>NC_052101.1:50669004-50989789 GCF_015852505.1 Tachyglossus aculeatus
CCGAGAGACGGGCCTGGGAGTCAGAGGTCCTAACTTTTATTCCCATCTCTGCCACTTGCCTGCTGTGTGATCTTGGACAAGTCACTTAACTTTTGTGCTTCAACTTCCTCATCTGTAAAATGGGGATAAAATACCTGTTCTCCCCCTTGGACTGTGAGCCCTATGTGGGACAGGAACTGTATCTGATCTGATAAACTTGTATGTATCACAGTGCTTGGCTCATAGTGAGCATTAACAAGTACATTATTATTATTTTAAATTATTATTACTGTTGTTGTTGCTGCTATTGCTATTATCTCTGCCCTCAAGGGGCTTACACTCTTCCCTGCTCAGGTAACTGGTGGGAGTGCAGAACTCTAATAATTGTGGTATTTGTTAAGCACTTTCTGTGTGTCAAACACTATACTAAGTGCTGGAGTAGTTACAAGTTAATCAAGTTCCACGTGAGGCTTACAGTCTAAGTAGGAAGTAAAACAGGGATTGAATCCCCACTTTGCAGATGAGAGAGCTGAGGAAAAGAGAAGGAAAGTGAATTGCCCAAGGTCACACAGCAATTAAGTGGCAGAGCTAGAATTAGAACCCAGGTTCTCTGATTTCCAGACCCACACTCGTTCCACTAAGCCACATTGCCTCCCTAGCTAACGATAGCTAATACCACTGCCATTTAAACCCTCCACAGACTTTGGGTCTTCCGGGCTACTGTCCATCAACTTTAAGGAATGGAACCTTCTCCCCACAGTTTCAAAAGTTTTGCGGAAAGGAAGTCAAATATAGCTGCTCAGTTAATTGCCATTTATTATGTCTGATTTCCCCTTCAGACATTGTCCAGGGCTTCTAAAGCATGACTTGCCCTTGTAGTGGTCAACGAATACATTTTCAATCCTTAACTAGGCGTAATCCCCAAATGAGAGAGGCGATTACAATTCGATTACATTTTTAATGATCAAATTACTATGCATTTCATAAGAAATTTTTCAAAGGAGCCTTTAGAAACACATGTATTTAGGGGACCTTTTGTTTCTGGTTGAAAAATGAAGAGAAATAAAAGGAATATGCCTGTTCGGAGAATTCATAGCTTATTTTTTTTTAGTCGTTCTATTGGGTTAGATTCAGAATGTTAAAAATGCCAACTTTGAAGTTGCCTAGACAGCCACTAAGGGGAACTCTTTACCACCACTCTGTAAAGCTCTCCCCGCTCTAACCTTGAAAACTGCCAGCTTTCCACCAATCATATTAATTCATTCAGTCGCATTTATTGAGCGCTTACTGTGTGCAGAGCACTGTACTAAGCGCTTGAGCACCTACTGTGTGCAGATCACTGCACTAAGCGCATGGAGTTAGTAGACGTACTCCCTGACCTCAAAGTGATTAAATCTAGACGGGGAGACAGACACATATAACTTACAGGCAGAGTGAGATAATAAGAATGTAAAGATGTATATGTCAGTTGGAGCATTTAAGGGCGTAGGTGGCACAGAAGAACTGAATTGTCAGGGGGAGAGACAAATGTAAGTTAATCAGGGAAAGCCTCCTGGAGGAGACAGGCTTTCAAAAGGGCTTTGAAGATGGAGAGAGCAGTGGTCTGTGATATGTGAAAGGGGAGGGAGTTCAGGCAGAAAGGTAGAAGGCAGAAGGGAGGAGAGCAAGGCATAGTGAGTAGATTAGTTTAAGAGGGATGTGGAGCGTGAGTTGGGGTGGTGAAGGAAAACAGAGTGGATAATTAGAAGGGAGAGAGTTGCCTTGAAAGTTGACTGAAAGAGAAAATGTAAGAGCTGTCATAACAGCCTGCCTTTTCCGTATTAAGACTGTGAGAACCATGAGGAACAGGGACTGTGTCCAAATGAATTAACTTGTATCCACCCCACCTCTTAGAATAGTAAGTGCTTAACAAATACCATACCATAAAAAAGAAGCATGACATAAAAATTATAATTATTATGTTTAAGTGGTTACTATATGCCAAGTACTGTACAAAACCCCGGGGTAGATACAAGATAATGAGGTCCCACATGGGGCTCACAGTCTAAATAGGAGGGGGAACAGGTATTTTATTTTATTTTTTATGGCATTTGTTAAGTGCTTACAATGTGCCAAGCACTGCACTAGGTTGTACACAATCCTTGTCCCACCTGGGGTTCACAGTCCAAATCCAGATTTTCAAATGAGGAAACTGAGATAGAGAGTTTATTTTTTAAATGGTATTTGTTAAATGTTTACTAAGCATCAAGCAATTGTGAGAGATACAGGACAGGTAGGGCACAGTCCATGTCCCACATGGGACTCACAGCCAATCCCCATTTTACAGGTGAAGTAACTGAGGCATAGAAGAGTTAGGTGACTTGCCCAAGACAAGTGGACAAGTGGAAGAATTGGGATTTGAAGCCGGAGTCTGAAGACCTCTGACTCCCAGGCCTATGTTCTTTAACCTAGGTAACACTGCTCCTCATCCATTTGGTATTGCCGATTTCTAGCCTAGAGAAGATATCTTATGAAGTCATCTCATCTATCTCCCTGCCTTTGCCCAGGACTGCCTATCCACAGGCTTGGTGACTATTAGGTACCCTTCTTGAGTGAATGTAAGCTCCTTGTAGGAAGAGATTGTGGCTACCTATTTTATTGCATTATGCTCTCCCAAGCAGTTAGTAAATAGTTCAATAAATGATTGACTGATTAGGCAGTAAGTTGCGCTAATGATGTCAAAGGGCTCTTGGTCAGTGGAATGAATCTGGGGTTGAAGATCAGTTTTAGTTTGAGCTATTTGGTTCTTTGGGCCTTATAGGTTCTTATTGGTACTGCTTACATTGATGATGGCAAGTATTTCTTTGTGTCAAAACCTACCCCACTCAATTTATAGCATTTCTCTAATAATTACTATGATATTTGTTAAGCACTTACGATTTGCCAAGTGCTTGTCTCCTCCAGGGACAAATTTAATCAGATCAGACAGAGTCCCTGTACCACATGGGGCCTCCAATCTAAAGGGAAGGGAGAACAGGTACTTAATCACCATTTTGCAGATGAAGAAACCAAGGGCCAAAGAAGTGAAGTGATTTACCTAACATCCCACAGGAGACAAGTGGCAGAGATGGGAATAATAATAATAGTAATGATGGCATTTGTTAAGCACTTACTATATGCCAAGCACTGTTCTAAGCACTGGGGGGATACAAGGTAATCAGGTTGTCCCACATGGGACTCACAGTCTTAATCCCCGTTTTACAGATGAGGTAACTGAGGCATAGAGAAGTTAAGTGGCTTGGCCAAGATCACACAGCAGACAAGTGGCAGAGTCAGGAATAGAACCCAGATCCTCTGACTCCCAGGTTCATTCTCTTTCCAGGAGGCCACACTGCTTCTCTCTAGCAGGAATATTTACTGAGCTCTTACATGGTGTACAGCTCTGAGCAAGGCTCTTGGTATAGTATTTTATTCCTATCTTTAGCAAATGTAGATATGTATATTTTTATTTGTAAATTCAGTTATTCAGTTTTTTTAATGGTATTTGTTAAGTGTTTACTATGTGCCAGTCACTGTACTAAGCACTGGGATAGATACAAGCCAATCAGGTTGGATACAGTCCATGTCCCACATGGGGCTCACAGTCTTAGTCCCCATTTGACAGATGAAGTAACTGAAGTACAGAGAAGTTAAGTGACCTTCCCAAGGTCACACAGTGGACAAGTGGCGGATCCAGGATTAGAACCCAGGTCCTCTGACTCCCAGCCCTGTGCCTTTGGTCTTTCTAACATAATCCCACTACTACATATTACACCTTTTTTCTTCCTGCTTCCATCATCTGTAATTAATTTTTACCTGTCTGTGTTACAGGTTAGATTGAAAATTATTTGAAGGCGGGAAATGTGTATCTTGTTTCTGTTGTACCTTCCCAAGTGCTTGGAGGAGAGTTTCTGACTCAGTGGATGCTCAATAAACCATTGATTGAGATTGACTGATTGATATGAAAGTGGTAAAAAGCCCAATTCCTTCCCTCAGGTAGTTTACAGATACTGGAAAGCTGATACTGGATTGTTTAGAAATAGGACAAAGAGAATGGAGAGTTGGACAAGAGAATGAATGAAAGACAGGGAAGCTTAGTGCAAAGAACATGGGACAGAGAATCAAGAGACCCTGGTTCCAGTTCCAGCTCTGCCAAACACCTGCTCTGGGAGCTTCTCTTTGTCTTGATTTTCCTTGATATTTTTCTTACTTTGATATCCATTCTCACTTCCTCTTAGGCTTTGAGCCCAGTATGGGACAGGGACTGTGCCCAATCTTGTATCTACCCTTACACTTGGCCCAAAGTAAGCATATACATTCAATGCAAACATATATGCATTGAAAACCAACATGACCTAGCGGAAAAAGCGCATGGGCCTGGGAGTCAGTGGACCTCAGTTCCAACCCTAGCTCTGCCAACCGTTTGCTGTGTGAGCTTGGACAAGTCACTTAACTTCTCTGTGCCATAGTTTCCTCAAAAGTAAAATGAGGTTTCTATACCTGTTCTCCTGCCTACTTAGATTATGAGCCTCAGGAGGTACAGGGACAGTAACCTGAGTGATTGACTCTCAACTTCCCTAGCACTTCCAGAACAGTGTTTGACACATAGTAAGCTCTTAACAAATGATAATAATAATAATCACCATCATCATCATTGTGTTATTAATTAATTAATTAATTAATTCAATCATATTAATTGCACACTAATTTAGTGTGCAATTTGCACACATTAATTTAGTACAGTGCAGAGCACTGTACTAAATGCTTGGAAAGTACAATAAAGCAATAAAGAGGGGCAATCCCTGCCCACAACAGATTTACAGTCTAGAGTCGACAGTGTTACATGGGGACTGTGATGCTGAGGTTGTAGTGGAGTAGTTACGATCTGGGAAAAAGAAAATTTAGGGAATCAGGGAAAGCCTCCTGGAACAGAGGAGCATCAAAGCCGGCCAAGAGAGTTGTTAGTGATTTAATAGCCCAGTTGGTCAGCTGGCGTCGTCTTCTGGCAAGGACATAAAAGAAGGAAATGTGCTGGGACTCAAACAGGAAAAATTTAGGTGAGAGGTGCAGAAAATGTTTCTTTCTAAGGTCCTGGAAGGGGTTAATAAAGGAGACTATACAATTTCGTGCCCATTTGGATCCTTCATAATCCTTCTTCCTGGCAAGGGAAAGGCACATTGTGTCTGGGACACCGACAAAGGGGAGCCACCTTCCAGCTTGACCATTGATTTCAGTGATTTCCTCATCCTTTTTTCTCTGCTTTAAAATGATCTTTTGGAACTTGACTTTATCAGGCCAAAGAGCCCACTCAGAAAGGATGCTCTCTGGCAAAATGGAGTGGCTTGATTCTCCCCAAATACACACTGGGGGCTCTGAGTTGAGCTTTCCACATATCTTGCACCTGGAAATAGAATTTCATCTTCACAGTTTGAGAGTGATAGGGATTCCCAGTTGAAAACTAAAGCCAGCTTCTCTGGAGGGAAAGAATGTGCATCAGTGGCACAGCTCTGGGTGAGAAAGAACCATTTCTACTAATGGCTTGGGATTGGGCAGGATCGGAGGAGCTGAGCTGACGAACAAATAAAGGAGTCCAGCGTTTCTTCCGGGGATTAGAAGTGAGCATAGAATGCCCAGAGCGAGGAGGGAAGAGAAGCCTCTTGTTGAGTTTTTTCTTTCATTTTTAAAGTAAGCCTTTTTTCCTTGGAGGGCCGAGTGTTCAGTGGCAGGACACTGAGTGCCTAGTAACCTAACAAAGAGTGGATTGGTGACCGTACAGAAAGATTTCTTTTCTGTGGATATTTCTAGTGGTGAAAAGGCACAAAGATTGGTTTCTTCAGAATCCTTAATTGGACACCACAGTGAGAGGCAATTAGGGCTGTGTTTTGCCCCTGTCACCCAACAACTCTCTGCAGGCCTACAGAGCCATTGCTCACTGGTGGGGCTCTAATTTTGATACAACATCAAGGCAGAAAGTTAGATTGAGTCACTTCCATTCTGAAGGACGGGAAGATTGGTGGGTTTGCCTGGGGCCCCGGGGTCGATAATCCATCAACAGAATTTCTTGAGAATACATTCAGACCACCCCAGCCTAGCCTCATGAGACCCATCACTCCTCCAGAGAGGGAAGATCCACACCTCTTCTGATGTGCTAGGAGAGGCAGTGCTGTCCTATGGGAAGTGCATGGCACTTAGGTCTCAAAAGCCCTGGCTTCTAATCCCACCTCTGCCACTGGCCCACCGTCTATGACCTCAGGCAAGTCGGGTTACACCTTTGGGTCACGATATCCTCATCTGTAAAATGGGGATAACATAGCCTGCTTTCCCTCATTTTTAGACTGTGAGCCCTACGTGGGGAAGGGATTGTGTCTGATCTGATTATCTTGAATCTACCCCAGTGCTTTGTTTTATGATATCTGTTGAGCACTTGCTATTTTCCAGGCACTGTACTAGCGCTGAAGTAGATATCCCCCCTCCCAGCCCCATAGCACTTGTGCATATGCATATATCTATAATTTATTTATTTATACTAATGTCTGTCCCCCCCCTAGACTGTGAGTTTGTTGTGGGCAGGAATGTGTCTGCTTATTTTTTTATTGTACTCTCCCAAGTGCTTAATACAGTGCTTTGCACACAGTAAGCACACAATCAATACGATTGAATACAAGCTAATTTAGTTGGACACAGTCTATGTCCCAAATAGGGATCACAGTTTTAATCCTCGTTCTACAAATACAATAGCTATTTTCATTGTTTGTTTTTGAGAAGTTTTTGTCTAGGCATTCTAGAGAGGAGAGAATATCCTGACATGCATTCTTCGGGAATTGGATTCCAGATCTAATTAAATCATTTTTTCTTCATTAGTGGATAAACTGATAAAATCAAGAGCAAAATTTTTCAGTAGAATGCCCCCTTTACACCTCAAAGCAGCCTTGGACTGTTGGGGAAAAATATTCCTCTTCATGTGAGCCAGGAGGTGTAGGACAAGGAAACCATATTTATCAGAAACCCCCATTCCCACTGGAAGGTTACAGAGACTGGAGAAAAAAAAAAGACAGAAACTGTCAGCAATATCTTCTACAGAAAAACAAATTCAACCACAACTTTTCAATCAATCAATCAATCGATCAATCGTACTTATTGAGCGCTTACTGTGTGCAGAGCACTGTACTAAGTGCTTGGGAAGTACAAGTTGGCAACATATAGAGATGGTCCCTACCCAACAGTGGGCTCACAGTCTAGAAGAGGGAGACAGAGAACAAAACAAAACATATCAACAAAATAAAATAAACAGAATAAATATGTACAAGTAAAATAAACAGAGTAACAAATACGTGCAAACATATATACATATATACAGGTGCTGTGGGGAAGGGAAGGAGGTAAGGTGGGGGGGGTGGAGAGGGGGAGGAAGGGGACTTTTTTTCGAGTCCAAAAAAGATGAAATCAAGCAAGATGGGGCTAATGGTGACTTGGATTCCAGAACAAACCCCAAACCAACCTTCTTTTAGAGATAACCCCTCTTTTGAGCAAAAATATGTGCAAGCAGTGACTGGGCCACTAGATGTCTCTTTAGGTCTTTCTTCTTATGAAGATGTTCTTGGCCTTTCTTCAATAATGCTTCCATCCCCTGTGTTTTCCTCCTGGTGGTGGTGTAAGGAAAATCTCTATCTTGGGTTATTTAGCTGTTTAACAACATTGGAGTAGCTTTGGCTCTGGGAATTGAGAGAGCTAGTTTTTGTCCTGGCTCTGAAAGTAGTGAAGAACCCCTTAGGGGGTTCTGTGAGGTGGGGCAGGTCTAACAGGAGTCCTAAAAATAGGTAGTTAACATGAGCAATGGGATTGTTGTGGCTCCAGAGGTATTTGCCTGCTGTGTTTTGGTTTTTTGGGTGGTTTTTTTTAGTGGCATGTGTTAAGCATTTACTTTTAGTCTGGCACTGCACTAAGCACTGGGGTAGATATGGGATAATCAAGTTGGATACAGCCCATGTCGCATATGGGACTCACAATCTTAATCCCCATTTAACAGATGAGGTAAATGAGGCACAGGCAAATTAAGGGACTTGATCAAGGTCACGCAGCAGACCAGTGGTGGAGCTGGGATTGGAATCCAGGTCCTTTAACTCCCTGGCCCATGTTCTTTCCATCAGGCTATGCTGCCTCTTCACTTCTCTACTCTGCTTTTGGCTTTAAATCACACCATGGACTCTATCACAATTATTTAGGCCATCAATGGGTCCTGCATATAACATGCTTTTGTGTGAACTTTGCAACGAGCTGCAGTCCCACCTGCCAACTGGCTGACTCTGTGTACAATGAGATCACAACTGGCAGGGAGAGTGTGAGTGACACTGTACAAACCACTAATAATAATAATGATGGAATTTGTTAAGTGTTTTTTATGCATCAAGTACTGTACTAAGTGCTGGGGTAGATACAAGATGATCAGGTTGGACCCATTCCCTGTTCCACATAGGGCTTACAGTCTGGGTGGAAGGGAGAACAGATATTGAATAGCCATTTTACAGATGAAGAAACTGTGGTACAAAGAACTTAAGCAGTATGTCTTGGTGGAAAAAGCACAGGCCTAGGAATCAGAGGACCTGATTTCTAATTCTGGCTTTACCACTCACCTGCTATGAGACCTGGGCTAGTAACTTAACTTCTCTGGACCTCAGTGTCCTCAGCTGTAAAATGGGGATTCAATACCTGCTCTCCCTCCTACTTAGACTTTAAGCTCTTGTGGGACAGGGACTGTGTCTGACCTAGCAGTGCGACTTAGTGGAAAGAGCATAGGACTTGGACGTCAGAGGACATGGGTTCTAATCCTGCCTCTGCCACTTCACTGTTGTGTGACCTTGGGCAAGTCACTTCTCTTCTCTGGGCCTCAGTTACCTTATCTGTAAAATGGGGATTAAGACATGGGATAGAATCTGTGTCCAACCGCATTACCTTGTATCTACCCCAGTGCTTAGAACTGTGCTTGGCACATAATAAGCGCTTAACAAATGCCACTATTATTATTACCCTATGCATAGAACAGTGCTTGAAAAATAGTAAGCACTTTACAAATACCATTATTATTATTATTACTATTAATTATTATTATTAATAAGGGATTTGCCCAGGGTCACCTAGCAGGCAAGTAGCTGAGCTTGGATTAGAACCCAGGTCTTCTGACTACCGGGCCTATGCTCTTTTCTCTAGGATATGCTGGTTCCCTAAAATCCATTTCCTCATGTGGGTTCCTGGCCCAGAAGTCTCAGCACTGAGGCTTGTCCATTCTTCCTGATGGGACATCCTACCCAGATCAGAGTCAAACATAAAAAGAAAGCAAGGATCTGATTTCTGGTTGCTGAAAAGCCTTAAAAGGACCAAAGAAACATAAAATAAGATAAGGAACTATGAGACCCAATTTGGATAAGAGCTACCTGTGACTCTTTTGGAATGCCTTAGTTCTTCTGACACAGGTGCGTGCTATTTGCTCTGCACATGGAAAGTGCTCAATAAATGCAACTGAATGAATGAATTGTGTTCTAGAGTTACTCCTGGGCACACGGATTGGTAGGTGGATGGATGGATGGATGGATGGATGGATGGTGTTTCCCACAGGAATGATAGGTGAACCTCAGGCCTGAGTCTTCAGGATACACAGCCTGGAAGAAAAAATGCTTCTAGGACTAGGGATTTGTGCAGCACCACTCTCACTCTGTAATTCCCAGCCATGGACGTTCTCACTGGGGCACGGAATCCATCGAGCAGGTAAGCGGGCTGAGGTGCAGTTCACTGTGAAATGCATAAGCAGCCTTAGCCAATATTTGCCCACCACAGACAGAACCGAGAATAGAACGCAGGTTCCCTGAATCCCAGAGCAGTGCTTCTTCCACTGGATCAACTGCAGGAGGGCTTCCAAGGGAACAATTGCCTCAGGTTCTTTAATTAACTTGTTTTCTGATAAAAATGATAGGCCACCATCAGTTAGAGGGACAATGTTTCTCTATTCTCTGTTACTCTCCATGACTTCAAAGCCTTATTGAAGGCACATCTCTTCCAAGAGGCCTTCCCTGATTAAACCCTCCTTTCCTCTTCTCCCATTTTCTTCTGCATCACCCTGGCTTGCTCCCTTTATTCGTCCCTCCTTTCAGCCCCATAGCACTTATGCACGTATCTGTAATTTATTTATATTTATGCCTGTCTCCCCCCTAGACTGTAAACTCATTGTGTGCAGGGAATGTGTCTGTTTATTGCTATATTGTACTCTCCCAAGGGCTTAGTACAGTGTTCTGCAAACAGTAAGTGATCAATAAATTTGATTGACGGATTGAGTGACCTAGGTAGAGTTGAGGTCAAGGGGGGATAGGGAAGGTAGGACACGTAACTGGAAGCCACATTTCCCAGAAGATCTACATTTGTCAAGGCCCTCTAGGAATGAGACCAATCAAGTTGGACAGATTTTTAAGGAAGAGTTGTAGTCTAGTAGTAGTAGTAGCAATAGTATTTATTAAGCACTTATTGTGTGCAGAGTACTGCACTAAGATCTGGGAAAGAATACACAGGTGGAAATTTGAGATATAGTTCCTTCCCAATGGGAGGCTTGCAATCTAACATAGGTAATTGCCCACTACCCTCTACCAATCCCTGAAAAGTTCTGGAACTCTCAGGCCTACTCTAGAACTCTCTGAAAATCTCCAGTTCTCTCATTCCTTCTGCCTAAGGTACTGTGGAGCAGGGCAGAAAGTTTGTGTAAGATTCTGCCGTGGACTGTATGTGAGTGTTCAAAGCTTCAAGCAGTTTTGATGTATTAACATTAACCTCAGCTCTCTCATACAACCCAGATATTCAATCTGTCACCAAATCCTAAAGGTTCTACCTTCACAACATCACTAAAATCCTTTTCTCTTCATTCAAACTGCTTTTTCCCTTGATTACTGCATCTGCCTCTACACTGACCTCCTTGCCTCCTGTCTTTCCCCACCCCAGTCCATTCTTCACTTGGCTACCTGGATCATTTTTCTAAAAAAACATTCAGTCTACATCTTTCTACTGCTCAAGAACTTCCAGTGGTTGCTCATCTGCTCTGCAAAAAACAGAAACTCCTTACTTTTGGCTTTAAAGCACCCAGTCGGCTCACCCCCTCTTTCCTTACCTCATTGATCTCCTACTACAGCCCAGAGCGCACACTTCACTCTTCTAATGCTGGCTTTCTCAATGTGCCTCTATGTCTTTTATCTCATGGTTGAACCTTTTCCCATGTCCTCATTCTGTCCCTGAACTCCCTTCTCCTCCATACATACCAAACCACAATTCTCTCCACCTTCAGAGCCTTTTTAAAGTCACATCTCCCCTAAGCAACCTTCCCAAATTAAGCCCTCCTTCTCTGACTCCCTCTAACTACGGTGTCACCTAGGCATTTGGATATCCTTTGGGCACTAGGTATTCATCCCACTCTCTGTCTGCTCCACAGCACTTATGTACATATCCATGGAGAAGCAGTGTGGCATAATGGATAGAGCCTGGGCCTGGGAGTCGGAAGATTATGGGTTCGAATCCTGACTCCACCACTTGTCTGCTGTGCTAAGTCATCTGTAAAATGGGGATTGAGACTGTGAGCCCCACTTCATTCATTCATTCACTCAATCATATTTATTGAGCGCTTACTGTGTGTAGAGCACTGTACTAAGCGCTTGGGAAGTACAATTCAGCAACAAATAGAGACAATCCCTGCCCAAAACGGGCTCATAGAATGGGGGAGGCAGGCATCAAAACAAGTAAACAGACATCAGTAACATTATTATAAATAAGTAGAATTATAGATCTATATACATTGTTAATAAAAATTAGTAGAATTATAATTATAGATATGTACATATATACACAAGTACACAAGTGGGGCGGGGAGTGGAGAAGAGCAAAGGGACTGTGTTCAACTTGATAGATACAACTATCCCCAGTTGCAGCGTGACTTAGTGGGTAGAACGTGGGTCTGGGAGTCACAGGGACCTGAGTTCTAATCTCAGCTCTGTCACATGTCTGCTGTGTGACCTTGGGCAAGACACTTCACTTTTCTGGGCTTCAGTTATCTCATCTGTAAAATGGGGATTAAGGCTGTGAGCCCTATGTAGGACAGGGACTGTTTCCAACTTGATTAACTTGTACCTACCTCAGTGCTTAGAACAGTGTTTGGCACATAGAAAGCACAAAACATGTACTGTAATCATGATTATTATTATTATCTGTAATTTATTGTAATGTCTTTCTCCACCTCTAGTCTGAAAGTTCCCTGAGGGCAAAGATCATGTCTACCTACTTCTTTGTAGTGTACTTTCCCAAGTGCACAAAGTAAGTGCTCATTAAGTACCACTGATTGACTGATTGATTGATGGTATTGAAAGGACCTTGTAATTGTGTAATAGTTTGTGTGTTGATAGAAGCCTAAATGTCTTGGGTTGTGTAAGTGTTTGGATTTGGTCAGCATCCTCTGTCTTTTCATGGGCAGTGAACTAAATTAGTTCTGTGTCATAGTGGTGAATGTTTAGGAAATGTTTGAAGGCCCCATGGATTCCTCCCAGGCTTCTCTCACAGGTGGATTGACCAACCAGCTCTGACAGGAATCATGTGAATGGTCTCCGCAGTGTTGTGTTTGGGAATCGTGACTTGAGATGTCTGCCTGGATTTGATGACTAACCGGATTAGAGCAATGAAATCCTGTAGTGGTAGAGGGTGTAGGCTGGCACTACGTGGCCCATTTTCTTCAGACACTGTCAGACACCAAAGTTCTTGAGATTTCATCATATGCTCATGTGCAGTGGGCAGTAGCATTTGAATCACTCAATCAACCAATAAATCATACTTATTGAATGTCAGCTGCCTGCAGAGCATTGTACTAAATATTTGGGGGAGTAAAGTAGTGTTAAGAGATGAAAACCCTGCACTCAAGGAATTATAATCTATCAGAAGAGAGAGGCATTAAAATAGTTCACAGAGAGGAGGAAGATGGACAAGTGAATTTAAGTGAGTTCTTAGGTAATGGAGTTTGTAAAACAGTATGTACGGATGAGTTCTGGGTGGCCGTGAGAGTATAAATGTGTGTTAAGCACAGAAATGTTGAGGTGGTAATTGAGGTGAATATAACCTAGGGAAAAGATAAATTATCTGTCTTTCAATCACACTGGTAATCTCCCTGAGAGCATCTCACCATGAGTGGCATGGTTTCCAGTCACAGCACTAACTATGGGTTAATAACTAAATTTTCCAGAACTGGAAAAGCTAAGCTAACAATTGAAACAATTAATTCACGCTCATCTGAAGCAGCGTGGCTCGGTGGAAAGACCATGGGCTTTGGAGTCAGAGGTCATGGGTTCACATCCCAGCTCTGCCGCTTGTCTGCTGTGTGACTTTGGATAAGTCACTTCACTTCTCTGTGCCTCAGTTACCTCATCTGCAAAATGGGGATGAAGACTGTGAGCCCCCCGCGGGACAACCTGATCACCTTGTAACCTCCCCAGCATTTAGAACAGTGCTTTGCACATAGTAAGCGCTTAATAAGTGCCATTATTATTATCTGAAAGGGTAAACCTGACCACATTGGTGGTGGATAAATCAATGGGAGGAGAAGGGAGACTCCACCACTCTTCTGCTCTGTGACCTTGGGAAAATCGTGTCACTACTCTGCCTCAGTTTCCTCATCTGAAAATGGAGATTTAAAAACCTGTTCTCCTTTCCACTCAGACTGTCAGCTCCATGTGGGACTGGGACTGTATCTCAAGTGATTGTGTATCTATCCCAGCACTTGGCACATAGTAAGTGCTTAACAAATATCACAGTGATTTAGTCACCCAGAGCAGAAGAGAACAGGACCTGTTACCAGCATTTCTTTCCCAATATGCATTCTGCTCAGTGTTATAGGGGATAAGGGGCAGTTTCAGACTCCATGATGCCTCCATACTGAACCACTGGGGACATAGCTTTTTGGGCCTGGACATCTGGCTGTCTTGTATAGGATGGTTTGCTGGCATTTCTCCTTGCACTGATAACTGGAAAACCTGAAGGCTTTGCACCCTTGCTGAGCCACTCTGGATTAAGCTTTGTGAAAGACTCTATATCACATTACCAACTCTCAGAGCTCACTAATCCCCCGCAGAACACTCAGAGAAAATTGTCAG
Organism: Tachyglossus aculeatus; assembly: GCF_015852505.1. Lineage (NCBI taxonomy): Eukaryota > Metazoa > Chordata > Mammalia > Monotremata > Tachyglossidae > Tachyglossus > Tachyglossus aculeatus. The sequence continues at coordinate 50,683,161 of NC_052101.1, forward strand.
AGAGATCTTGGGGACTGGAGTGGCAGCAGCTGCAAATTTCTGCTTTATTCTCTCCCTCCCCACCAGAATTGGACACCTCTATTGTGTGGGGATGCCATAAGGCCTGGTGTGGCTGAGGGGGCTCCCAAGTTTGGTTTTCATTATTACAAGGATCCTCTCAGTGCAAAATGTGGATCTCCCCTTTTCAGTCTTCATACACTGAAGGCAATGCAGCAAGCTTTGGAAACCAAACAAAACTCAGGAAAAATCAGAATGATTCTTGAAGTTTCCCCTGGAAGGGTAGCTACTGTGCTCTCAGGGTTAATGTAGTTTCAATGCCTTTCTATCACCCAGGGTGAAATATCTGTTTCCAGTCTATAAAGTCACTTATTTATAAATGGATTGAGCAGTATTTCATCTCACTTCATAATTTCTGAGCTCCCAGTGTAATTATTTACATCAAATCAAGCTAAAAGCTAACACCGGTCAAAGCAGAGCCCACTGAACTGATGGTTTGTTTCTACGATCCTGACCTCATCTTCAAAACCTCAAAGTGAATAATGAGTTTTCACATTAAGATGTGGAATTCAAATGTGACACTTGATAGCTTAACTGTGACCATCACTAAAGTTGAAATAATCCTGCTCTGTAACATGCATTTGAGAGCACTGATAGCGGCGTGTTCTGATAGAAAAATAGAAAAAGGGCAGAGAAATGTTGCCCAATACAACCTTTCTCCATGGAATACCAGGGGTGAGCAACATCAGCAGCTTGATGAAAATGTCTGTTAGAGATCATGACTTGTCCATCCATCAAACTTTTTTTAAGGTCTGCTTATCTTTTAAAATTTTTATTTTGGTATTTATTAGTGTTTACTATATACTAACCCATTCCCACCTCTAGAGCCATCCTCTCTCCCATTCTGCAACTTACTGCACCACTTAAATGTGGTCCCTGATGGTCCTTGTTAAGTGCTTACTATGCACCAAGCACTGTTCTAAACGCTGGGGTAGATACAAGGTAATCAGGTTGTCCCACGTGGGGCTCACAGTCTCAATCCCCATTTTACAGATGAGGTCACTGAGGCACAGAGAAGTTACAAAGTCACACAGCTGATAAGTGGCGGAGCCGGGGTTAAAACCCCCGACCTCTGACTCTCAAGCCAGTGCTCTTTCCACTATCCTTGACTCCTCCCTCTCTTTCAACTTTCATATACAGTAGTATAGTAGTACTGGCATTTAATAAATGCTTACTCTATGCAGAGCACTATACTAGGCATCTGTGCAGAATACACAAGTTAAAATGAGACACCATCCTTGGTCTAGGGGACTCAGACTCTAAGAACGTAAGTAGGGAGAAGGGACTGGTGACAGATACTTAAAGAGTGAATCATTCATTCATTCATGCAATTATATTTATTGAGCGCTTACTGTGAGAAGTGCACTGTACTAAACACTTGGGGGAGTACAATGCAACAATAACAAACACATTCCCTGCCCACAAGGAGCTTACAGCCTAGAGGCAGGGAGACAGGCATTAATGTAAATAAATAAATTACAGATACTTGCATGAATGCTGTGGGGCTGGGAGGGAGGAAGAACAAAGGGAGCAAGTTAGGGTGAAGCAGAGGGGAGTGGGAAAAGAGGAAAGGGGAAGATTAGTCAGGGAAGGCCTCCTGGAGGAGATGTGCCTTTAATAAGGCTTTGAAGGTGGGGAGAGTAATTGTCAGATTTGAGGAGTGATGAAACAAAGCACTAAGAAAAGATTAGAGGCAAGGATGTAGAAATGCAAAATAAAAACAAAAATTAGTAGCACACCGTGGCTATAGAGAAGCAGCGTGGCTCAGTGGAAAGATCACGGGCTTTGGAGTCAGAGGTCATGGGTTCAAATCCCAGCTCCACCAATTCATTCATTCATTCATTCAATCGTATTTATTGAGCGCTTACTGTGTGCAGAGCACTGTACTAAGCGCTTGGGAAGTACAAGTTGGCAGCATATAGAGATGGTCCCTACCCAACAGTGGGCTCACAGTCTAGAAGGGGGAGACAGAGAACAAAACCAAACATATTAACAAAATAAAATTAATAGAATAGATATGAACAAGTAAAATAAATAAATAAATAGAGTAATAAATATGTACAAACATATATACATATATACAGGTGCTGTGGGGAGGGGAAGGAGATAGGGCGGGGGGTTGGGGAGGGGGGAGGAGGGGGAGAGGAAGGTGAGGGCTCAGTCTGGGAAGGCCTCCTGGAAGAGGTGAGCTCTCAGGAGGGTTTTGAAGGGAGGAACAGAGCTAGCTTGGTGGATGTGCAGAGGGAGGGCATTTCAGGCCAGGGGGAGGACGTGGGCCGGGGGTCAATGGCGGGACGGGTGAGAACGAGGCACAGTGAGGAGGTTAGTGGCAGAGGAGCTCCCAGACTGAGCCCCCTCCTTCCTCTCCCCCTCCTCCCCCTCCCCATCGCCCCCACCTTACCTCCTTCCCCTCCCCACAGCACCTGTATATATGTATATATGTTTGTACGTATTTATTACTCTATTTATTTATTTTATTTGTACATATTTATTCTATTTTATTTTGTTAATATGTTTTGTTTTGTTCTCTGTCTCCCCCTTCTAGACTGTGAGCCCACTGTTGGGTAGGGACCGTCTCTATATGTTGTCAACTTGTACTTCCCAAGCGCTTGGTACAGTGCTCTGCACACAGTAAACGCTCAAAAAATACGATTGAATGAATGGATGAATAAATGAGGAGCGGAGGGTGCGGGCTGGGCTGTAGAAGAAGAGAAGGGAGGTGAGGTAGGAGGGGGCGAGGTGAAGGAGAGCCTTGAAACTGAGAGTGAGGAGTTTTTGCCTGATGCGTAGGTTGATTGGTAGCCACTGGAGATTTTTGAGGAGGGGAGGAACATGCCCAGAGCGTTTCTTCACAAAGACGATCCGGGCAGCAGTGTGCAGTATAGATTGAAGTGGGGAGAGACAGGAGGATGGGAGATAAGAGAGGAGGCTGATGCAGCCAATGGTGACTTTGGGCAAGTCACTTAATTTCTCTGTGCCTCAGTTCCCTCATCTGTAAAATGGGGATTAAGACTGTGAGCCCCATGTGGGACAACCTGATCACCTTGTATCCCCCCAGTGCTTAGAACAGTGCTTTGCACATAGTAAGTGCTTCACAAATACTATTATTATTATTATCATTATTATTATTATTATTAAATTGCAGGCTCCTCACAGCTCAGTCTAACAGTCACAAACACAGTTATGGTGACTGCTGGAGCAGCAGCTGCCTCAACTTTCCCAAGGTTTTGTGGAGGTGGCACCAGGCTGCGGTTCCTTTTCTTTGCCCCATTTGGTGGTGGAAGGTAGATCTGGAAGGCTCCTTGGTGACACTGTGGAGAGCCAGTGAGGGTTCCTAGGGAGACAGTGTGGCGACCTGGGGAAGGAAGATGCCAAAGGCTCTGGATGTCACATGGAGAGGTGGAGGAGTCCCTGGTGGATTCGCTTGGCCATGATGAAGAAAAAACAAATCCTGAAGGTTCTTCCTCCAGGATCTTTCCATTCCACTGCATCCTCATGGCCCCCAGGCACTTTTCATATCCCAGGTTCCAGCCTCCCCACTGAGTTTCCTTCCTCCAGCCTCTCCACTTTCCAGTCCATACTTCACTCTGCTTCCAGGATCTTTTTTTAATGGTATTTATTAAATGCTTACTATGTTCCAGGGATTGTACTAAGCACTGGGGTAGATAGAAGCTAATCAATTCAACACAGTCCATGTCCCAAATGAGGCTCACAGTCTTAATACCCATTTTATTAATAAGGAAACTGAGGCACAGGGGAGTTAAATGACTTGTCCAAGGTCACAAGGCAGACAAGTGGCATAGCCAGGATTAGAACTCAGGTCCTTTGCCTCGTGCTCTTTCAACTAGGTCACACTGATTCTAAATGGTTGCTCTATACACATCTCCCCATTCCTCAGAAACCTCCAATGTTTGCTGATTCTAATCCTTATCAAGCGGGAGCTTTAAATCACTCAATCAACTTTTTCTCTTTTGCTTATCTATTCTTTTCTCCCACTACACCCCAGCTTAGTTTAAAAACAACCTACTTCCTATTCTTCCTTCTCGCCTCTACTGCCACCTTCCGCACAGTCTGGAACTCTCTCCCCTTCACATCCAGCAGAATAATGCTCTCCTCTTCACATCCAGCAGAATAATGCTCTCCCCATGTACAAGGCCCTCCAGAAATCACATTTCCTCTAGGATGCCCTCCCTAACTAATCTTAATACAGTGCTCTGCACACAGTAATCGCTCAGTAAATACGACTGAATGAATAATATCTCATCCCCACCTTCTGCCCCCCACTCCTGCCGCTTCCACATTTCAGTGCCCCTTAAGCACTTGGACTCCTTATGCTTATGTCTTTATATTCTATTTCTTCCTCCTATTGGAAATTTACTTCAGTGTCCATCTTCCCCGCTAGATTTCTAGCTCTTGGAAGGGGAAGAAATCCCCTTCCAAGGGGGTGGGGGGTGGTCATATCTATTAATTCTTTTGTGCTCTACCAAGGATGTAGTTCCATGCTCTACAGAAAATAAGGCTCAACAAATAATAATAATAATGATAGCATTTATTAAGCACTTACTGTGTGCAAAGCACTGTTCTGAGCGCTGGGGAGGTTACATACTATTGATTGATTAATTGATAGCCCTTATTTATTAACCAATGCATCTGCCTATCCACTTTCTCTTCCTATTGATAATTTTTCTTACATCTCCCTCTCACATTACATTTTAAACTCCTTGAGGGCAGGAATCATGTCAACTTCTATTATGCTCTCCCAAGCAGTGCTCAGGGTTTTTAAAATATTTTAAAATATGGATCAGTATGAAAATGGTGTCGCTACTGATGATAATCATGGTGATGACGATGATGTTGAATGATGATGATGTAGTTAATGATATGGATTTATGGATCCAAGTAGGTATATTCACTTAGGGGGTGAGGTGGGAGAGCCATAAGCTGCCTGACATCATGACTGTCAATGTTCAGGTTGTTGCATTGTCTTCAAGTGATCATACGTGGACAGAATGTGTCTACCAAATCTGTTTATTTGTACTTTCCCAAGCGCTTAGTACAGTCCTCTGCACATAGTAAGCACTCAATAAATACCATTGACTGATTTAAGAATAAGGAAATGTGTGTGTCAGCTAGCACATATGCTTGTTGACAATGTCTGTTTCCCCCCATCTAGAGTGTGAGCCCATTGTGGGCAGGGATTGTCTCTATTTGTTGCTGAATTGTACTTTTCAAGTGCGTAGTACAGTACTCTGTACAGAGTAAGCACTCAATAAATACGATTCAATGAATGACAATGACCTTTATCCCTCTTTCAAGGCCCTTGTAGAAGTGAAGCCTGGAATTGTGTAAGGCCAATCTGGGGTTTCCCTTTCTAGTTTACCCCTCTTCTTTCTGTCCATGGCCATCCCTGGCAACAGGCTCCACAGCTCCTGAACCCAAACATGCAGTCCCTGCTCTTTGGTCTCAGTTACAGGATCACTTTATCTACACCCTCCCTCCTACCCAGAACTTCCTCTCTTTTTACCTCTGGCAGACCACTGCTCTCCCCATCTTCCAAGTCCTTCTGAAATCACATCTCCTCCAGGAAGCCTTCCCTGACTAATCTCTCATTTCACCATCCTATTTCCCTCCTTAATGCAATTGCCAATGCACTTGAGTCCTTACCGCTTAAGCACTTTGGTACTCCTTACCCCACCACCTCTCCCCACAGTACTTGTGTATGTATCTTTGTACATGGTCATTTTCCCTACCTGTAATTTCTTCGAGTGTCTCCCTCATTAGATTATAAACTCTATGAGGGTGGGGATCATGTCTACTATAGCACTTCTGTACTTTTCCATAATTCCTCTATTTATATTAATGGGCTTAGGAGTCAGAGGTCATGGGTTCTAATCCCGGCTCTGCTACTTGTCTGCTGTGACTTTGGGCAAGTCAACTTCTCTGTGCCTCCGTTATCTCAGCTGTAAAATGGGGATTAAGACTGTGAGCCGCGTGTGGGACCACCTGATAACGTTTTATCTATCCCAGTGCTTAGAACAGTGCCAAGCATAGTAAGTAAGCACTTAACAAATATCATCATCATTATTATTATTAATGTCTGTCTCCCCCTCTAGACTAAGCTAGTCGTGGGCAGGAAAAGTATCTACCAACTCTGTTATACCGTAGTCTCCCAAGCACTTAGTACAGTGCTCTGCACACAGTAAGCACTCAATAAATACCATTGATTGACTAATTGGTAGAGATTCCATCGTACTTTTCCAAGTGTTTGATTATAGCATTAGCGCTCCATGATTGTTCAGTGAAAGACTGACTGTCTCACTGCTTCAGATGAAAGCATCCCAAGCAGGGTCAGGTGGAAGGATGATGATCAGAAGGGGAAGGTTTTAGCCACAGTCCTCTCGCTGACAATTCCCACCTCTGTCACTCTTCCCAGGTCACAAAGTGTAGAAACATGAAGTACATAGACATTAGTATTTCTCTCATTAAATCACAAGCTCCTTAAGCATAGGGACCATGTCTTTGATTTCTGATGTGCTTTCCCACCACTTCGCACAGTGGTGTTTGCAATCAGTAGGTGCCCAATGAAAACATCAACTAACTGGCTGGCTGATGGATTTCTCACTCATTAGGCCTTATGTACATATCTGTAATTTATTTATTTGCATTGATGTCTGTCTCCCCTCCTCTAGACTGTAAGCTCCTTGTGGACAGGGAATGTGTCTTTTATTGTTGTGTTGTAATCTCCCAAGCTCTGCACACAGTAAGAGCTCAATAAATATGATGGAATGAATGTATGAATGCCCTCAAACAAATATACCATTCATTTAAAGTATCTGAACGGAAGAAAGAACCTCACCTGTTGGTTGCTTTAATCAAGTGAACAAAAACCACACAGCCACAAACCGGGATACCTTTTAAATATATTTTATTACTTTTCCGTTTGTCTTAGAAAGAAATATGAAATCTGCATGCAATTCTAATTACTTCAAACATTTAAATAGCATATGATAATTTAGCAGTACAATCCATTATACTGAAGGAGCAGGATATGGAGCTTCCCTATAGCGTATTTACAAGGGAAAAGGTAGTTTTGTTATTTTCAAAGAGAGCACTGCACTGCTTACCATCGAAGAAGAATTACATTCAAAGTAACAAATATATTGCTTTAGTACTGCATGTCCTGTCTCCAAAGCAACATGCCAATATATGGTCCCTTTCTGAGAGAGAGAAATAGAGAGAGAGAGAATATGAGTGTGTGTGTGTGTGTGTGTGTGTGTGTGTGTGTGTGTGTGTGTGTGTGCATCTATATAGCAAAAGGCTTTCTTTAATGATTTTCACTAGAAATCTAGGGAACCATTTGTTCTGTTTTGGAAGCTTTAAAAGATCTCCAGATTGCAGCAGTGTGCATTTCACAGGCCCACCTGGTAAGGAAAAACAAGCCTCTTTGGGCAACAGCCTTTTGTTATTCAGTTGCCTCCACGTGGCTTTTTTCATATGTGAAAAGATTAAGTGAGGAAAAGTGAAGAAAAATCATTTCCCCCAGCAACCAGGTAAAGAAAGCTCCTGGGACAGTTCCTCATATGACCAGTGACTGGGGAACCCACCTTCAAGGAGCTCCATTATAGAGAGAGGTGTGGTACTTGGTGTGGAAACTTGGGGGGCAACCCCTTAGCCCTATCCAGGCTCCTCAAAGCTGCACAAAATCACAAGGAGAAGGTTCCCTGGGCCTGGAGGAAAGGAAACCCATTACAAAATATCTTAGCGAAGATTATTGTCCAGCTAATGAGCTTATAAAGCCCAAGTGTGATCATAGTGACTTATGAACCAGTACAAAAAAGCATTTTTTAAAAATGAAAAGCATGAGTGTCCCAATTTCAGTGAAGAGCAGGCAGCTATGAAATCTGGAGTGCAAGAGACAGTTATGACATCTGGAAGCTATAAAATGTAAAAACTGACCCTCTGAAAAAAGTGCTTTGCAATAATAGATAAACTGTGTCTTATGTCTGTGAGAAGGAAAGATTCTTCAGCAGAGTCCATTGCTTAAGTCTGCCAGCCACTTCAGATTTTGCTAACTATGATTTTCCTCATGTTATTCTTCATAGACCCTGGAAAAGAAAGGAGACAAAAGATGGGCAGTTGTTTTCATCCACTGTTACAACTCTGTAGTATTGTATTCTCCCAAGCACTTAGTACATGCTCTGCACACAGTAAGTGATCAATAAATATGATATTGATTGATTGATTGATCCACTCGATCAGCCATTTTACAAGGAGGGGCTTCAGCCTCTTTGCCAAATCCAAACAAGAACAGAGCAGATCCCTGCAGAATGGGCACCGTGTCATTTCCTCTCTCGTATCCTTCCAACCCCTTAGTACAGCACTCTACACTCAGCAGAGACCTAGCACAGTGCTGTGCACCCAATAGGTGTCCAGTACCATGCTCTGTTCACAGTAGATACTCAAAAGATACTATTAACTGATACAAATGGGCAGTGCAACCAATGGAATTTCTTTAGGAGCCCATCTTGATCTCCCAATCAGAGAGTGCTCAATAAAAAAACATGAAAATAAATCAGCCAAACACCTTAAAAAAGTTTGTGATGAATGGATGGGCAACCCATGATCTCTACCAGGAATTTTCATCAAGCTGTGGAAAATACTCAAGACTGGTGTTCTCTGTGATTCCAGAAGCTTAACTGGCTGGGGGGAGTGTGCAGTTTAGGGCATTTCTCTGTGCTTGTTTCCATTTCATGTTTAAAGAAGACCTGGCTATCAATGCTATGATGTGAAAATTGCAGAGGAACGTAGTTTCATCTCCAGTGATGGTCATGGTTGAAATATCCAGTGTCACATTCTACCACCTAGCTGGCCCTCTGTGGTTCTAGCTTGTCAATACATGCCCTTGCTTTCCTAGGATACTAAACCAGTTCCTTGCTTTTCTAGATGACTAAACTAACAGCAACCCTCCAACTCCACCAGCCGCTCACTTTTTTAGGTTGCTGAATAGGGACTTTGTTTTTCTAGAATGCTGAGTCAAACTCTGTGCTACGGAAGATCGCTAAGCTGGTTCCCTGCCTGTACTGACCTTCCTTATTTTGCAACCTCAAATGCCTTTCAATGGTCATGCTCTGAATTTAAGGACCAGGCTACCTCACTCTTCAGGGTGATGGCATTGATGTAGAACCTTGTTTTTATCTCATTTTCCAGCTGGTTTAGTTTGATGTAGAGGTTAAATTTCTTCCCTGGCCATTATGATTGCTACAATTACCTCTCATACCTGTATTTTACTTCCTGAAGGCTCAGTTCCCTCTTTCACCCCAGATTTTATGAAGAGTCTTGCCTCCTTCACATAGTCTGATCTCACCATCCTCTCCTGAATTCAGGCAGCTTGTTTGTACTCAAATGCAAATCAGAATCGTCTGCTTTGATTTAGGAAGAGGCTGGAGTGTTTTTCTTCTCTGTTATCACTTGGAGTCTGCTGGCCCAGTCTCCATAAAGAGAATTCTCTAGTCCCTTGTGGCCCTGGACTTGGATGTGCAGGAGATCAGAGCAACCCTGGAGGACAACCTCAAATGTTCTTACAGCTTTGTAGCACAATGACTCAGCCAAGCCATTTTCAGAATACAGGGCAGGCTAATGTTGTGGAAAAAATAGCCAGTCAGCAGAGGGGTTATGCATGGGGCACTGATTCCTGTGGTTCCTTGGACTGCCAACTTTACAGAGACATTGGGAAAAATCTATTGACCAGTCCAGTTTGAGCAGTCTCTGAACCACCAGGCAGGGGAAAAGGATTAGATAGAGTTGATGAGGAGGAATATTCAAGATTCCCTGAGTATTAAATCTCTAATTCACATTTCCAAGAATCAATCAATCAATCAATCAATCAATCATATTTATTGAGCGCTTACTGTGTGCAGAGCACTGTACTAAGCGCTTGGAAAGTACAAGTTGGCAACATATAGAGATGGTCCCTACCCAACAGTGGGCTCACAGTCTAGAAGGGGGAGACAGAGAACAAAACCAAACATATTAACAAAATAAAATTAATAGAATAGATATGAACAAGTAAAATAAATAAATAAATAGAGTAATAAATATGTAGAAACATATATACAGGTGCTGTGGGGAAGGGAAGGAGATAAGGCGGGAGGGATGGAGAGGGGGACGAGGGGGAGAGGAAGGAGGGGGCTCAGTCTGGGAAGGCTTCCTGGAGGAGGTGAGCTCTCAGTAGGGCCTTGAAGGGAGGAAGAGAGCTAGCTTGGCAGATGTGGGGAGGGAGGGCATTCCAGGCCAGGGGGATGACGTGGGCCAGGGGTCGACGGCGGGACAGGCGAGAACGAGGGACGGTGAGGAGATTAGCGGCAGAAGCATAGAAGCATAGACTTCTTAATGGTAGGAAGAACCCAAGTTTTTTTTATGATGAAGAATGAGAAAACAAATAGCTGAACAGGTTTTTATCTCTCAATTCTAGTAGATTTCTGGAGTGAGGGAGAAAGGGGAGCTCACTATCATCCCTTGCTATTTTGCACACGTATAGTAGTTTTTGAAGAGAAACGGAAACAACATGGAAATCTTTGGCTTGTGGACAAGCATTGCTGGGCAAAGTGGAGACCCAGACTTCAAAGCTTTAAGGCCGGTGACATCCCTACATCTTCTCTCTCCTTCCTCTCCCCACCCAGGTACCCCTGCCTTGGCATGATTTCAGCCCCAGTGGGGACATGCGCAGGACTCCCAAGGATGCTTGACTGCTCCCTTCTGTATGCTTTGGAGGAGTCAGGGGGCTTTTTAGGGCCAAAGTCCCCCTTGAGCTTCATGAATTGAAGTGTGTTGGCCTTGTGAGGCTGGGAGGGGCTGGAGGAACACGAGGGGTACTACCTACCTGCGCTTCTCATTCCAGGCGTTGTACCACTTAATGAACTTCTTTGTGCTCTGCAGTTTGGGGTGCAGGCAGTGTTCCTGGCCTCGGTACCGTGACACACTCTTTGTGGTTATGCTGAAACAGAAGGGAGAGCAGAGTGATGGGGAGGCAGTCCAAATTCCCAGCTTTCCACCACTGGGTCTTCTTGCCTCTGCAGCCTGGAGTGCTGGCCTGGGCTGGCTTCTTTGACTCTAGGCCACCCCTAACAGTCCTCATTAGTTAATACACAGAGGCAGGCAGCCAGCTGTTCTCGGCTCCCATGGTGAGCAGCAAAGAGGAAGTGGATTTCCTTGCAGCAGGAGGGAGGCAAAATAGAGCAAAAGGCTGTCTTTTTATAAGGAGCACTAACAAGAATGGCATGTGCACACTGAGAGGAAAAAAAAACTTCCTTGCCATCCAGAGCCAATTAAAGTGTTCAGTGTATTCTCACTTAATAGAAGAGTTGATCATGCGGGTAATAATAATAATAATAATGATAATTCATTCATTAATTCATTCAATCACATTTATTGAGCACTTACTGTGTGCAGAGCACTGTACTAAGCGCTTGGGAAGTACAAGTTGGCAACATATAGAGATGGTCCCTACCCAACAGCGGGCTACAGTCTAGAAGGGGGAGACAGACAACAAAACAAAACATAGTAACAAAATAAAATAAATAGAATAAATATGTACAAGTAAAATAAATAAATAAACAAATAGAGGAATAAATATGTACAAACATATATACATATATACAGATGCTGTGGAGAGGGGAAGGAGGTAAGGCAGGGGGATGGGGAGGGGGAGGAGGGGTGAGGAAGGAGGGGGCTCAGTCTGGGAAGGCCTTCTGGAGGAGGTGAGCTCTCAGTAGGGCAATTGTGATAATTGTTAAGCACTTACTATGTGCCAAGCAATGTACTAAGTGCTAGAATGGATACAAGCAAATCAGGTTGGACACAGTCCCTATCCCATGTGGGATTCACAGTCTCAATCCCCAGTTTACAGATGAGGTAACTGAGTTCCAGGGAAGTAAAGTGGCTAGCTCAAGGTAACACAGCAGACATGTGGCAGAGCTGGGATTAGAACCCATGACCTTCTTACTCCCAGGCCCGTGCTCTATCCACTATGCCATGCTGACGCATTGGAGATGTGCCGAGTGGGGAGGCGGGGGGTGGGGGTGGGGGTGATCAATTGACTTTGTGATGAGCAGATGTCAGTAAGTGGGACGTCTTTGACTTGTAAGCTTGGAACCAGAGCCAACCAGCACTTGATTACGGTCCTCCAGCAGTCAGCTCCTTTCTGCCTTCCTGCAAGGGGGTGTGGGGAGGATGCAGGAGTGTAGGTGAGGCCGCAAAAGAGAAGGATGCAGGAGGGGATATCAGTATGCAGGAGGAAAGAGATTGATGCAGGAGGGAAGCTGAGAATCCAGGAGGGGAAGATGCAGGATGAGAGGTGAGAATCCAAGTGGAGACAATGCAGGAGGGGAAGATGTAAGATGGGAGGTGAGAATTCCCAAGGGGGAGGGAAGATGCAGGAAGAAATGTGAGTACCAAACAAAGGAAAATGCAAGAGAGGAGGATGCAAGAGAAGAAGTGTAGGAGAGAAGAGGAGGATCTAGGAGGAGAGATCAGAACGTAGGAGGGAAGGGCTGAAGTGGGAAGCTGAAGATACAGGGTGCTGCTTTTGATTTGACAGTGTGACTGTAGGAAACAGTTGGTGGGACTCCACGCTTCCAGATGCCTTTGAACTTGTTACTATCTGGTTCCCCTGCCCAAATTCTCCTTACTGTGTGGTTTATTCTTCTTGTCTATTATTTCAGGCTTTTGATGAAATCAGAGGATAGAAGTTGCCTTGATGGGGCTTCTGTTTGTAGTTGCAGAAGTAATTAGATTTTGATGCAGGGAGGTAAATTGGTGGTGGGGGGGCGGTCTACCATTACTGAAGGGACCTTTTTTAAAGGTATGTGTTTCACGCTTACAATATATCAGATACTGTATTAAGCACTGGGGTAGATGCAAGCTAATCAGGTTGGGCACAGTCCATGTCTCACATGGGGCTTAGAGTTTTAGTCCCCATTTTACAGATGAGGTAACTGAGGCACAGAGAAATCAGAGAAGCAGCACAGCCTAGTGGAAATGACATGGACCTGGGAGTCAGAGGACCTGTAATTCTAATGCTGACTGTGCCTCATGACTGCTGTGTGACCTTGGGCTAGTCACTTAACTTCTCTGTGCCTCAGTTACCTCACCTGTAAAATGGGGATTAAATCTTTCTCCCTCCTACTTAAGAGGGAGAGGCACTGGGGTAGATGCAAGCTAATCAGGTTGGGCACATTCCATGTCTCTCATGGGGCTCACAGTTTTAATCCCCATTTTACAGATGAGGTAACTGAGGCACAGAGAAATCAGAGAAGCAGCATGGCCTAGTGGAAAGGACATGAACCTGGGAGTCAGAGGACCTGTAATTCTAATGCTGACTGTGCCTCATGACTGCTGTGTGACCTTGGGCTAGTCACTTAACTTCTTTGTGCCTCAGTTACCTCACCTGTAAAATGGGGATTAAATCTTTCTCCCTCCTACTTAACACTGTGAACCCCAAGTGGGAAAGGGACAATGTCCAGCCTGATTAATTTGTTTTGACTCCAGTGCTTAGAACTGTGCTCAGGGCATAGTAGGCGCTTAACAAGTACTATAAAAACAATTAATTTCCTTGCTCAAGGTCACACAGTAGACAAGCAGAAATTAATTTCCTTGCCCAAGGTCACACAGTAGACAAGCAGCAGAGCCAGGATTAGAACCCAGCTCCTTCTGACTTCCAGGCCTGTGCTCCATCTGCGAGGCCATCTGCTTCTCTGTTTCCCCCCAACCCACCGAGATAGGAGGTTTTAGGAATTCAACAGTTCAAAGGTGTTGGAGAAGCTGTCACAGGCAGTCAACTTTTATTCACTCATTTATTGATATGGAGGCTCACTAACTGATAGTGCTTCTTCCTTTTTGATATTAAACTACTAAAGAGATTCTTGTCAAAAGAAGCCCAGAATTGCAATTTTCTGGGAAAAAAGAGAGATCTTTCAAGCTTGACTTTGATCCTCAAGGCTTAGTTTGAGCAAGCCCTCTCAATGTCTTGTATTTCTCTCTACAGATATTAGGTTTCAGCAAAAAGCACTTCCTCCCTTCCATTTCAAGCTTTCTGATTCCACGCTTGTAAATCCTTTCATGTCTTGCCTCCAAGGCTGGAGTGGAAGCTCTCTGCAAGCAGGAAATGCATTTCATCCTTCTGTTTTATTTTCCCAAGTTCTCACTTTGGTGCACTGCACTCAGTAGTAATCAGTATCATTGCTATTACTACTACAACTACTACTACTACTACTACTACTACTACTACTACTACTACTACTACTACTACTACTACTACTACAAATCATTCTTTCAAACATATTTATTGAGTGCTTACTATGTACAGAGCACTATACTAAGCACTTGGGAGAGTGCAATACAACAATTAACGGGCACATTCCTTGCCCACAACAAGCTTACTACTACTGCTGCTACTAGTAGTACCATAACAGTAAGCACTCAATAAATACAATTAAATGAATGAATGAATGAATGAATAACTGTCTCTAAAGTAATGTTTCTGAAGTGTTGGTTGACTGTGGCAACTTCTCAAAACCAGGAAGGGAGAAACATTTTAGGAGACATATGTTTGGGTTAAAACTTAGACTTACCAATATTCAAGTGCACTTATGTTCAAATCTTTAAATTATACATTATAAATTATTTATTCATATTAATGTCTGTCTCCCCTTCTAAGGTATAAGCTTATTAAGGGCAGGGGATATATCTGCTAATTCCGTTGTATTATACTCTCTCAAGTACTTAGTGTAGTACTCTGTACAAAGTAAGTGCTACATAAATACCACTGACTGATTGATCATGCTGAAAATATGAAAATATGAATGACTCTGTTTTCCTTTTCCTCTGCCACCCTCATGTGACTAGGGGGAAAGACAAAACAAAGCCCTGCCATGCAGATAATTCTCTCTTGCAGACATCTTTCTGGAAGTAAGAGTCCAAAGAGATCCAATGCCCCATGAGAGTTTGGGGGGGAAGGCAAGACTCCCATTAGGGCCTGGATAATGCATACAATTGTGGAAAGATTTTACCAAATAGGGGACTTGCTCTCCTAGGTTTGCTATTAGAGTGCAAATTACACCTGCCAGTAGCAGGAATGTTGGATTCAGAACCTAAAGAACATTGCCTCCCTGACTAAGGAGGCAAAGGGGCATTGCACTGGGTGCAGGTAGAAGTTTCCCTAACAACACACACAAGCCTGAAGCATTTCCCTAGTTACTTACCCCTAATTCATTCATTCATTCAATCATATTTATTGAGCGCTTACTGTGTGCAGAGAACTGTACTAAGCGCTTGGGACAACAGGTAAGTGAAACACATTTAGATCCTTGTGTACAAAACAAGAAGGAGGCAGAATGGAATGGTGAAAGAAATATGTGACTGAGAATCAGAAGACCCACTTTCTAGACCCTGGCCTCTGGCCTGCTGTGTGACCTTACCTAAATTACTTGGTCTCTCTGGACTTCAGTTTCCTCATCTGTAAAATGGTGCTGAGATACCTACTCCCCCTGCTGTTTAGAATGAGAATTGCATGTGGGGCATGCTGTTTGTCATTTTGCATCTCTTCCCGCACTTAGCACAGTGCTTGGCCTGTGGTAGAGAAGGAGAGAAGCAGCATGACCTAGGGGATAGAGCACAGGTCTGGGAGTCAGAAGGACCTGGGTTCTAATCCCGGATCTGTCACTGGTCCTCTGTGTGACCTTGACCAAGTCCAAGTCACTTCACTTCTCTGTGCCTCAGTTATCTCATCTGTAAAATGGGGATTAAGACTGTGAGCCCATATGGGACATGGACTGTGCCCAACCTAATTAGCAGGTATCTACCCCAGGCCTCGTATATTGCCGGGCACATAGTAAGTGCTTTATAAATACCATTTAAAAAAATAGTAAGTGCTTAATAAAAAAACCTTACTATCATTTCAGCTCCATGGAAAGAAAAAATAGAGGCTCCTCTGGTCTGTACTGAGTGGTAGTTCTCCACAGTCCTCAGAAGGCCTCTATCTCTCTGGGGCCCTGCCCTTCATTACCATTCAATCCATCAATCAAGCATATTTATTGAGCAATTACTGTGTGCAGAACACTGTACAGAGTTGGTACACACTTTCCCTGCTCACAGCTGAGCTTATAGTCTGGGGGAGGAGAAAGACATTAATATAAATAAATAAATTATGGATACATACATAAGTGCTGTGGTTCTGAGGGGTGATAAAAGGGAGCCAGTCCTTACTAGGTATTGCAAACCATTAATCATTAACTGGGTCCTCTTCCAAGTGGGAAGACAGATTGCTTCCTAGGTTCTGGCTAAATTCTTGAACTTGCCAATATTTCTCTTCCATTTGACAATGTAGAACTGGGATCCTCATTTTTGCTGTTCACCAGATTGGGGGCTTTGGTTCTGAAACAATGCTGATCAGTAAGCATCAAAGTAGTATAGTGCTAGTATTTATTAACCGCTTACTGTGTGCAGCGGACTGTACTAAGCACTGGGAAAGGGTACACAGGTGGGAATTAGCCCCCATTTGCCCTGGTAGATGGTCTCCAGTTTCCCAAAGTCTGATCATACAGAGTCCCTTCATATGACATCTCCTTCTCTTCGTGTCCCCCTTGAATGGGTGCTGATACTCTCATTGGGCTGCCACTGGTCTAGTTGGGCAAAGAGGAACATTTTCTGGACTCTTCCAGTATTCTCCAATCTCTTCTGTCCCAGTTCCCCAAGACACTACCAGGCCTGGAGACAATCTGCTGCTCTTTCTAATTCCCCCAGAGGGAAGTCGAGAAGAAACTATTCCCTAGGTTGATTACAGTTTGGGTTAAAACAGGGAAATACACTTCTTTTCCCCAGTGGTGAAACTCTCCCACCTAACCTGTGTGTTAGAGGGAGAACTCACCACTTTATCTGCTATAAATTTAAAGGAGCCTTAGGGAAAGATTCCTAGAAGGTTCAAGTGTCCCAGGTGAAAGGATATTGAAACAGATGAAACATACATGCCCATTCTCTTCTGTCTGCTGCCATACTTTAAGACTGAAGAAACACAAACCCATTTATTCATTCTTTTTAATGGCTTAATCTTTGACAAGCACTGCTGTATATACAAGCTAATCAGATCAGATCCAGTCCCTATCCCCACAAGGAGCTCACAATCTGATAGGGAAGGAGAGCTGGTATCTTATCCCCATTTTACAGATGAAGAAATTGAGGGCCAGAGAGATTAGGTGACTTGCCTGAGGTCACACAGCAGTGGCAGAGTTGGGACTGGAACCCACCACTTCTTGGGCACATAGGAAGCACTTTAAAAAAATCCATGATGAATTAAATCTCTAAATTACCTAGGCTGAGTAGGGTTGTGGAAAGAGGGAGGGGGTCAGGGTGCCTAGAGGAGAGGAGAGATCCTGGGGAAGAGAGGAAAGAGGCAAGCCCAAAGACTACTGTTGCTGCTGTTTCACTAGCACACACTCAAACTCCCCAACCCCCTAATGAGAAGCAGTGTTGCCTAGTGGATAGAGCACAGGCCTGGGAGTCAGAAGGAACTGAGTTCTAATCCCAGTCTGCCACTTGTCTGCTATGGGGTCTTGGGCAAGTCACCAGGGCTCAGTTACCTCAAATGTAAAATGGGGATTAATACTGTCAGCCCCATGTGGAACATGGTCTGTGTCCAATGATGTGCATATAGCTATAATTCTACTTATTCTAACGATTTGGACACCTGTCTACATGTTATGTTTTGTTTTCTGTCTCCCCGTTCTAGACTGTGAGCCCGTTGTTGGGTAGGGACCGTCTCTATATGCCGACTTGTACTTCCCAAATACACAGTAAGCACACAGTAAGCGCTCAATAAATACGATTGAATGAATGTATGAATCTTGTATCTACCACCGTGCTTAGTACAGTACCCGGCGTACAGTAAGTAAGCTCTGAGCAAATACCATCAAAGCAAAGCAAAAAACAAAGTCATTAGCAGTAAATATCTCCTGGGAACACCTCAGATTAGCATATGCTGACCCCTTGCTCTGGCGGAGAATAACGTGGGGGCGGTTTCTGGAGAGTAAAGAGGAGGAAAGGGGAGGGAGGGGCGAGATGGTCACTGCTTGCAAAAATGTGCTTTCCGCTTTGTCAGCTTTGTCAGGGACTCACCACACGAGCTGTTTAGGAGGAACGAGTGTTGGCTTCAAATGGTTAATTTGGAGAGTAGAGAAGCAAGGAAACTTGGAGTCCTTCTCCAGGGTGCCCCAGTTTTAAAACCATCCTCAGCATTCCCCACATGCACAGCAGACACAATTCTATCCAAATCCCCACAGAAACCTCTCTCCCGCAGCAGGTACCGGGCGGCTTAGCGCTGCAAACGGAGAGGTTCACTGGGGATGCTACGTTCTACCTGTCTTCGGAAGAGAACACACAAGACTGTCGCTAAAAATCAAGCTCTTCTGCACCCCTCTTCTAGCTGGGAGGAAACGAAGTGCCTAAGAGCAGAGGTCACGCACAATTATACACCCTACTTTATAGCCGGTCCTGCGCAACTCTTAAATACAGCACTTCTCCCACCGGCTCTGGGGAAACGTCGCAGGCGCGGTAGTTTGGGCACCGTAAATTGCAGCTGTTAACTAACAACTGTCCTGTGTCTTTTGGGCTTAGAATGCGCCAATGACTCTGCGAAGCGATGGGACAGGGACAAGGAGTTGGGATTCCGCACAAGGGCTCCCTTAGCGCTGTCCCGCTTTGAAAGGGGCTCTCTCTTGGATGGAAATGTCCTAGTTAGCCAGTTCTTAAACGCTCCCGACAGTCTCAGATCGCTTATCTCCCTCCGCCCGGAGGGAGGGTCATTAAAAACACTTCGGCTTTCACATCCCGAGTTCACAGGTCTCGATTAGAGAAGCAGCGTGGTTTAGTGGCAGGAGCCCAGGCTTGGGAGTTAGAGGTCGTGGGTTCTAATCCCGACTCCGCCACTTGGCAGCTGTGTGACTTTGGGCAAGTCACTTAACTTCTCTGTGCCTCAGTTATCTCATCTGTAAAATGGAGATTAAGACTGTGAGCCCCATCTGGGACAACCTCATTACCTTGTATCTGCCCCAGCGTTTAGGACAAGGCTTGGCACATAAGAAACGCTTAACAAATACCATTATTATTACTAATCAGGATTTTTTTTTGTCAGCAGGCAGAGAAGAAGGCGGCGAGCAGGACAGAGACAGACAACACAAGTCTATTGAGCAAAAGAATCATGTCAGCCCCGAACGGATTAAATAAGAGACTTACATAACCATCTTTTCTTCACAGTGAGGATACTTGGGTTTCACTTCTAGTTTCTTCACGTCGCTGTATCTTATCTTTGGACCTTTTCTTGAACACTTACATTTTGACCCTAAGAGAAATCGCATTCTGAGTTAGGATCTGTTTATTTCTCTTCCGGGGTTTAAAACCGCGGAGTTGCGGCTGTCAGGACGGCGGCAACAGTAACTCTCAATCTCTCTCTCTCTCTCCACCCCCGTATCCCTTTTCCAGTCAATCAATCAATAAATAAATCAATCAATCAAGAGCATCTATTAAGCGGTTACTGTAGGCAGAACACTGTCATCAAAACCCTAAAGAGAATACAAGGGACACGATCCCTGCCCTCAATCTACAATCTGGCAGGGGAGAGAGACGTGAAAACGATTTACAGGTAGGGGAGGCAGCAGAGTTTAAGGATAAATACTTTGAATCCGTCACTTGGAAGGCTTGGGCTCTGTCTTCTGCCCCACGAGAAGACATGAACTTAGCACAAGAACACTTTGGGTACATTCACTACCGAAGCCTTTGCTGTTTCCACCGAGGTGGAGGATGCCCCCTACCTCCCCAAACTTCTAAATAAGTCAATCAACAGGCAGAGGGGGTGAGGAGGGGGGCATCAGGGGATGGGAGGGCGGCAGACAGAGTGAGGTGAGCGGCGAGCAGAAGCCTCGGACGGGACCCTGCTTACCATCCACTCCCACGGAGCATATGGCGACGAAGAGCAGGAGGAAGGCGACGGTCACCAGCTTCATGGCCAATCTGCAGGCAGCGAGGTCGGCGTCCCTCCGAGCCTCCCTAAATCTCTGGTTTTCTCCCCCTCCTCTGCTGGCTCTGAGCAGCCTCCCGGGTCCTGGGCGCGGGGGCTGCCCGGGCAGAGAAATCACGAGGAGAGCAGAGGTTCCCGTGCCAGGCTCGGCTCCCGTCTCGGCTCTGCCTCCTCCCCTCCCCTCGCCCTCTTTTAAAAGCGCCCCAGCCGCCCTCCCGGCGACCTCATTACTATGCAGAGGAACTCTGTGACTCAGTGCAGTTTCCCAACGTGGAGGGGGAGGAGGGCTCCCAGGATTCCACAAAGCCAAAGCCTCCCCATTCCCCCCAACCCCAGCCCCAATAGACGATCGATACAGTGGCGTTCTCTAGGGTGTCGGTGAAGGAGGGGCTGCAAGCCAGAGAGTGGTGGTGGTCCTTGTCCCTTTGCCAGTGGTGAGAACAGAGCAGCCCACTGTCTGGGTGGCTTGGCCGTGGGAGGTGGGGAGATTGATCTGCGTGAGACTCTCCAGCGTTCCTGGGGAGAGTTCATTCCTATCAGTGCAGCCTTCCCAACAACGCAGGTCTTGGCATGGCGCAGCCATCCTCAGCCTGTTCCCGGGGAGGGGGAGAGGTGATAAGGCCAACCAGTTCCTGCCAAAGGGGGAACGGTGCACCACCTGTCTAGAAGTGGCTTCCTAAGGGCCGTCCAACCAAGCAGGAATGACTTGGAGGTTAAGTTGTCCAAGTCGGACTGGGCCGCAAGTGTCCACGGCTGAGCAGGTGATCTGGGGACTGGGATCTCCCATTCTTCACTGGGCTCTTCAGAAACCTCAGGCTCCTTGGGACTTATTTCCCTAGTGCCAGATTCCTCGGGGTTTCCCTGCCCATAATCTTTGTCTCTTGTGCACAATAGGAGGTCTCTTCCATCAATCCATCGATGCCCATGTTAACTCAACCCAAGCACCAGTTTGACTGTAATCCCACTTGTTCTTGAGGGCAGAAATCATGCCTACGTAATGTATTGGAATGTACTCTCCCAAGCACTTAATAAAGTGTTCTGCACACAATAAAAAGCAGTGTGGCCTAGTGGAAAGAGCACAAACCTGGGAGTCAGAGGACCTGGCTTCTAACTAGGCAAGGGGCTCTGCCCCTTGCCTGCTGTGAGACTTTTCTGTGCCTCACTTTCCCCAAATGTAAAATGGGGATTCAATACCTGTTCTCACTCCTTCTTAGACTGTGCGTCCCATACGGGACAGGAACTGTGACCAACCTAATTAACATATCTACACCAGCACTTAGAACAGTTCTTGACACATAGGAACCACTTAAATAAAATAATAATAATTCAAAAAATACAATTGAAAGAATGTTTGATTTTAGTCATTGGTGATTTATACCCATCTCCAGCTCTGGTGCACATACGTACATTTCAAATAATACATTCAATTATTTATTTAGCTAACTAATCACATATTACACATCATCCCACTGAGACAGATGCTCCCATCATAGGCCTGAATGGTCTAACCCTGGGGCTGGGCAGAGATGGAGGAAGACAGCAGGTAATGATAATATTTGGTATACTTGCTGCTGATTTCTTACTATGAGATTTACTATGTGCCAAGTTCCTTGATAAGTGCTGGAATAAGATATAGTACAACCAGATTAGACACAATGGCTGCTCACATGGGGTGCATGGTCTAAAGGGGAGAGCAAACATTTAATCTCCATTTTACAGATGAGGAAATTGAAACAGAGAAATTTGACTGGCCCAAGGTCATAGAGCAGGTAAGTAGCAGAGGCAGGACTAGAACCCAGGCCTCGTGATTCTCAGTCCTGTGCACTTTCCACTTGGCGAACCTGCTTCTCGGCTCACTTTCTCACACTCCCTTTTTTTTTAACCTATTTGTTCCTATCTACCCCCATTCCCTCTTTCCCTTTTTGCTTTTTTCTCTGTTCTTCCAACTTCCACCTTCTTCTCCTCTTTTGTGCCTCCTCCCCCTGGAGGCCAGGCCCTGGGTTCACCTTAGCAACCCTCTCCACAAGTCTCCTGCTCCTGTGCTCCCAGGATCTCAGCAGAGGCCCAGAGACCAGCTCCTTTGGAATAAGAAGGCACAGTGGGAAGACAAATATGAGGACTTCGAATGCTGACATATTGGAAATTCTGGGGTGTTGGTTCCTTGGCTCTCCTGAGTTGGATGGAGAACTCATTCACTCCCCTGGCTTCAACTGCCATCTTTATGTGTATTATTCCCATACCCACCTCTCTAACTCTGACCTCTGTCCTCCTCTGCAGTCTCACATTTTCTCCTGCCATCAGGACCTCTCTACTTGGATGTCCCAATGACACCTCAAACTTAACGTGCCTGAAGTAGTACTCATCTTCCCACCCAAAACATGTCTTCTCCCAGTCTTTCCCAACACTGTAGACAGTACCACCATCCTCTCTGTTTCACTTCCCAATAACCTTAGCATTATACGCAACTCAACTGAAAAGCAGCATGGCCTAGTGGATAGAGCATGGGCCTGGGAGTCTGAAGGACCTGGGTTCTAATCCCTACTTCACCACTTGCCTGCTGTGTGACCTTGGGGAAGTCACGACTTCCCTGTGCCTCAGGTACCCCATCTGTAAAATATGGGACATGGACCGCCCAACCAGATTAGTTTGCATCTACCCCAGCACTTAGTAAGGCGCCTGGAACTTAGGAAGTGCTTACCATAAAAAACAAACTCATCTTTTCATTATTTTCCACTCATCTCTCTCATCCAACCTTTGTATTTAATCTATCATCAAGTCCTGTCAGTTTTACCTTCACAACATCTCTAGAATCTGCCCCTTCTCTTCCACCAAACACCTATCATATCCCACCATGATTTCTGCATCAGCCTCCCCACTGACCTCCCTGCTTCCCATCTCCAGTCCACGCTTCACCTTGGTGCCTGCCTTGACTATTTTTCTGAAAAAACATCAGTCTGCGTCTTCACACTCCTCAAAATCCTCCAGTGGTTGCCCATCATCTCCACATCTATTTCCATTGGCTTGAAGGCATTCATTTACATTTTCCCTTCTAACATACCCAGCTTATCTACTACAACCAAACCAGCTCACTTCACTCCTCTAATGCCAGGCTGCTCACTGAACCCTTATTTCATTTGTCTTGTCACAGACCCTGTGCCCACTTCCTCCCTATGGCTGGAACTCCCTCCCCTTCATACCCAAAAGAACACTTCTCTTCGAACCTTAAAATCACACCTCTTCTAAAAGCCTTTCCCTGATTAAGTCCTAATTTCCCCTATTCACCCATGCACTTTGCCCTGAAGCACTTGATATCCACCACTTGATATCAGCCCCTTAGCACTTCTGTACATATCCATTTCCTCTATCTTCAATTTATTTGAATGTCTGTCTCCCCCTCTAGACTGAAATCAATCAATCGATCAATCGCATTTATTGAGCACTTACTGTGTGTAGGGCACCTACACTAAGTTCTTGGGAGAGTACAACGCAAAAAAAATAACAAACACATTCCCTGCCCACAACAAGCTTACAGTCTAGAGAGGGAGGCAGACATTAATATAAATACATAAATTATGGCTATGTACATAAGTGCTGTGGGGCTGGAGCGGTGATGGTGAATAAAGGGAGCAAGTCAGGGTGTCTGCCCAGATCATTTTTCTACAAAAACATTTGGACAATGTTTCCCCGCTCCTCAAGAACCTCTGGTAATTTCCCATCCACCTCCACCTCAAACAGAAACTCCTCACCATTGGCTTTAAAGCACTCAATCACCTTTCCCCCTCCTACCTCACCTCATTACTCTCCTACCACAACCCAGCCTGCAAACTTTGCTCCTCTAATGCTACCCTTTTCACTGTACCTTGATCTCATCTATCCACTGACTTCTCACCCATGTCCTGCCTCTGTACCGGAATGCTTTCCCTTCTCATATCCAACAGACAATTACTCTCCCTCTCTTCAAAACCTATTGAAGGCTCATCTCCTCCAAGAGGCCTTCCCCTAGTAAGCCCTCTTCTTTTCTTCAGCTCCCTTTAACGTCACTCTGACTTGCTTCCTTTATTCATCCTTCTTCCCAGTCCCACTGCACTTACATACATATCTGTAATTTATTTATTTATATTATTGTTTCTCTCCCCTTCTCTAGACTGTAAGCTCATTGTGGGCAGGGAAAGTATCTGCTAAGTTTTTATATTGTACTCTCCCAAATGCTTAGCATAGA
The DNA here is from genome assembly GCF_015852505.1 of Tachyglossus aculeatus. Taxonomy (NCBI): domain Eukaryota; kingdom Metazoa; phylum Chordata; class Mammalia; order Monotremata; family Tachyglossidae; genus Tachyglossus; species Tachyglossus aculeatus. The sequence continues at coordinate 50,707,499 of NC_052101.1, forward strand.
GCTCTGCACCCAGTAAGCACTCAAGAAATATGATTGATTGACTGGTGCAGAAGGAAGTGGGAAAAGAAGAAATGAGGGCTTAGTCAGAGAAGGTCTCTTGGAGGACCTGTGTCTTCAATAAGGCTTTGAAGTGGGGGAGAGTAATTGTCTTTCAGATTTGTTGCCAACTTGTACTTCCCAAGAGCTTAGTACAGTGCTCTGCACACAGTAAGTGCTCAATAAATACGATTGAATGAATGAATATGAAGAGGTTGGGCGTTCTAGGCCAGAAGCAGACATGGGGTGAGAGGTTGGTGCTGAGTCAGATGGTGGCAAAATAGATGAGATCGAGGTACAGTGAGAAGGTGAGCATTGGAGGAGAGAAGTGTGAGGGCTGGGTTGTAGTAGGTGAGTAGCAAGGTGAGGTAGGAGGGGACAAGGTGATTGAGTGCTTTAAAACTGACAGTAAGGAGTATCTTTGATGTGGAGGTGGATGGACAACCACTGGAGGCTCTTGAGGAGTAGGGAAACATGGTCTGAACATTTCTGTAGAAAAGAGGGCTTAGTCAAGAAAGGCCTTTTGGAGGAGATATGCGTTCAATAAGGCTTTGAACGGGAGGAGAATAATTATCTGTCAGCAGAGGGAAGTTTGGACTGGAGTGGGGAGAGAGTTTGAAAGCTCCTTGTGGACAGCACCTAGTACAATAAGACTGCTGCTGCTCACAATAAACACTCAATAAATTCTATTGGTTGATTGATTTATTGATTGCTTGATTAGTTTCACTGAATGTTTCACTGATTCCTTACCTTTTGTTTGCTGCTTTCAAGTACGTTCCTCAGATTACACGTTTTGGTTTCGCACCTGCCCACCGCAAACAGCCTGTCTACCTTGACCCCAGTCTACCTCTATTAGCAGAGTTACCCAGCTACATTCTTCACATGGAAGGGTGCGTTGCTCGGAAGAGCTTGGATGGACCAAGGATATTGCAAGCTAGAATGGACTTCACAGTGTTTTTCCTGTCCCCTCAGTCAAAAAGAACTGAACTTACCCAACCTTTCAACTTAGAGGAAAATCAAGTTCAATATGTCCAAAGCAAATAAATGTCATTTGGTGAAGAATAGTAGGGTTTTGTTAAAGCCTTGGCTATTGTGCAGTGTATGAATAGAGACTTTCTCTATATGTTGCTGACTTGTACTTCCCAAGTGCTTAGCACAGTGCTCCTCACACAGTAAGCGCTCAGTAAATATGATTGAATGAATGAATGAATAGAACGAGTGGTCGAGACCCACATGATGAAATTCATGAAGGATTAGGAATGGGGTTGTAAGATAGGAGAGGGAAGAGCCAGCAAGGAAAATTCAAGATGGGGGTGGATTGGCCACAGAGCAAGGGGCTGTCTTTTCATTTTGAACATGGGGGTAGGAAGGGGCAGGGATTTTAGTGGGGTGAGCAACTGGAGGGATCAGGCTCCCAAGATCTAATAAGCAAGATTCTTTTTTTTTTAGGTCTCTTTTTCTGATTGGAAACTCTTGGGTTGAGCAAATCTTGGGTTAAGTTGTGTGGGCCATCGTCTCCATCACCCCTGCGGAAATGGCACCTATGGTGTCAAAGAAGACTCAGGAGCCACCAGCTTTACTCTGTTCCTATAAGGCAGGAGTGATAGTACAATGCAAGAATAGGGGTGTGGAATGCAGAAAACTGGAGAACATGGTTCCAGTAATAATGATAACTATGGTATTCATTAAGCACTTACTATGTGCCCAGCACTGTAATAATTGCTGGGGTGAATACTCAGTCCCTGTCCCACGTGGGGCTCACAGTACAGATGAGGTAACTGAGGCACAGAGAAATGAAGTGACTTGCCCATGGTCGCACAGCAGACACGTGGCAGAGCTGGGATTAGAACCCATGACCTTCTGATTCCCAGGCCCGTGCTCGATCCACTATGCCATGCTGCTTCCTGATGAAATTGGCACTCAACCATGAGACTTGCTGATTGTTGCCCACATCCTGTTCTGTATTCCACAGTGATATGGGAATGTGAGAAACTGGAAGGTGGCTCAAAGCAGAGATACAGACACCAAATGCTGGCTGGAAAACAAGGTCTCTAAGGAATGTAAAAGGAATGAGGGCAATAAATAAGTAAAATCTCCAATCTTTCACGTGGCAGATATGTGTCACACTCAACCCCCATGTAAAAGGGTGGTCGAGGCACAAGGGTGTCGGTTGGTGCAGAAGGTATTTACACAGATTTTCTGTGCTAGACCCACAGAATACACTCCCTAACCATAATCAGTCGCTTCACTGTGCATGCTGCTTACCTAAGGGGGACGGGGAGAGAGAGTCTGAATGGCTCTATGCAAACCATCACCACAACTACAACTATGGCTTGAGCAGATGAACTGATGAAGGTGTGTTATTACCTTACCCCAGAACAAAAAACAAGCGTGAATAGGATCATACAGTCAATAGCATCACTTTCTAAAATGAAGGACAGGTATATATTCAATAGATAAGCAGAAATAATCAATTATATAGCTATTTAAGTCTTTCATTCTTCCTCTAGATATGTGTTTGTGTGTGTGTATACACATATACATATGTATATGTATGCACATATATATACATACACACACACACATATATAAACACACAGACACACACATGAATAGTTGGCTTGTGAGAAGAGATCTTTAAAAAAAACTTTCAGATAGCTGAAGGGGCTCTAACATGGAATTTTTTTTTAATGCTGCTTGTTAAACTCTGCTTGGAAGCAACATGGCCTAGAAGAAACAACACAGGACTTGGACTCTAATCCCAACTCCACCAAATGTCTGCTGTGTGACCTTGGGCAAATCACTTAACTTCTCTGTGCCTCAAGGTACCTCATCTGTAAAGTGGGGATTAAGACTGGAAGCCCCATGCAAGATAAGGATTGTGTCCAATCTGATTAGCCTGCATCTACCCCAGCACTTAGTACAGTGCCTGGCACATAGTAAGAACTTTACAAATTCCTAAAAATAGTGTTTACTATGTGCCAGGCACTGTACTAAGTGCAGGGATAGATACAAGATAGCTAGGGTGGATACAGTCCCTGCCCCACCTGGGGCTCACAGTCTAAATTGTAGGGAGGAGGAATTAATCTCTATTTTACAGATGAGGTAATTGAGGCACAGAGAAGTTAAGTGACTTGCCCAAGGTCACACAGCAGGATTAAAACCCAGGTCTTCTGATTCCCAGGTCCAGGCTCTTTCCACTAGGCAACACTGTGATGGTGGTAAACACTTGGTCAAGATTGTTTGGGATGTAAATGCAGGGAATGGTTGTATATTGGAGCAGTAGAAGATAAGTAAGATACCTATAAAGGAGCCTTTCCCAGCCTGAGCTTGGTGGGAGCGAAACTGTTAAATATCATAATTTTCCCCAGGCCAATTATTGGAATTGACAGGGAGTCACAATAGTTCTGGGATCGTTTGTGTGGTCCTGCCTGAAGGCAGAGGGATGAGCAGAAAGACCCTTCAACACCAGGGTTCTCTCTTTCCAGCTTTATATTTGAGTTTTAGCAAATCTGGTTGTACTCATCAGTTTCATATTTAATTCAACTAGATGATTCAAGCTCTTCTGTGAAGCCCAGTTAAGAACAATATTCTATATAGCCAACACCAGGGGGGCCCAGTCCTGGACCAGCAGGCCCGGAGTCATGTTCTGCTGGCTTAGACCCATGCTATTGATTTGAGCAACTAAAGATACCTCTTAATAATTCTCCTGCTCCTCCTATTAAGAAAGGGGTATCTCTCTCACCTTGTGCCCCAGAAGGAACACAATTGGCAGCAAAGAGAGAAAGCAAGTGGATCCATGCAAAACAGGATCACTGAGGTCAACCCTTTATGTAGGATCTTGGTAATAATCATAACTGTGGTATTTGATAAGCACTTACTATGTGCCAAGCACTGTGCTGAGTACTGGGTGGGGGTGGGGGTGTGATAGAAGATAATCAGGTCCCACCTGGAGCTCACAGACTAAGTAGGAAGGAGAACAGGTATTGAATCCCCATTTTGCAGATGAGGGAAGTGAGGAACAGAGGAGTTACTTTCTCAAAGTCTCACAGCAGGCATGTGGTGGAACCAGGATTAGAATCTGGGTCCTCTTGACTTTCAGGCCCATGCTCTTTTTACTAAGCCACATTGCTTCTCTGAAGTCCCAAGACTGAGCCATATCTGTCACTCTCACAGGAGGCTTCATCACCAGCATCTCCCTTCTCAGGGTGGGCTTGAGTTTGAAGGAAGTGACTTTTGAATTGGAATTTGGGAAGTTTCACCCTCAAGATTCATCCATTGGATAATCTCCATTCAATGTAATTTCCTTCAGTGCACTTCCAAATGCTTGCTATGCCCCGGATAATTTCCCTCCACAAACTGCAGACTGCTCTGTCTTGCAGCCGAGGCACAGAGCTCTACACTTACAGTGGTCTGGGAACATGAGAAGCAGCAAAGCCTAGTGGATAGAGCATGGGCCTGGGAGTCAGAAGGATCTGGCTTCTAATCCCAGCTCGGCCACGTGTCTGCTCTGTGACCCTGGGTGAATCACTTAACTTCTCTGTGCCTCAGTTCCCTCATCTGTACAATGGGGATTAAGACTGTGGCCCCCCTGCGGGACAGAGACTGTGTCAACCCAATTATCTTGTATCTACCCCTTAGAACAGTTCATGGCACATAGTAAGTGCTTAACAGATACCATTACCATTATGAGGAGTCTCCATTTTCCTCTTAGCACTTAGGTATCTTATACCTAGCCTCAGCACTAATGAACATGTAAGTGGTATTTTCATTTTTTATATTTAATTATTTACTCAGCTATTTCATCCTGTTAGGGTTGAACCATTTCCTCCTATTTCCTTGCTTGTCCTCCAGATCCCACAATTTTGTAAATCATTTTTTTATGTCTGTCTCCCCCACTAGAGTGCAAGCTCTTTGAGAGCAGATAATGTGTGCCTTGCTTCCGGTGTACTCTTCCAAACACTTTGTACAATACTCTCTGCTCAGTAGGGGCCCAATAAGTTAATTATGGAAATTATTAATTCCTTACCAGTTGTCAAAGCACTGTGTCAAGCACTGGGGTAGATACAAGATTATCACACAGGACAGACAGAGTCCCAATCCCACATAGACTTCACAACCTAAAAGAGAGAGCAGGGATCTTATCCCCATTTTACAGAGGAAGAAATTGAGGCCCAAAGAGTTAAGCAGCTTGCCCAGAGTCAGCCCTTGGGCCAGTGGGAGATCTGATTTGTAGTCCCTTGGCGAGACTGCTTCCCATTGCTTGCTTGCTTGCTCTATTGCTGGGAGGTGCACCAGGCAGACAAGCAAGAACATAGAAAACAGCTTTCCCCCTTATCTTCCCAAAGTGCCAGATGGAAGAAAAATATTGTTCTCAAAACGAGGGCCACAATGACTAGTTCTCATAACTGACCCTCCCCTCTTACCCTCTCCAGGCTACCTCAAAACTGGGTCAAAACACTCAGATCCAGCTGCCGCAGGAACACACCCACAGAGAAACCCACACCTACCAAGGTGCATAATGGAAAAATCAAACGTCCTTAGTTCTGCTAGAACATGTGTTTTGATTACACCACTGACATTTAATGCAATGGAAGAATTAGAAAGTGTTCTGGTACAACAAGTTGGCAGTTGACACAGGTGCTTTAGTGGTGCAGAAAGGAGAGGTGGTGAACATGGCTTAGGGGATAGAGCAGAGGACTCGGAGTCAGGTGATGCCGGTTCTAATTCCAGCTCCGCCACTTGTCTGCTATGTGACCTAGGGCAAATCATTTAACTTCTCTGTGCCTCAGTTTCCTCAGCTGCAAAATGGGAATTTAATAATTGGTTTCCCATCTCTGAAAACTGTGAGTCCCAAGTGGGACAGAGTTTGTATCTGATTGAATTGCATCTTTTCTAGTGCTTAGCACAGTGCTTGGCATGTAGTAAGCACTTGACAAATGCCACCATTATGATTACGTAGGATTTTGTGGTAGCCTCCATGGGAGGAGCAGGGGAGACTCTGAGGACAGTGATCTGTGATACCAGAGCCCACCTGCTCTCCCCGCTGTGTACCTACGCACTTGGCTATTTACCCCTTAAGCACTTTGATACTCATCCTAGTCCCCCAAGTACCTATGTAGAGATCCTTATACTTTACTATTTCCCCTATCTATAATTTACTTCAATGTTTGTCTCACCCTGTAGACTGTAACTCCTAGTGGGCAGGGATCATGCCCACCAACTCTGTTGTATTGTACTTTTCAAGCACTTAGTACAGTGCTCTGCACACAGTAAGTGCTCAATAAGTACCAGCATTTTTCTAGTTATGGCTGTTATTGTTAAATTCTCAGTCCATTAAAGTAATAGTCAAGGTCCTTAGGATCTTGAGTCCCTAGAGTCCCCATGTCCATCTGGGACATATTATGGCAAGGTAGAGTTGGGGAAGGAGCTCAGTGCTCCAAGCAATCGGCCTTCTGGAAGCTGGATTGGCTTGCTGGAACCTAGATGATTTCCTTATCCATTGGGTAGGGAAGGATTACCTATCTAAAGAGCCAAGGGATAATAATAATAATAATAATGTTGGTATTTGTTAAGCACTTACTATGTTCCAAGCACTGTCCTAAGCACTGGGATAGATACAAGGTAATCAGGTTGTTCCACTTGGGGCTCACAGTCTTAATCCCCATTTTACAGATGAGGGAACTGAGCCACAGAGAAGTGAAGTGACTTGCCCAAAGTCACACAGCTGACAGAGCTGGGATTAGAACCCACGACCTCTGACTCCCAAGCCTGGGCTCTTTCCACTGAGTCATGCTGCTTCTCACGGCTGGTGGTGGCAACACACTGAAAAGTAGACTTTTCAGTAGGCTGAAAAGTAGGGGTAACACTACCGTGATCTCTAAAAACCTCCCTGAATATTGGGATGGAATACTTTGAAGGGGTTAGGAAAGTAGAGATTCCTCCAGGTGGCCGGTCCCTTTGGGGTGACTCTGTGGATTACTGCTGCTAAGGAAGTCCGAAGGGACCCACAAACCTATCTGAGATGCTACTTCGTGTCCATGAGGTGCTCACAATCAAATGGGGAAGACTGGAAGACCTACACCACACACGCATACAGTGGGGGGTGAGTGAGCAGGGGAACACTCAGAGTTATTTCTAATAGATAGAGAATAGAGAAATGACTAAATAAAGCCCAGGTTCTGTGTTAGACCCACAACATGCTACAGTGACTGTAGGGGTGACATAGTGAGAGATGGGAGAAATTTGTCTGGGAAGGTCTCCTGGAGGCAAGTCATGGCAAAGGCATCTTGTCAGATGTCTGTTGTGTCCTGTGGTCCAGAGTGGATGGGACAATGCCTCCCTGGTGATGGCACTGTGGGCGCGTCTAGAGTTTGCAGCTGTAATGTCTGGTGGCTGAGTCTGCCACTTGGGAGGTCTTCCTCTGGAGCTTGAGACCACACGGACACCCTGTGCTGCCTCTGCCTCCCAAAGGAGCTGTCCATGGGTTCCACTCTGGGCCAAACATCTGGTTTGACTTTTTTCCTTCTAAGCACGTTTGAGAAGCTTAATTGGGAGCAGACCTAGCAATCGGCTCACTCCCGTCTCAATAATGGTATTTACTACATGCTCACTGTGTGCCAAGCACTATGTTCAGTGCTGAGAAAAGTACAAGGTAATCAGATCTGACACAGCCTCTGCCCCACATGGGGTTGACCATCGAAGTGGGAGAGAGAACAGTTATCTTAACCCCATTTTCTGGATGAAGACACTGATGCCCAGTCAAGTGAATTACTCAAGGTCACCCGGTAGAACTTGGACTTGAACCCAGGATCCTGATTCCCAGTATGTCATGCTTCCTCATGTCCTAAACCTTGCTGCAGGAGGTGGACTGGAAAGATGACAGACTTCAAGACTCGTCCACCAACAGTGAAGCACGATGAACAGAATGGCAGCATTTGCCCCGGCCCTATCTTCCTGGCATCAGGGCCTTGCCTTTCTCTGGCTTCAGCCCGGATCAGGATGCCGAGAAATGTTTCCTTATGCTGAATTTCCTTATGTTGAAAACTCCTGGTACCCACCACAGTGCCACCATGATACTTAAAAGCAAACCACTCGGCTGTAAGGAGGAGTAAGGGGCGGGAGTGTTGGTTTAGTGACTCAAGGACTTGGAGAAAAAAAACCTGCCATCTAGCTTTGGGTATGTACATGGCTCCATGGAAATGGAGGAAAAGGAAGTCAAGACACAGATTTCCAGGAGAGGCAGCCCCCTGTTTGGAGACCTCTGGAAGTCCCTCTGGGGTCTGCTGTTGACTACATCTACCTGGAGAAGAGGAGGGCCCACAGAGAGGAGAGTCTCCCACCTACTCCTTCTTGGGGCTGGTCACGAGCAACGGCATCTCTGGGGGGTGGTGAGGTGGAGTCTCCCATTCTGTGTCCCCCCTGGGGGCCCAATGGTTTAGTGGAAAGACCCTGGGACTGGGAATCAAGAGACCTGGGATCTGATCCCAGCTCTCCACTTGCCTGCTGTGTGACCTTGGACAAGTCATTTTAATTTCACTGTGTTTCAGTTTCCTCATCTGTAAACTGAGGATGAAATGCTTGTTCTCCCTTCCTCTTAGACTAAGAGCCACATGTGTCTGGTCTGACTGTAATATATCTACCCTACTGCTTGGCACAAAGTAAGCACGGTCTCCATTTTGAAGGCTGAGTTCATGGCCCATGACCCCAGGACAGGGGAGGTGAGTCTTTGTGGTCCCCTCTCTCATCTGCTTCACCACTTATCAGCCCGTGTGAGGGTTTGAGCCATTGCACCTGGGGATGCAGTTGGTACCCAAAGCTGGCATCTGCACCCCGCCCCCACACACACCGAGATTCTCCATCTCCATCTCATTGGAGGGACAAAGACTAGAGCATCCACAAGCCCCACCAGATGACCAAGCCCATCAGCCTCCTCAGGTGGCCAGGGAGCAGGAGTACCCCTGTCACCTTCCACCGTGCCTCGGAGCTCTTTGGAAGCTGTAGCATTCAAGCTTCCCTTGGTAACATCCATTTATCCTCCTCCTGATAGTCAGTCTTAATCCCCATTATACAGATGAGGTAACTGAGTGACAGAGAAGTTAAGTGCCTAGCCAAAGGTCACACAGCAGACAAGTGGTGGAGACAGGTTTAGAACCCAAGTCCTTCTGACTCCCAGGCCCTTTTTCTATTCACTAGGTCACACTGCTTCTAATTTAACTTATAAGTCTTATTTACCCTCGAGCTGCCTTGATAGGGAAAGACAGTTGAAGTTATTTTCATTTCACACAAGGGGCTAATGGGGCCCAGAGTTGTGATGTGATTTAAGGTCTCACAGGAAGTCAAGGTGGATTCAATCCCATTGCTCATGTGGCTAAACACCAAGGGGAAGACATCTCCAGCAGAAGAAGGACCAGGTGATAAGCGCTAAAATTTCCCCTCTCTGTAATGTGTTTTAATGTCTTCCTCCTGCTGTAGACTGTAAGCTCCCCAAGGGCAGGGAGCATGTCTACAAACTCTGTATTGTAGTTTTCCAAGTGTTTAGTTCAGTGCTCTGCACACAATAAGGGCTCAATAAATAAGAATGATGGATTGATTGATTTGTTAAGCTAGAAAGTAGTTAGAAGCCCCAAACACTTTTTAAAAGGCAGTTAGTGAAACCCTTCTCTGGGGAGTTTCATGAACAAATGGTGGTGGTTCGGAGGCTAAGTTTTGGAGAAGATACCATCCTCTCAGGCTTAAGGGGGAGAAGAGGTGGAGGAGAAGGAAGAGGAAGAGGAGAAGGAGGAGAAGGAGGAGGAGAAGGAGGAAAGCAGTTCTTCCTTACCCTCACCAACCACCAGTCCTCTCCCAGATACTACTCGAGAATTCTCCCCCATTCCTCCCCTAATAGAACAAGTATTATGAGGAAACTAAGGCCCAGAGAAGTTAAATGACTTGCTCAAGTTCACCCAGCAGGCAAGAGGAGCTGGGATTGGAACCCAGGGCCTCTAACTCCCAGGCCTATTCTCTTTTCACTAAGCCCTGCTGCTTGAGCAGCAGCAAGAAGTGTTTGAAATTTCTGTCCAAGGCTGGGTTCTTGGTCCCTTCCAGCTATTGGTCAACAGCAAATGCCCATTGCAATAACTGAGGCTAGGACCATTCAAACAGAAGGTTGAATTAGGGCCCAGAAAATAGTTGATGACTGAATTCTCAGCAGATAGAGCTGGAAACATGACATTTTACAAAAGAGTCAGCAGAATATAGAAAATCCGGCAGTACAAACATTCTTTCGCTTCTTTTTTCCCTCTGAATATTTGGAGTATGCAAACCGAAAACAATTTAAAATAAAAACCTATGATTTAAAAATATCACGTCCATTTGGCATAATGTATGGCTTTCTTTTTAAGCATCATCCAGCATGCTCAGAACACTTGTCATGCAGAAGAATTCATCTGGAGCCTGATGGCACATCTCCAAAGATGCCCAGATTTCTGCTCTTGTTTGATTCCTGTATTTATTGAGTAGCTAAGCACTGTACTAAGCTCTTGGGAAAGTTCCACCAAAGCAACCATTCAGCTCCAACCCTCAGGGAGCTGACACCTTAAAGTTTGCTCCCCTCAGTTCTGCCAGTTGTTAAGAACAAAGGTGCTCTGTGTGTGCTGAGACCGTTCTGAACCAATCCTGGTGGTTTGCAACTATTGAAAACCAGGGGCTGAACAGACAATTTGGTGTTATCCCCCAAAACACAACACGTTGGGAAGGTCAGCATTGTTGGAGACTTATGAAGGGCAATAATGAATAGATTCCCTGTACTGTATGTATGGAAGCATTCCATCACACCACTTAGAGTGAAATAAGCATGTGCTGGGGCCTCATTAGCAATGGTGGGCAAGGCTTAGCTCGATGAATTGCTTATTAATTTAGCTGAATTAAATTGATAAACTGAGCTAATGTAAGCTAATGGACAGAATAGTTCTTTTGTCTAACGGGACATGTTGATTATGGTTTCTCAAAATGACAAAGTTTTATGCTTCTTTATGCACTTCTTGATTAAATAAATGGCATTCACGTTGACTAACAGTCCCAGCCCTGAGCTTTCTATTTATATATTGTCCTCACTTCTTTCCTCTACGCCTCTGTTATCCTTTTTTTAAAATTCATTCAATCGTATTTATTGAGCACTTACTGCGTGCAGAGCTCTGTACTATTTGAGCCCACTGCTGGGTAGGGACTGTCTCTATATGTTGCCAACTTGTACTTCCCAAGTGCTTAGTACAGTGCTCTGCACACAGTAAGCACTCAATGAGTACTATTGATTGATTGATTAAGCACTTACTCATGTCAAGTACTGTTCTATAAATATGATTGATTGATTGATTGATTGATTGATTGAGTTGGTGGTGCCGGAATTTGAACCCATGACCTCTGACTCCAAAGCCCGGGCTCCTTCCACTGAGCCACGCTGCTTCTCCCTCCTTCACATCTAGCACACCACCACAGCATACGGCTGCTTGAATCATCTTCCTTCACCTCTATTCAGAACACCTCCTTAAGAATCTCCAATGGCTAATAATCATAACTGTGGTATTTAAGAGCTGACGTCAGAGGAGCAGGATGGCCCCCTCATCAGAGGACTCGGGTTTTGGATAGCAGATCTGCCCGTTGCCTGCCGGGTGACCTCTCTGTGCCTCAGTTCCCTCATCTGTAAAATGAGGAGTCGATGTCTGTTCTCCCTCCTAATTAGACTGTGAGCCCCTTGTGGGACTGGTTTGGGTACCACCTGATTATCTTCTATCTACCCCAGTGCTTAGAACAGTGCTTGGCATTTAGTTGAAAAAGTACCATAAAAAATAGTAAATACTTAAGTAGCATAAAAAAGCGCTTTACAAGTACCCCAAAACAATGGTAAGCGTTTAAGAAGATACGTTTAACATCAAATGCTTCCCAAGTGCCAATCATTGGCCTAAATGCTGGGGTAGATATAGTGCAGTCATATCACTGCATATTTCTAGACTGTGAGCCCACTGTTGGGTAGGGACCGTCTCTATATGTTGCCAACTTGTACTTCCCAAGCACTTAGTACAGTGCTCTGCACACAGTAAGCGCTCAATAAATACAATTGATTGATTGATTGATTGATTCTAAGCACTGGGACAGATACAAGTGAATTAGGTTGGATACAGTACCTGTACCATATGGGGCTCACAATCTAAGTGACTTTTCTCATTTCTTTATTTTTCTCTCCTGTCTTCCCTCCTTTTCCCCTCCCATTCTCTCCCATTTTTACCCTTTCCTCCCCTTTCTCCCTCTTTTTTCTCTCCTCTTCCTCTCTCTCTTCCCTTTCCCTTCCCACTCTCTTCCTCTCCCCACTTCCTTCTCCTCTCATTCTTCTCCTCTCCTTTCCTCTTCACTCCTCAAATCTATACTTGCCCTTTACTCTTACCCTCTTCTCTCCCCTCTTCTCTCCCCTCTTCTGTTCTCCTCTCCCACTTGGGGGGAGGTGGGTAGTGGTGGTGGAAGCATCATTCACTGACTCTTCTCCCCTCCCCTGGGGCAGAGATAAGGAGACCAGGGGATTGAGATGCTGAAGGGGAAACAAAATAGGAAGTTTTATTGCTCCCATAGGCAACTACAGAAGTGTCTAGCAAAGACCAGCCCTCCCATTTACCCCCCTTCTTCTCACTTCCCTCCTCCTACTCCCCCACTAGGCCTGGGATAGAGGGGAAGAGCCAGTGGCTAGCCAAGGAATCAACCATGAAAGAAAAAATAAATGGGTGGTGGATATGTTCTAGTATTGGTTCAGAAACCAGAAATAATTCCCTAAGGTAGAAAACTATTTCCAGTCATAATTTCAAGCTTCTAAGTCATTTTTATTTTGGGAGAGCCTATGATTTCCACTAATGTGGTCCATAGAGTGCTCCTGAGTGTATCTTTATCCAAGTCATGCACTGGGCAGAGCTCTGAATACCAATTTTTATCTGGGATACCAATTCTTTCTCTTCTCAGTAGTATCCAGTTCTGGGGTTATTTGTACCTATTCCGTGAATGAGATAATTCAATTCAATAACAATATTCATAAAACCCATAGAACTATTGTCTGAGCACTTTATTAAGCCCTTAGGAGAGCACAACGGAGGTAAAAGATACAATCCCAGCCTTCAGAGAGCTTACAGTAACATCAGTCCATCAATTTATTAAGTGCTTACTCTGTGTATAGCACTGGGAGAGTGCTTAGAACTAAACGTTCCCTGTCCACAGTGAGTTTACAGTCATTAATATAAATACATTTATGACAGATATGTACGTAACAGCTGTGGTGCTGAGGAAGAGGTGAATAAAAGGTGCAAATCCAAATTTTAATCAAAGTTTAGTTGGAGAAGGCCTCTTGGAGAAGATGTGCTTTTAGCAGACTAGGGAGTCAGAAGGATGTGGGTTCTAATCCTGTCTCAGCCACATGCCAGCTGGGTGATTGGACAAATCACTTCACTTCTCTATGCCTCAGTTACCTCATCTGTCAAATGGGGATTAAGACTGTGAGCCCCATGTGGGACAGTGACTGTGTCCAACCCAAAATGCTTGTATCAGTCCCAGTACTTAGTATAGTGCCTGGCACAGAGTAAACACTTAACAAATACCTCCGTTATTATTAATAAAGCTTTGAAGTGGGGGGCGAGTGATCATCTGATAGATATGTAGAGGGAGGGTATTCCAGGTCAGAGACAGGTCGTGGGCGAGGGTCAGCAGTGAGATAGATGGGATAGAGGTACAGAGATTGGGTTGGTATTAGAGGAGTAAAGTGTGTGTGATGGGTTGTAGTAGGAGAATAGTGAGGTGACGTAAGAGGTGGTAAGGTGACTGAGCTCTTTAAAGTCAATTATAAGTAGTTTCTATTTGATGCAGGGGTGGATGGACAACCACTGGAGGGTCTTGAGGAGTGGGGAAACATGGCCTGAGTGCTTTGTAGAAAAATGCTCTGGGCAGCAGAGTGAAGTATAGATTGGAATGGGTAGAGACAGGAGGCTGGGAGGTCAGCAATGAGGCTGATTCAGTAATCAAGGAAGGATAGGCTAAGTGCTTGAATTAACATAGTAGCAGTTTGGATGGAGAAGAAAATGGATTTTTAGCAATGTTGTGAAAGTCGAATCTACAGGATTTGGTGACAGAATGACTTATCTGGGTTGAATGAGAGAGATGACTTGAGAATAATGCCAAGGTTACGGGCTGGTGAAAAAGGGGGGATGATGGTGCCACTTACAGGGATGGGAAAGCCAGAGGAAGGACATGGTTTGGGTGGGAAGATGAAAATAGACACAAAATTATTTTTAGCTGGGAGGTAAAAGGGAGAGACAACTGGTAATATGAATAGAATGGAAAGAAGGATGAGTGAATAAATAAGTGTTTAAATAGTAAGAGTATTAAAATCAATATGTGCAAGAGCACTGCAGATGTTTTTGAGTGCAAAAATTCTGAAGCGGTAGCTGGGAAGTTGGAAAACTAATTTGGGAAGGCCTCCTGGAGGAGGTGGGATTTTAGTCGTCTCCGAAGGTAGGAAGAGCTTCAATCTGGCAGACTTTGTAGTCGGGGAAGGAGCCCCAGCCTGGAAGCAAGGGGACAGAGGCAGGAGAGATGGGTGCAAGGTCATCAACATTTTCCCCTTCATTTCAATTGGTGTTTAGGTTTAGCGGGACCTCAACTCCAGGATCTATGTAGGTGTAGGACTTGGGTGCTAATGCAGATCTGGGTTCCATTTTCTCCTGGTAGGCCCAAGTCCAAAGGACAGCACTTATTTTCAACCCTCCTTCATGTGTTCTGACTCAGGCTTCCATTTCATAACAGAATTAGGATTTAATTCAATTTTCCCTGGAAAAAACAATAGCTCCAGTTAGTGGAAATATGCTCCAAAACCTTTGCTGAAACTTGAAACTGAAAAAGGGAAAAAGGCCCGTGGACATTTAGCCTCAAAGACAATCCATTGCGGAATTGTGGGAGGGACCTCTCCCTCTTCCCCTTCTCTATACCCACTGGCAGACAGACCTATCAGTGCAGAGCAATGGGAACTCTCAAAGCCTGTCGAGCGATCGGATTGGCCTCGTAAGGACTCCCTACTTCACGAGTGGATTAAGGAGTGGAGTGCCAAGACAGAGTTTTAGCTGTAGTCTGTATAGAACCAATACTTGGCCAAACTGCCTAGAGTAAGTGGACACACCCGCCACACCTCCTCGGAGGTCAGGACCCCTCTCCAGAGTACTCGGTTCCTTCAGAATGCACTTCAGCCCCGTGTGCCTGGGTAGCCTCTAGCTTTTGGGTGGTATCCTCTGGGGCAGAAGATGTCATCAAACTCAGAGGACACATCTCTACGGTGTGTTCAGTGCTCGGCAGAACTAAACCCGGATGAGACACTCACTGACCAAATAACTCAAATGGAAGACCTGCCAAACACATCCGACTCCTGGAAAAATTGGGATCACTGGTAGATGAAAAGAACTGGGAAGGTAGAAAGGGAAGTAGTGTCTTATGAAAAGAGCACAGGCCTGGGAGTCAGGGGGCCTGGGTTCTAATCCAACTCAGGTCTTTGCTGGTTTAACTTGGGCAAGTCATTTAACTTCTCTGTGCTTCAGTTTCCTCATCTGTAAAATGGCGATTCAATGCCTGTTCTCCCTCTTACTTAGACTGTGAACCCCATGACTCATGGACTGTTTCTGACCTGATAGATTTGTACCTATACCAGTACAGCGTGGCTCAGCAGAAAGAGCACGGGCTTTGGAGTCAGAGGTCATGGGTTCAAATCCCAGCTCTGCTAATTGTCAGCTGTGTGACTTTGGGCAAGTCACTTAACTTCTCTGGGCCTCAGTTCCCTCATCTGTAAAATGGGGATTAAGACTGTGAGCCCCCTGTGGGACAACCTGATTACCTTGTATCCCCCCAGCGCTTAGAACAGTGCTTTGCACATAGTAAGGGTTTAACAAATACCATCATTATTGTTATTTATTACTTAGAACAGTGCTTGACATATAGTTAGTGCTTAAAATATAATAATAATGATACTGATAATAATCAAATGCCATTCACCATACTAACAGAATAATCATATCGGACACAGTGTCTCTCCCACATAGGGCTCATGGTCTAAAGGGGAGGGGTAACTGTGTCTCAGTTATGCCTCAGTTACCTCATCTGAAAAATGGAGATTCAATACCTGTTCTTCCTCCTATTAAGACCGTGAGTCCTGCGTGGGAGTGGGACAGTGTCTGACTGGATTATCATGTATCAACTCTAGTGCTTAGTACAGTGCTTGGTACATAGTTAGCACTTAACAAATACTATAATTATCAATTATTATTATCCAGGAATGATTCAAGCTGACTCCCCAGTAGGAATCTTTACAAAGATAATGGTTGGTTTTCTTATGAGAACTACAAGTGTTAGTAGTTTCTCTGGGAGAGAGAGGCTGTTGCTATAGCAATCTGCAGGGGCACAGAAACTGGATCCTCATCTTTTATTCCCTATTCACTGCTTGAGATGTGTAACTTTAGCCCATCACTTTGTCTCGGGTAGGTCGGGCTTGCATTCTGAGTCTCTAATTCAAAGTCAATTAGTGCCATAAGCCCTAGTCACGTTTCTATAGTTGCTGAATGGTCTCTGGTGACAATTAGAGTCTCAGTGTGGAAATGAGAATCCTGATTTGACCTCAGTTTGGCATGGGTGAGTCATAGATCCAGTTTGAATGCTTGACCAGACCCCAGAATCCTGACCCAGCTTGGGGGTGGGTGGGCCACAGCAGAGAGAGTTTCCCTTCCCAAGAAGTGGAATGGCAGGGCAGTCACAGGAGGGGTTTTCGGGGCAGAGGTCCACTCACTGGAGCAATGCCTGCAGCAGGGAGCTTCTCTCAATCAACCTTTGGGGGCAGAAGGAAAGCCTGACTTTCCTTAGATGTGGCTTTAAGCAGAGAGGAGGGTGGCCATTTGGAGTCCTGGTAGAGGGACTTGCATTGTCTGAAACTCTTCCTCCTTACCACCAGGAAGAGCCTGTCCTCAAAGTGTGGCAATGCAAGCCTATCACCCTGCTGCTGAAACTCCCTCCACCCACCCTCCAGAGAAGGAGGTCAAACAGAGACCCTCCCACCTGCCTGCCCAATGGATTCTGCCCATTTTCCAACAGGGAAAGGGATTTTCCAATCATTCACAAATTCTCCAGAATTTGCTGAGCTGACTGGGGGCAGAATGCCATCCCAGACACCTCTAGATATGGGATGTTGCTCTTCAGAAAATACAAAAGTAAACTGCTCAGGCCCTCCCCTCGAGCTTCTGACCTAATTGCCATCAATGTGGGCTCAAAGTTGAACCTGACTATGGAACCTAATTTACCTCAAGTGCACCAGTGAGCCTCACTACTGGCATCTGTGTGGTCACCTTGTTCAGGCTCTAAACTGGCACCAAGCAGTCCCCTTGATTCCTTCACACAGGTTCTCAACCCTGCATTATCAGTACCGAGGCATGCTCATCATTTCTGATGGTAGATGACACCTCTC
Organism: Tachyglossus aculeatus; assembly: GCF_015852505.1. Classification (NCBI taxonomy): domain Eukaryota; kingdom Metazoa; phylum Chordata; class Mammalia; order Monotremata; family Tachyglossidae; genus Tachyglossus; species Tachyglossus aculeatus. Next base: position 50,725,041 of record NC_052101.1, read on the forward strand.
TCTCTCTCCCCATCTCTCTTTCTCTCCCCCCCCCCTTTTCCCTACCTCTTGTCAATTTCCAATGGAGCATAAGTCCTTCCTACCCCTTTTCAGATGGTCATCTCTCTTTAAAAGAATTCCAGAGGTAAGAAAGATGGACTCGTTCTCGCCTGTCCCGCCATTGACCCCTGGCCCACGTCATCCCCCTGGCCTGGAATGCCCTCACTCTGCACATCCACCAAGCTAGCTCTCTTCCTCCCTTCAAGGCCCTACTGAGAGCTCACGTCCTCCAGGAGGCCTTCCCAGACTGAGCCCCCTCCTTCCTCTCCCACTCCTCCCCCTCCCCATCCCCCCACCTTACCTCCTTCCCCTCCCCACGGCACCTATATATATGTATATATGTTTGTACGTATTTATTACTCTATTTATTTATTTATTTATTTTATTTGTACATATTTATTCTATTTATTTTATTTTGTTAATACGTTTTGTTTTGTTCTCTGTCTCCCCCTTCTAGAGTGTGAGCCCGCTGTTGGGTAGGGACCGTCTCTATATGTTGCCAACTTGTACTTCCCAAGCGCTTAGTACAGTGCTCTGCACACAGTAAGTGCTCAATAAATACGATTGAATGAATGAATGAATGAATGAATGACTAGCTTTGATGTGTTTTCCCCTTAAGGCTCCTAACCTTGATTTGGTACTTATACTGTGTGGTCTTATAATGGTTTGGGGATGGGGGAAGAGAGATTCTGGTCTCACAACAGTGGGTGAATGGATGGACTCTACCACTGCAGACCTCACTGGGAGAATCCTTGGAGCCAATTGCAAAGACACAGAATCTGCTACGGTCCTTAAAGATATCCTTCCCATTAAAAACTCCTTGCATAGTCAAACAATTATGAACTCCCCTTGTCCAAAATGATACAACCCAAATTCCTTTAAGTTTTATCGCAAAATTCATTTTCCAATTTCTATAGTCCTATTACTTTTCTTAGGACTTTCTTGGCTTTTTGGTTAAAGAAGTTGGAGGTGGGACGGGGGACAGTAGAAGATGGCTACAAGAATCTGAAGGTGGTGGTAGAGGCAGATGATATGGGATTCAAAGGAGGGGCAGGAAAGGGAACGGGGAGGAGGGATGGTGCAAAAGCAGCATTGGTGTGCAAGAAGGAAGCCAACACCTCTCCCTTTCCCAGTGAGTCTTGCAGAGCACTGTACTAAATGCTTGTGAGTGTACAAAAAACAGACACAGCTCACAGTGAACGTACATGCTACAGGAGGAGAAAATCACTGATATAAGTCAATAAAATTACAGATATGTACATAAATGCTGTGGGGCTGGAATGGAGGGTGAATAAACGGAGCAAGTCAAGTTAGTACAGAAGAGAATGGGAGAAGAGGAAAGTAGAACTTATTCGGGGAAGGCCTCTTGGAGGAGATGCCTTCAATAAGGATATGAAGGTGAGGAGAGTAATTATCTGTTGGATTTGAAGAGGAAGGACTTTCTAGGACAGAGGCAGGGCATGGGTGAGAGGTCGGCAGTGAGATAGATGAGATAGAGGTAAAGTGAGAAGATTAGTATTAGAGGAGAGAAATGTGCAGGCTGAGTTGGAGGAGGAGAGTATTAAGGTGAGGTAGGATGGGGCTAGATGATTGAATGCCTAAGGTAATGAGTGTCTGTTTGATGTGGAGGTGGATGGGCAACCACTGGAGGTTCTTGAGGAGTGGGGAAACATGGCCTGAATGTTTTTTGCAGACAAATGACCCAGTCAACAGATTGAAGCATGGATGAGAGTATGGAGGAGCCTGGAAGGTCAGCCAGGAGGCTGATACAGTAATCAAAATGGGGTAGGATAAGTGATTGTATTAACATAGTAGCAATTTGGATGGAGAGGAAAGGGCGGATTTTAGCGATGTTGTGTGCTCCATCCCTTGTCTCTAATGAACTGGCTACCTATTTCATTGAAAAAATTGAAACTATCAGATGTGATCTCACTAAACTCTCCCTTGCTCCTCTCAAGTCCCTCCCTCCTCTTGCCCTTTCTTCAGTTCTCCCATTCTTTCCAGCAGTATGGGAAGCAGCTGGGCATAGTGGATAGAGCATGGGCATGGGAGTCAAAAGGTCATGGATTCTAATAGCGGCTCTGCCACTTGTCTGCTGTGTGACCTTGGGCAAGTCACTTCACTTCTCTGTGCCTCAGTTACCTCATCTGTAAAATGAGGTTTGAGACTGTCAGCCCTACATGGGACAGGGACTGTGTCCAACCTGATTTGCTTGCATCCACCCCTACCCTTCACCCCAGTGCTTGGTACAATGCCTGGTGCATATTAAGTGCTTTACAAATATCATAATTAGTATCTCAAGAGGCGATCTCCTGCCTTCTCCCCAAATCCACCTGATCCACCTGCACATCCAACCCCATTACTTCACATCTTATCAGAGCACCTGCTCTCTCCCTTTTTCCTTCCTGACTGCTCTCTGGAACTGTTCAACTCACCAATGGCTTCTTCCCCACTGCTTTCAAACATGCTCATATGTCCTCTATCTGGAAAAAAAAAACTCCCTTGACCCCACGGTTCCCTCCAGTTATCACCCCATCTCCCTCCATTCATCTTCAAACTCCTTGAGTGAGTTATGTACACCTGCTGTCTCAAGTTCCTCTCCTCCAATTCTCTCCCTGACTCCCTCCAATCTGGCTTCAAACCTCTTCACTTCACAGAAACTGCCCTCTCAAAGGTCACCAATGATCTTCTTGCCAAATCCAATGGCCTCTACTCCATCCTAATCATCCTCCATCTCTCAGCTACCTTCAACACCCCTTTCTCCTGGAAACAGTATTCAACCTTGGCTTCGCTGACACTGTCCTCTCCTGGTTCTCCTCCTATCTCTCTGGTGGCTCATTCTCAATCTCTTTCACTGGCTTCTCCTCTGCATCCTACCCACTAACTGTGGGTGTCCCTCAAAGTTCAGTTCTGGGTCCCCTTCTATTCTCCATCTACATCCACTCACTTGTGGAACTCATGTGCTCACATGGCTTCAACCACCTCTAAACAGATGATTCCCAAATCTACACCTCCAACTCTGATCTCTCTCCCTATGGTGCAGTCTTGCATTTCCTCCTGCCTTCAAGACATTTCTACTTGGATGTCCTGCCATCACTTCAAACTTAACATGTCCAAAACAGAACTCCTTATCTTCTCACTCAAACCTTGTCCTTTTCAGATGACTATAGACAACATCACCATCCTTCCTGTCTCACAAGCCTGTAACCTTGGCATTATTCTTGACTCCTCTCTCTTATTCAACTCACATATTCAATCTATCACTAAATCCTGTTGGTTCAACCTTCACAACATCGCTAAAATCCACCCTTTCCTCTCCATCAAAATGCTACCATGTTAATCCAAATGCTTATCCTATCTTGCCTTGATTACTGTATCAGCCTCCTTGCTGACCTCCCTGCCTCCTGTCTCTCTCCACACCAAACCACACTTCACTCTGCTGCCCAGATTGTTTTTCTACAAAAACGTTCAAGGCATATTTTCCCACTCTTCAAGAGCTTCCAGTAGTTGCCCATCCAGCTCTGCATCAAACAGAAACTCCTTACCATCGGCTTTAAAGCAGTCAAACACCTTTATTCATTCAATTGTATTTATTGAGCACTTACCGTGTGCACAGCACTGTAGCTAGTACTTGGGATACTACAATACAACAATAAAAAGACACATTCCCTGCCCACAACAATCACCTGGCTACTCTGTTAGTTCAACCCAGCCCAAACACTTTGCTCCTCTAATGCCAACCTTTTCAACATTGTCTATCTCACCACCAGTCTCTTGCCCACATCCTGCCTCTGGCCTGGAAAGCCCTCCCTCTTCATATCTTACAGACAAATACTCTCCCTGTCTTCAAAGCCATATTGAAGGCACATCTCCTCCAAGAGGCCTTCCCTGACTGAACTCTTTTTTTCCTTTTCTTCAGCTCCCTACTGCTTCACCCTTATTTGCTCCTTTTATTCATTCCCCTCCCAGCCCCACAGCATACAGGTATATATCTGTAATTTACTTATTTATATTAATGTCTGTCTCCCCCTCTAGACTGTAAGCTCATTGTGGGCAGGGAATTTGTCTGTAATACTGTTATATTATACTACCCCAAGCGCTTAGTACAGTGTTCTGCACACAGTAAGTGCTCAATAAATGCAATTATCTGACTGACTGGGAGGCAGGGAGGTGGAGGCTTGTGAGATGGAGGGTGGTGCTGCTGTCTACAGTGATGTCAGGGGAAGAGCAGGGTTTGGATGAAAATATAAGAAGTTCTACTTTGGACATGTTAAGTGTAAGGTGGCCGCGGGACATCTAGTAGCGATGTCCTGAAGGCAGAAGGAAGTGTGAGGCTGCAGAGAGGGAGAGAGGTCAGGGCTGGAGATGTAGATTTGGGAATCAACTGCATAGAGATGGCAGTTGAAGCCATGGGAGAGAATGAGTTCTCATAGGGAATGGGAAAATCGATCAACCAATCAATAGCATGTATGCATATCCATTGTGAACAGAGAAAACAGAATAGAAGTAGTGGCAATCGTAGTAGTTACAGCAGCACTTATTGTGTACACACTTGGTTTGTTGTTCTGTACTAGACATTTGGGAAGTATAGAATAAAGATATGTCATGTTCCCTGCCCATAAGGAGCTTAAAGTGGAGACAAACATAAAAATATTTAAAACTTGAGTGGTCAGAATAAATAATTGAGTACACATATATACATGAGTGCTAATACCAAGTCCATGGGAGAGTACCAAAGAGTTAGAAGACAAAATCCCTGCCCTCAAGACATTTATGGGTTAGGTGTGGAGGCAGAAGGCTAAATAAATTACCAAGAGGGGAGTAATAGGGGATTTAAAATAGGTACATGAATGCTACAGTTGTGGGAACTTTTGTGGTTAGGGGGTGTGGAAGGACTGAAGTGGCATTTGGGGAATATAAGGCAGGGAAATTAAAAATTTGTAAGGGAAGGCCTCCAGGGGAGATATGATCTTGGAAGGACTTCGAAGATGGGGAGAGCAGTGGTTTGTTGGATATGAAGGAGGAGGGAGTTCCAGGCAGGAAGGAGAGTAGGAGCAAAAGTTGGCAGTGAGAGAGAGGAAAATGAGGCACAGTGAGTAAGGTTAGCTTGAGTGCAATGAAGATTGTAAGCTGAGGTGAAGTAGGAGAAGATCATTGGGTAAATAAGTGGGAGAATGTTGTTTGATTCTTTAAAGCCAATGGACAGGAGTTTCTATTTGGAGTGGAGAGGAAAGGGCAACAATTTGGTGTTTTTGAGGAGAAGGGAGAAGGGCTCATCCTGACATTTTATAAAAATGATATGGGCAGTAAAGTGAAGTATGGACTGAAGAGGGAAGAGGTAGGAAGCACAGAGGTCTACTAGGAGGCAGATACATAGTCAAGCTAGGATTTTGACCAGTATGATCGTCATTTGGATGGAGAGGAAGGGGGCATACCCGGGAGATGCTGTGGAAGAGAAACCAATAGGATTTGGCAACAGACTGAATGTGGCAGTTGGAAGACTGGAAGGAGTCAAGGATAGTGCCAAGGTTGCAGGCTTGAGAGATAGGAAGGATGATTGTCTTATCAGCTGCTATGGGAAAGTAAGGTGCAGGAGAGGATGTGAGGGAATTACTTTTCTACTCTTGGTTGTCAAACTCCTGGGAATATAATGTGGAAATAGAGGGAGAGAGATCTTGTATTCCCCTCTGATTTTCCTGCTTCTCTATTATAGGAATGTATCAGAAAACAGGATTCATTGACACAGAAAGGTGAACCCAAGTGGACACAAACCTTAGAATAGAAAATATTCAGTTCAGGGATTAATTCCCTCCCTCGTCCAGAGGCGGCTATTCCATCTGATGTGAGAGGACATTGGTGTTTCAGAGGTGCAGAACTAGGGAGGCTTATTCCTGGAATAGTCCACAGGAGGATCAACTACTGAATCCTTAAAACCATTTCCTGAATAGTAACACGATGTCTTACCCCTTGGAAAACCAACTTCATTTAGTCCTTGTTATAGTACTGATCTCCAGCAGGGTAACCAAAAAGGATGACATGACTGACAAAAGTGTATATGCATAAGGAAGGAATGTGGCCCAGTGGAAAGAACATGGGCCTAGGAGTCAGGGGACCTGAGTCCTAATCCTGGCTCCACCACTGTCTGCTTTGCAACCTTGAGCAAGTCACTTCATTTCTCTGTGCCTCAGTTATCTCATCTGCAAAATGGAGATTCAGTATCTGGTCTCCCTCCTACTTAGATTGTGAAACCCACCTGGGACCTGACTATTTTGTATTGACCCAGTGCTTAATACAGCTTGGCCTATAGTATGCACTTCACAAATACCACAACTATAAGGTGCTGACTAAATGACCAGTTATCACATTTTGTACTGGAAGTAAAGAAAGATGAGCTACCCGATGGGGCACTTTGCACATTGGATTTCCATAATTGGAAGCTGGAAGATTTTTGGAAAGTGTATTCTTTCTTAAAGATAAGTGACAACGGTTTACAATTGGCCAAAAACCACAGGGATGAAATTCCACGAGAACAAAGCATTTAAGTAATTAAATTCAACCACTATAATTTGCAGTAGTTAAGTACCGAAACACATCACTAGGGCCCATGTGATTGGAGGCATTTGAAACAGAAGGGATTGTGTTTTCAGGGAAGAAAAAAGGGATTAAAAAGTACTCAACAAGAAAAATAGCATTTTTTTTCTTCCAAAACAACTTAAAAAGGGCATTGTTAAAGCTTGGGAATTTGAATCTCTTTTCCACCAGTGAAAATACCAGTGGTAGTGCATCTTGAAACTGATCTAGACGGGTCTTTTCCCTTCTCAACATGCATCTCCTTCCACTGAGTCTTTCCTGCCCTTCAGGAAGGTTGGAGATAACGTGCAATTCAGAGAACTGCCAAGTTCCTGGAACCTGTAGATGCAGCAGCTTTGGCAAGTCACCACTGTCATTTCCTTTTTTTACCCTTTCCTCTGGTGAGACAAATCCCAACTCAAATCCCACATCTGTGTCTCCTGACTGTCACTAGGAGTGAGGTGAAGAAAGGATACTTTCCCTCATTCTGGAACAGCCTTCTTCCCTGTTGGAACCCTATTTGTCCCTTCCAAGATCTTTGCTAATTAAAGGTGGGATTTGAGTCTAAGCATCTGATTAGTGAGATGAAGGAACCTATACAAAGAGGTGACATCTTACTGGATCACTCGTCATTCAGTGTTCCAGTGTCAAGAAGCAGTGTGCCTAGTGGAAAGAGCACTGTCCTGGGATTCGGTAGCCCAGAATTCTAATCCTGGCTCCACTGCTTGCCTGTTGTGTGACACTGGGAAAGTTATTTAACTTCTCTGTGCCTTAGTTTAGTCACCTGTGGATGGAGATTCAATATCCGCCCTCCCTCCATCTTAAAGTGTGAGCCCCAAGTGGTACTGGGAATTAATTAGGGAACGCTCCCTAGAGGAGGTGGGATTTCAGGAGGATTTGAAAATGTGGAAAAGAGACTGTGCCTGATCTGATGATCCTATATTTATCTCAGTGCTTGTCATAGAGTAAGCACTTAACAAATATCACAGTTATGATCATTATTGTTATTATAACTGTTATTATTATTATTTACTCTTTCAATTTGACAGGAAGAGTCCTAGTCAAGAGATTCAGGGTTCCCACCTGGGCTTTCATATCTAGGGAGCTACAACTTTGTTTTTTTTAATGGTACATGTTAAGCACTTATGTGCCAAGCACTGTACTAAACACTGGGTTAGATTCAAGATAATCAGGTTGGACAGTCCATGCCCACATTAGAAGCACAGAGAAGCAGCACGGCTCGGTGGAAAGAGCACAGGCTTTGGAGTCAGAGGTCATGGGTTCAAATCCCTGCTCCGCCAATTACCAGCTGTGTGACTTTGGGAAAGTCACTTAACTTCTCTGTGCCTCAGTTACCTCATCTGCAAATGGGAATTAAGACTGTGAGCCCCCCATGGGACAATCTGATCACCTTGTACCTCCCCAGTGCTTAGAACAGTCCTTTGCACATAGTAAGTGCTTAATAAATGCCATTATTATTATTATCATGAGACACATTTTAACTAGGAAGGAGTAGGATTGAATCTTTATTTTACAGGTGAGGAAACTGAGGCACAGAGCAGACAAGTGGCAGAGCCAGGATTAAAACCCAGGTCCTCTGACTCCCAAACCTGGGCCCTTTCCATTAGGCCATTCTGCTCCCCAGGTACATGTTCTCCATTGTCCCTGGGGGAAGTAAGTCTCGGGGTGGGAGGGTTGGTTGGGGTGGGAATGGTCCCACAGATTTTTAGAAGAATAAAAGTTAATTTTTGGAATTTTCTCCCCAGATTTTCCCTGGGGTTGTAGTTCTGTAAGGGTAAAAAATCCCTGGAAATTAAATTTGTAGCACTTGGAGGCTACAAATGAATAAAACAGTCTAATGGAGGAGACTGACAGGAACAAGTTATTTGCAATAGTTGGAGGAGAAAGAAACCATGCTACAGCTGCTGACGACAGGCTTCTCAGAGGATAAATAATAAATAAGATCTTATAGATGTAGATAATCGTGCATATAAATTGTAAGTGTAGGCAAATAAATAAAAGAGCTAGAAGTATTGGAAATTAATTGGGGAAGAATTCTTGGAGGAGGTGGGATTTCAGGAGACTTTGAAGATGGGGAAGCTATGGTCTGGTGGATTTGAAAGTGGGAGGGAGTTTCAGGCTGGAGGAAAGATTTTAGTAATCAATTTGTTATCGAGAGATCAATCAATCAATTGTATTTATTGAGCGCTTACTGTGTGCAGAGCACTGTACTAAGCACTTGGGAAGTACAAGTTGGTAACATATAGAGACAGTCCCTACCCAACAGTGGGCTCACAGTCTAGAAGGGGGAGACAGAGAACAAAACCAAACATACTAACAAAATAAAATAAATAGAATAGATATGTACAAGTAAAATAAATACACAAATAAATAGAGTAATAAATATGTACAAACATATATACATATATACAGGTGCTGTGGGGAAGGGAAGGAGGTAAGATGAGGGGATGGAGAGGGGGACGAGGGGGAGAGGAAGGAAGGGGCTCAGTCAGGGAAGGCCTCCTGGAGGAGGTGAGCTCTCAGTAGGGCCTTGAAGGGAGAAAGAGAGCTAGCTTGGCAGATGGGCAGAGGGAGGAAATTACAGGCCCGGGGGATGACGTGGGCCGGGGGTCGATGGCGGGACAGGCGAGAATGAGGCACGGTGAGGAGATTAGCGGCAGAGGAGTGGAGGGTGCGGGGTGGGCTGTAGAAAGAGAGAAGGGAGGTGAGGTAGGAGGGGGCGAGGTGATGGAGAGCCTTGAAGCCGAGGGTGAGGAGTTTCTGTCTGATGCACAGGTTGATTGGTTGAGAGATGAGAATGAGGTGCAGTAAAATAGGTTGACTTGAGAGAAATGGAGAGTGGCAGCTGGAGAGTGTAGCAGAAGAGAGTGGGTAAGTAGGAGGGAGAGCACTGATGAGGGGAATTCATTTTAAATTTGTGAAAAATACCTCATATAGCCGCATCCTTGTCTTCTCTCTTACCCCTTCTCTTCCCCTCTCCCTTCCTGGCCTTCCTGCCCTTCCCGCCACCATCACCCAGGAACAAGAGTGAAGCCATTTTCTGTGAGGGAGATGAACTATTCCATTCCACTGGGGATCCAGGTACAGAAATGACATAACTTTAAGTATTCTTAACAATCTCCCAGACTCCAGTACAGGGTTCAGTTAGACACCAGAAAGTTCTCCTTCCAAATAACTGCTGGGAAATCAAAACAATCTGGGCCCACAACAAAAGTTTGGCATGCAGATTCTCCCTCAGGCCTTTCTGCATGGTGGCCCCTGCAGAGAGCTGGGCTCTGCCTACCATCTTGTCTGAGGGGCACAGTAGCATGGACACTGAGTGGACACTGGGACAAAGGGTTGTGGAGGAGTCCTCCAGTTCAGGCTTCGGTCCCCAGGCAGCATCCCACCCAGACCACCAGGATAGATCGGGGCTTTCAAATTCTTCTGGAGAAAGATGCCAAAACATTCCTTCTGGCTACAGGAAATGATGCATCAGCCTCACTCCCGCCTGGAAGCAAACTTGGTGGCACGGGACCAAAGAGTATAAAACTCCCCAGAGCCACTGCATTCTCCTTCTTCCTCTTGATTTTGTTTGTTCACTACCTCAGGCCACAGTGTTGTAAAAATTGAACTTGAAAGAAACCCTTGGCCCCAATCTCCTGAGGAAGGCAAATAGAAAGAAGAGAGAGAATCAGTCTCAATCCCCATTTTCCAGATGAGGTAACTGAGGCCCAGAGAAGTGAAGCGATTTGCCCAAGGTCTCATAGCCGGCATGTGGCAGATCAGGGATTAGAACCCGTGGCCTTCCGACTCCCAGACCGCTGTTCTGTCCACTACGCCATGCTGATCCTTTAATCTACTGTTTCTCCACGAATCTCCTCGAAACCCTCCCCTCCGCCCCCCGCAGGACCCTGATCCGCCCCAACTCCTCCTACCCCAGCCTTCTCTTTGCCATCAGTGCCAAACTGAGAATTAGTCCACTCGAGAAAGGGAAGAGTCACTTAGATAAGCCACTTTGAAAACCATCAGTCTTTGAGGAAGTCACCAAATATGAGGCACACTGTCCTTAAAGTCGTGTTGGCTTCAGGGTACCTCTGGGTGTAGAGGATCATGTGTGCAGTCACTGGGCTAGGCTGCCTCAGTTCCCTCTTCTGCAAAATGGAAATTCATGGTATGCTCTAGACTGGGCCCGCCTTTCCTTTGGAGTCATGCCACCTGGCATCCTGATCTTCACAAAGCCTGTGTTGTTGAGGTCCATGTTTTCTTGTTATATTTTTGTACCCAAGGACTGCTTTCTCTTTGTGTGGTAATTTAACTTCCTTAAAACAATGTTTTCAGAAATTCTGCCAGAAAAGGCTAGAGCCTTGTCCTTATTGTGTTGTGTCTTGTGTCATTCATTCATTCAGTTGTATTTATTGAGCACTTACTATGTTCAGGGCACTGTACTAAACGCTTGGGAGAGTACAATAAGGATGGCTCCCAAATCACTTGCTTCCATTTAGAGCTTCACTCTTTTCCCGCCACTCTCATGGCTACTCTCAGGTCACCAATGCAGGAAAGCACAATGCAAAATAGCTCCTGATGTTACACCCCCGCGGGGTGACTTACTGTGTCTGAATGGGAGATCTTTGAAGGTTTAAATCCACCCTCACCCCTCCTGGTCTGCTGATCTCATCTTCACTCTAACTGCAGCCTGTGTCATTCTGAGGACAGGACAGGTGGCCCCATAAAGCCACAGGATTATATGTCTTCTCTCTTAAAGCTGCAAGCCTGTGGATTTAAAAGGCCTCAGAAGGCTAATTTAATGACCGTTTTTCTCCAGCATCTGTTTGTAGCAGGTCATCGGCTGAAAGCGAGTCTGCTGAAATCCATTTTTAACAGCCGTCGGAGGGCAATTTGAAATTGGGCAACCACCCTGTTGTGGTTGAGTGGGAGAAAGCAATATCATGAAGTCTCAGGGAATGTTAGTGTCACACTCTGCAGCAGAGTAGGGTCACTGGGCAAGGACAGAGCATTGCTGACCCACCAAATAGGTGGGCAGAAGTGGAGACCCCCTGCCTGGGGTGAGACTGATAGGAATGTGACGCCTCTCTTTGAGCAGTCTTCATGAAGGCTGGGAACCAGAGGTGGAATTGGAAACAGCTGCAGCAGGTAGCAAACACATCTCCACAACAAAGAATGAGTCGATTCTTGCCGACAGTGGAGAAGGGCCAACCATCATCCAGCGTTAGGCTGGCCCAGTGGCATCCTGGGAATAGTCCTGCAGATCACTTCTGGACTATTCTGGGTCACTTCTGGTACACAGCAAGCAAAAACACTGAGAATCAGTTTAAAACTTCAATCTCATGGTAAGATTGCCCAGGGATGATTTTAGAGTCAGTCATTCCCTGACCATCTTCTCTTTCCATCTGCCTGCTCCCATGGTGTCAGGAGAATCCTCTTGAAACCTGAAAAATGAGTCTCCCTTCCATGGCTACAGATGAGGAGGCCCCATTCATTGATGCCCATTTGGATGAAGGGTCTCAATGCTCATTCTCCATTTTGGAGATTGCTTTGGGAGAAGGCTTGGAGAGTTAAACAGGGAGGAGACACTGTATCCCCCCCTTTCCTCTGTCTTGTATGGTCAGTTTAGGCAATTTTGGGTCTTCCACTGACCATTTCAAGCAGGTTGGGCTTCTGGACCTCGAGTCCTAGGAAACCGTGAGAGCAGAAAGAGGCCTGACTGTTGCTGAGGAGGAAGTGAGCAGAGATTGGGACTGTAACACATTTTTCACCTGTGAAAATGAAATCCATGTCTTCATGGAGGTGCAAACCTGATTCCAAAAGCCTATCACAGTGGATTACCAGAGGAAAAATGTATTTCCCCACCATCCCTCAGGGAAAATGATGGTCAAAGAGAAAAATAGCCTAAGCCCTCAATTCTTCCTCCTTAACTCTGCACTGTTTCTTAAGGGGGTTAACATGGTTCCCTTAAGATTTACAAAGAGATTTGGAGAGCAGGAAACAAGCGACAGTAGTGTACCGGCTGGGTTGTAGAAGGAGAGAAGCGAGGTGAAGAAGGAGGGGCAAGGTAATGGAGTGCTTTAAAGTCAAAGGTGAGGAGTTTTTATTTGATGATGAGGTGGATGGGCAATCACTGGAGTTTTATGAGGAGCACGGTGACATGTCCTGAATGTTTTGGTAGAAAAATGATCCAGGCAGTGTGGCCTAGTGGAAAAAGCACAGGCCTGGGAGTCAGAGGACCTGGATTCTAATAATAATAATAATAATGCATTTTTTAAGCACTTACTATGTGCAAAGCACTGTTCTAAGCACTAGGGGATTATACAAGATGATCAGGTTGTCCCATGTGGGGCTCACAGCCTTAATCCCCATTTTACAGATGAGGTAACTGAGGCTCCGAGAAGTGAAGTGACTTGCTCAAGGTCACACAGCAGACATGTGGCAGAGTCTGGATTCAAACCCATGACCTCTGACTCCAAAGCCCATGCTCTTTCCACTGAGCCACGCTGCAGCTCTGCCACATGTCTGCTGTGTAACCTTGGGCAAGTCACTTCACCTCCCTGTGCCTCAATCTCCTCATCTGTAAAGTCCCTCTCCCTTAGATTATAAGCCCCATATGGGACAGGGACTGTGACTGGCATACAGACCTAACTATGTATCTACTCTAGAGCTTGGAACAGTGCTTAGTACATAATAAGGACCTAACAAATACTACAATTATTACCACAGGTAGCAAGTGTCCAAAATAGACCACAGAAAGTGGAGCATGAGGGCAAAAATGCCAGTATATTCAAGAGGAATTTGGATAAAGTCACAAGGGAGAGACCCAAATAACTCCTGTAGAGAAAGTTAAGCGTGTTGGATGACATCCATTGTAGTAATTAGGGATGGGCCAAGGGGGGCCCAGCATCATCCAGTTCCTCTAAGCATTCTGTCTGGGACCATTTGGCTAGATGGACCACTGACCTGATCTCCAAGTTCAGGGTGATCATTTTTATAATAATTATGGTATTTATTATGTGCTAACTCTGAGCCAAGTAGTGGGGCAGATACAGTATAATCAAATTAGATACAGTCACTTTCAGGCACTGGGGGGCTCACAATCTGAAAGACAAGGAGAGCAGAAATCATAGCCTCATTCTTATAGATGAGGAAACTGAGGTCATTGATTCAGTCATTCTTTCAATCATATTTATTGAGTACTTACTGTGTATGGAGGACTGTACTAAGTGCTTGGGAGAGTACAACAATAAACAGACACATTCCCTGCCCACAAAGAGTTTACAGTCTGCAGGGGGAGACAGACATTAATATAAATAAATAAATTACAGATATGTACATAAGTGCTGTGGGGCTGGGAGTGGGGGTGAACAAAGGGAGCAAATCAGGGTGAGGCAGGAGGGAGGGGGAGAAGAGGAAAGGGACGGCTTAGTCTTGGAAGGCCTCTTGGAGGAAATGTGCCTTCAATGAGGCTTTGAAGAGGAGGAGAGTAATTGTCTGTCAGATTTGAGGAGGGAGGGCATTCCAGAACAAAGGCAGGACATGTGCTAGGGGTGAGATTGAAGCACAGTGAGAAGCTAGCACTAGAGAAGTGTAGCATACTGGCTGGGTTGTAGAAGGAGAGAAGGAGGGAGGAGGGGCAAGGTAATGAAGTGCTTTAAAGTCAAAGATGAAGAGTTTTTATTTGATGATGAGGTGGATGGGCAACCACTGGAGTTTTAAGAGGAGCAGGGTGACATGTCCTGGATGTTTTGGTAGAAAAATGATCCAGGCAGCAGAGTGAAGCATGGACTGGAGCGGGGAGAGACAGGAGGCTGGGAGGTCAGCAAGGAGGCTGATGCAGTAATCAAGGTGGGAGAGGATAAGTGATTGTATTTAACATAGTTGCTGTTTGGATGGAAAGGAAAGGGCAGATTTTAGCTATGTTGTGAAGGTGAGATCGACAGGATTTAGTGATGAACTGAATATGTGGGTTGAATGACAGAGAGGAGTCAGGGATAACACCACGGTTATAGGCTTGTGGGACAGGAAGGATGGTTGTGCTGTCTACAGTGATGGGAAAGTCAGGGGGAGGACAGGGTTTGGGTGGGAAGATAAGAAGCTCTGTTTTGGACATTTTAATTTTGAGTTGGTAGGAGGACATCCAAGTAGAGCTGTCTTGAAGGCAGGAGGAAATGTGAGACTGAAGAGAGGGAGAGAGATCAGGACTGGAGATGTAGATTTAGGTATCATCCACATAGAGGTGGTAGTTGAAGCCATGGAAGTGAATGAGTTCTCCAAGGGAGTGGGTGTAAATGGAGAATAGAAGGGGACCCAGAACTGAACCTTGAGGGAACCCCCACATTTTGGGGTTGGGAAGCAGAAGAGGAGCCTGCGAAGGAGAGTGAGAACAAATGGCCAGAGGGATAGGAGGAGAACCAGGAGAGGATGGAGGATAGAAGCTGGGGTTGGATAACATTTCCAGGAGAAGGTCAAGAAAAGCTAAGTGATTTGCCCAAGGTCACACAGCAGGCCAGTGGCAGAGGTGAGATTTAGAACCTGGGGATCTTGATTCTCAATTCCGCACTCTTCCAGCTAGGTCAAATTGACTCTTTAAGTTATACGAATTTTATGAAATCCCTGTTTGGAATAAGATGTGGAGGGTAATCTTATCATGAAGGATCATTGACTGGAGGTGAGCCCCCGATCTCGATCTCGTGCATTAAAGACCAAGCCAAACAGTGGAGCAGCTTTTGAGCACCCACACGGTAACCCCCACCCTTCAACCTTTCCAGAAAAGCCCATTCTTTGGTAGGCAGCCGGAACTTAATAAAATGTTATGAGTTGATGCGAATGGAAAAGACTTGTTGGGGAGGTGGTGTGAGGGATGTCTTTTCCTGCTTGTTAACTGCCATGACACATCTCTTAGAAAAACCATCTGTATTTCCAAACACTCTGACTCTCCTTTGGCCAAGTCCTCGAGGGCTTAATATATCACCTGTAATTGATACTTTGCTTGAGTAGACAGGGATATCTCTTCTGGCATCTTTACAGCTTCTCCTGCCAAGAACTGTGAGTTTGGGTGGAGTTATCTGATCGATTAAATGTGGGTTAGAATAACAAGATTGATGAGGCACCTCTAAGGCCAAAATACCTCCATGAATTATACCTCCGATGCAAACAGTGCAATTATTTGAGGTGCTTCTTAGAGACTCCTTTTATGAAAGGTGAATTTCAGGGGATTGATGAGCTATTTGGTTGCTTTCCTCTGGGAGTTACCATTTCAAGGCTGGGTACTGAATGCATCAAAATATCAAAAATATGATTCCTACTCATTTTTCTGGGATTGTGAGATCTCTTGCACACTGACTATGAAGAAGTAGTAGTAGTATTTATCAAACACGTACTGTGGGCAGAGCACTGTACTGAGAGATGGGGAAAAAATACACAGGTAGGAATTAGACACAGTCCCTGTCCCTTGGGGGACTCCCAATTTAAGATAAAGTAATGCATTTTGTTAAGAAAAAATATGTCCTACCACCAGCAAGATACCTCCTTGAGTTTTTTTGGTTTGGATGTTTTTTTCAGCAGTGGGGATGGTTTGCACTGAGCCATTCACACACTCTGTACCCAGCTGGTTCCCTTGTGCCAAGTTGTAAGACAGTTGGTCTGGGAAACAGGTGTTGCATTCTTGGATCAGAAAATCTATGAGACCTAAACAGCAGCAGATACCATAGTGCCTCAGCCATCTTATAAACCATCATTGTATATTATACTCAGAGTGATTTAGTAAGATCAGGCCTACTGACCTCTGTAAGAATGGTGGTTGAAATTTTTTCACTGGTGTCTGGTAACTGTAAATACAGTTTAGACTTCCAGCTTTGAAGAAGGCCATAGCTGCTGTAGAAAAGGAGACTCTCATTGGCTAATGGGGGCTCCTCTGAGACCACTGAGGAAAGCTTTAGAGTTCAGTTAATTACTAATTTTCAAATTCGTTCAGCAGCAATTTTCTAATTTCAGAGAAAGTTGAGATTATCTCTGTATTAGTATTCTGACTGACCTGAAGAAAGCTCCTAGGCTGTGATTGGCTTAGAGTATTAGGCCATGGAAGAGACCAGGGCCAAAGCCAGAGGAAAGGTATCTAGGAGGAGAAAGGTGGAAGAGGTGCAAGTGGATGGGGGCCTGAGATTAGTGATGCTATTTTCTTGTATTTGTAGAGCTCTTTTATTTGCAAAAACACTTTCAGGTTAGTCATCTCGTTTGGTCCTCACAATACGCCTGAAAAATGGGGGAGGCAGATATTATTACAGTAATTCCTTTTTACAGTTGAAGAAACTAAGGCCCAGATTGTTTGTTTTTTATTTAATGGTTTCCGGTAAGCTCTTACTATGTGCCAGGCACTGTACTAGATAGATACAAACTAATCAGATTGGATTCAGTCCATGTCTCATATGGGGCTCACAAGTCTTAATCCCCTTTTATAGATGAGGTAACTGAGGCACAGAAAAGTGAAGTACCTTACCTAAGGTCACACTGCAGACAAGTGGCAGTGTGGCTCAGTGGAAAGAACACGGGCTTTGGAGTCAGAGGTCATGGATTCAAATCCCGGCTCCACCAATTGTCAGCTGTTTGACTTTGGGCAAGTCACTTAACTTCTCTGTGCTTCAGTTACCTCATCTGTAAAATGGGGATGAAGACTGTGAGCCCCCTGTGGGACAACCCGATCACCTTGTAACCTCCCCAGCGCTTAGAACAGTGCTTTGCACATAGTAAGCGCTTAATAAATGTCATCATTATTATTACTATTGTAACTGTGATTAGAACCCAGCTGATTCTGACTTCCAGGCCCGTGCTCTATCCTCTAGATCACACTGCTTCTCCTGGTTATTGACTTTGCCCAAGAACACAGAATAGGTCAGTAGCAGGCCAGATGAGAACCTAGGTCTCTAACCTCCCCGGAGCTTGTCACTAGATCACGCTGCCGGTTAATTAGAAAGAAAAGTAGCAGGACTGGCCCACATGGGGAGAGTGGCTGTGGTGGCAGCAGGGATAAGGGTCAGACAGATCTGGCTGTGTCTGGGAAAGGGGCAGGAGGCAGCGCACAGAATGTGTGAGCCCTGGACTGGGCTTCTACTGTGCCCAGAGCACTGTATTAAGTGCTCTGCCCTCAAGGAGTTTACTATCTAATGGGGGAGGCTGGAAGACAAATAGAGGGAGCAGTAGGAAGGCCAAGGATATAACAAGTAGCAGCATGAGTAATAAGTCAAGATGAGATAGCTGAATATTTAATTGGATGTGCCTTTAAACAGCCTGCCTGTTTGTAAAATGGCTTGCAGATTATTTGGAAGAAGCATACACGCTTGGTCCTCAGCACCAGATTGTACTTCCATCTCAGTTACATGGATATCCCCAACGAGCAGATTTTCCTTGACAATTTCACGTCATAATGTCATAATTCATACATTCCTAAACTGTTTCTTTGGGCTCTGGAGCAATTTATATCCCAAGAGGTATTGAAGGTGTTAGAGGTACAAAACCACATCTAGTTTAAACAGCCTGTTTCAAGGACTGTGAATGTAGACATATGGATGTATTGGATTCCTTTGTCTTTCTGTGCACTGGTGAAAGTAAATGTCTTAGGTAGCAGAACTCCTGGACCAGTATTCAATTCTGTGTTGCCGATGAAGATCTTCTGTTTTGTGTAGGGTTTTCTGGGTGAAGGCTGATATCAAACTTTGATTTTTTTCAAATTTATTATCAAACTCTAGTTCTGTGCCAACTAGAGCGATTCATAATCGTTCACATGCCTCCTGGCATGCAGGCCTCCAGAGAACAGTTCCTGGATGACTGCCTCAAAGACTTTCAATGATGCGCATAGGCTTTTGAACTGGAGGAGTTCATGGCAACAAGAAGGTCAGCATGTATTTGGCAGTTTACCAGAGACAAAGTGGCAACGACAGAGCACCAAATTCATGCCAGGTTGGAGGGCTGACAAGCTAGGAGACCTGAACCTGGACTACAGAAGATGCATCTAGTTTTTCACGGAGCACTTTCACCAACGCCATCTCCGAATCACACTCAAAACCAAAAGGCAGGGTAAGATTCCCACCCATGAGATTCTGTAATGCTGTCCAGCTCACAAGCGTTGGAGCAATGCTCCCAGCAATGCAGGACCAGCTGGTGGGGCATGGAGAATAATGGATAACAGAATTATACCTAAGAATCTGTTGTATAGTGAACTGAAAGGAGCATACACATATTAGGAAGGCAGAATAAACTGTTTAAAGACAAAGTGAAGCCTGATTGCAAACCACATGACAGAATGATGGGCTACCACTGCTGCAGACAGAGCAGCCTAGCAGACAGCAGCTTGGAGAGAGCTTCCTTTCCTTGAGGAAAGGCCTCACAATGATCAGGAGAGCAAGAGACAGGTCCTGTGTGGGGCAAACCCATCAGTACAGTGTATCTACCTTTATGGGCAAGCAATGGTGGTAGGAAAGTAGTTTACCTGCTGCTCTTTCCAGCCACACTTGGACACGAGGAGAGGATCTCACCAACAGTTGAGTTTTACCCCACTAAACTATAAGCTCCTCCATGTCTACCAACTATTTTGTACTGTATTCTCCCAATTCTTTAGCACTTTCCCAAGCACTTAGTACAGTGCTCTGCACACAGTAAGTGCTCAATAAATATGATTGAATTATATTCTGCTACCATTGATTGGAGTGATGGACTTTGAAAATGAAAGTCATCTCAATAGATGGATATCGAGTTCTAACCCAGAGTTAGCTCTCATTCTCATCATTCACCCTTATTCCCACCTCCCATAAGCCCAGTTGGTGATAATAATAATGATAATAACAATAATAATAAAAATGGCATTTATTAAATGCTTACTATGTGCAAAGCACTGTTCTAAGTGCTGGGAAGGTTACAAAGTGATCAGGTGGTCCCATGGGGGGCTCACAGTCTTCATCCCTTGTCACTTAACTTCTCTGTGCCTCAGTTACCTCATCTGAAAAATGGAGATTTAAACAGTGCTTTGCACATAGTAAGCGCTTAACAAATACCATCATTATAATTATTATTAACCCCATTTTACAGATGAGGTAACTGAGGCACAGAGAAGTTAAGTGACTTGCCCAAAGTCACACAGCTGACAATTGGTGATGCCGGGATTTGAACCCATGACCTCTGACTCCAGAGCCCTTGCTCTTTCCACTGAGCCACGCTGCTTCTTTTGGTCTGGTAGTCTTGAGCTCCAGCTCAAAATCCATTCCCTCGAGGCCTCCCCAGAATCTATGACCACTTCTGCTGCAGACACTTCCCTTCCCAGCCCTGCTGCAATCAGTTAAGTTCAGATATGGTCAAGGCAGAGACGTGAGTGTAGAAGAGGGATGGACCTTCTTAAAGTGGCCCCTTCTCCACATCATGGCCTAGTGGAAAGAGCACAGCCCCAGCAGTTAGGGGTCCCATTTCCTAGTCCCATACCTGTCACGAGCCTATTGTGTGACCTGGGTCAAATCATGCATCTTTGATTTCTGCAAAATCGGGGTAAGACACTCCTCTCCCTTTCTCTCCCCTTGGGGGCCTATGTGGGACAGGGACAGTGTCCAATCTGATTATCTTGATTTCTTGTTTGGCTTCAAGTAAACACTAAATAAATACTATAATTATTATCATGATTACCCTGAGCATTCCTGATGATCCTTCTTGGTAAAATGTTCCCACTTGTAAATGGGCCACTTAGGATGTAGATGCAGAGCACCTGCCTGGTGGAAAACTCCCCACAGAGAAAATATGGAAGCGAATGCTTGCTTTATCTTGGCATCTCTGGGCCCTCACCTGCTCATTATATTGCATGTTATTTGGGGTGTTTGAATTCACACCCAGTTTTCAGCATTAATATTCTCCTTTTCCATACCTGCTTTTCTGGCCTACAACTCCCTCCCCCTTCATATCTGACAGTTCACCACTCTTCCCACCCTCAAAACCTTCATAAAATCACATCTCCTCCAAGAGGTCTTTCCTGTCTAAACCCTCATTTTCCCTACCTGCCCACCCCTATGCCTCACCTATACACGTTGTTGCTTACCCCTTAAACATTTTGATACTTGTCCCAGCCTCACAGCATTTACATACATATCTTTGTTCTCTACTATTGGTCCTCTCTGTGATTTATCTTAATGTCTCTCTCTCCCTGTAGACTGTAAGCTCCCTGTGGGCAGGAATCATGGCTATCAACTTCCTTGTTGTATTTTCCTAAGCATTTAGGTCAGTACTCTGCATACAGTAAGCACTGAGTAAATACCACTGAGTGATCAATCGATTGATTGACTGAATAGGTAATTTCTCTCAGCAGTAAAGGCATCAAATTCAAGTTACCATACATGCCGCTTGACTTGGAGATCTTATTTCTCTATCACAACTTCCCAAGGAGACCTCCTTTTGGTTACTTTGCAGGTCATTCAGGTAATTCATTTACCAACATCAGCATTCACTGGGTGCCTACTGCAGTGAGGGCGCTGCACTGGGCACTTGGGAACAATCAATAGAAGTAGGTGTGATTCCTGTCAGTCAGTCAATTGTATTTAGTGAGCGCATACTGTGTGCAGAGCCCTGTACTAAACACTTGGGAGAGTACAATATGACAATAAACAGACATATTCCCTGCCCACAACGAACTTACATTCTAGAGGAGGAGACAGATATTAATAAAAATACAGATACATACATAAGTGCCATGTGGCTGGGAGGGGGAATGAATAAAGGGAGCAAGTCAGGGAGATGCAGAAGGGAGTGGGAGAAGAGGAAAGGAAGGCTTAGTGAGGGAAGGTCTCTTGAAGGGGAAGTGCCTTCAATAAGGCTTTGAAGGAGGGGAGAGTAATTGTCTATCAGATATGTGGAGGGAGGGCGTTCCAGACCAGAGGTGGGATGTGGGCAAGGGGTCGGCCATGAGATAGATGAGGTCATGGTGCAGTAAGAAGGTTGGGATTAGAGGAGCAAAGTGTGCGAGCTGGGTTGTAGTAGGAGAGTAGTGAGGTGAGGTAGAAGGGGGCAAGGTGATTGCTTTAAAGCTGATGCTAAGGAGTTTCTGTTTGATGTGGAGATGTATGGGTAACTCTGCTGCTTTCCCTACCTGTAATTATTTTAATGCCTGTCTCCCCTATTAGACTTCAAGTTCCTTCAGGAGAGGATCGCACATATCAACTCCGTTGAATTATCCTCTCCTATGCATTTACGCCGGTGCTCTGCATTCAGCAAGCACTCAATAAATATCATTAATTGATTGACTGCTCTGCTCATATTAAGTGCTCAAAAAGTACTATCCATTGATTGAAATGATTCCCAACTACCCATCTCTGTAAGGCCATAAGTAACCAATCCACACCAGAGACTAGTGGGAGGAGACCTCTAACTAAGGTGGCCAAATCACACAGGAGCTCCTGCAAAATCTCAGGTGTGATCTGGGACATAGGTGTCACCTCTGTGCCAGCGACCAGAACTACTGACAGGGCCTGGTCCCAGGGGGTGACTCTCTTCCCTGGCGTAGGAGACTTGGGCAGATTGTGAAGCAAACAGCTCCTGCAAATGCATCTGAGACTACAGACTTATTAATATGATAATAAATATGGTACTTGTTAAGGGCTTATTATGTGCCAAGCACTGTTCTATGTCCCTGTCCCACATGGGGCTCACACTCTTAATCACCACTTTACAGATGAGATAACTGAGGTCCAGAGAAGTTAAGTGACTTGCCCCAAATTCACACAGCAGACCTGTGACAGAGGTATTCATTCAATGGTATTTATTGAGTGCTTACTGTGTGCAGAGCACTGTACTAAGCACTTAAACAGCTTGTCCAGTCCTTATTACATGCCAACCACTGTTCTGAGTGCTGGGGAAGAGACAAGGTAACCAGGTTGTCACAAGTGGAGCTCACAGTTTTAATCCCCATTTTACAGATGAGGGAACTGAGGCACAGAGAAGTTAAGTGGCTTGCCCAAGGTCTCACAGCAAACAAGTGGTGGAGCCAGAATTAGAACCCATGACCTCAGACTCCCAAGCCTGTGCTCTTTCCACTAAGCCAGGTCCTTCTAACTCCCAGGCCTGTGCTGTATTCACTAAGCCATGCTGCAGACTTGTGCTACCCAGACCTCTAGTACTTAGTTATGCACACATCCTCTGCACTTGGTTTTTCTTCCTTACCCGTAGACTGTGAATCTGATGGACAGGGCCTGTGTCCAACCTGATTATCTTGTATCTTACACCAGATCTCCCAGATCTTAGTACGGTGCTTGGCACATAGTAAGGTCTTACAAATACCATCAAATACCATCATTATTACATAAACGTTTTCCATTTTACCTTCAGGTAAATATTCTGATTCCACGCTTTGCAAATACATTATACCTGCCCCCCAGACAGTTAGTAAAGTGCATGGCAGGCAGTGGGCACTGCATATGACCCATTACTATTATTACTCAGAAGGCCCAAGTTCTGTGCCTGCCTAAATTTGCCAAAAAACAGAAACAAATAGGGAATCTGAACATTGTACATTGTACCACAATATACTACTCTAGCAGAGTTTCAGAAGGAATAATGAAAGACTCGAGGAGGGAATGTAAATTTCATGAACTCAGCATCTGTCCCTTAATCCTCTCAGCCAGTAAACTGACATGGGTGATTTGGTAACTTTGAGGTTTTTTTCTGGGGTAACTTCTAAAAGGTTGAAGGAAAATGACTTCAAGCAGATTATTAGTTTAATTAAGTCAAATGTCTCCTACAATTACAGCTCTACAATCTGATGAGTTTCACATTCTTGTCTTTTTTACTTGGGGCTATTGGGAAGTATTGATGTAGTAGAAGGAGTGTCTCCCAGAATGCATTGCTTCTGCTCTTAACTATGTCACTTTAAATCATTTCACTTTTTACATCTAAAATGCCCTAAGCATGGATTCACAACTTCTGTACGGACATGCATGCATATCCACGGTAGCAGATGAATTTGCTATGAAATGACAGGTTGTTCAGGACTTGCTTGGAGTTTTCTCATGTAAATTTGACAGGTTTTGTTTAATAAAGCCCATAGCTACAGTGCCTACGTTCTTAGGTAGAATAGTTAAACAAGGAAAAAGTAACTTCTGAGGTGATTTTTTGCTCCCATAAATTTCTATTTAAAAACGAGGACCGATTTTTGATTATTTAAGCCCAGAAGGTAGAGAAGTGGGGGAAGAGGGAGAGAGGGATAGAGGAGACAGAGAAAGAGACAGAGAAAGCAAGAGAATGGCTAGCAAAATTGATATTACAAAGGTGCAGGGAAATGACCAGAGGGAACAAGGCCCCAGTGGCATGGTTTAACAACTCCTGAGTTAATAATAAGAATTGTGATATTTGTTAAGCACTTACTACATACCGAGAACTGTACTAAGGACTGGGGTAAATATCAGATTATCAGATCAGACACAGTCTCTGCTCTACAGGGGGCTCACATTCAAAGTGGAAGAACCCTTCTGTCATTGTCATATGGGAATCTGAGGCTTAGGGAAGCTAAATGACTTGCCCAAGATCACACAGCAGGTAAGCAGCCAAGCTGGAATTAGAACCTAGGTCTCTCGACCCTTTGTCCTATTCTCTAACCATTAGGCCACCTTGAGTTTTTGAAACTTGTCTGTATGCCTCAGTGTAAACCCATCAGACATCCCTGCCACTTATATACTAATTTATACACATTCTCAGCATTATGCATAGATGTTTAGTCAATTATAAATTCAATTATTTAATTTGATTACTCTGTCAATATTTTCATGTCTCTCTCCTTAGAGTTTAAGCTACTTCTGGGCAGGAAACTTGCCACTTCCTTGTTTTTTGCTGCCTAAGTACATAGCTCAGTGAATTGCAGCAAGTAGGGACTCAAATAAATGCTATTATTACTACTAACTATTGCCTTCATTCCACATAGCTGCTGAATCCATTCCTCAACATCCATGACCATTAGATGGGGCGAGTGAGGAGAGGATCATCACCTTCAATTTCGATGAGGTATGTAACAGAGAGGTTTACTTCTTCAGCCACGCGAGTCAGGAAATGGAAGTGGAAGGCCACCTCAACTTCCAGAATGTTGGGAAGCTATGGCTGCCGCCATGACTGTGACTTCAGCCACAACTGTGTCTGTTGGACTCTGAGCCTCAAGGAGCCCACAACTCTGCTCCTCTAGCCACAGTGCCCTATTCCTTTTGTGTTTATCCTTGTCCTTGTTTTTTTTATGTTGTTTTCGTGTTTTTATTGTTTCATTCTTCCTTCATTCTGTCACCTGTCCCACCCCTTCCATTATTCTTAGTTTGTGAGCTCCCTTAAGGTCAGGGGTCATGACTAAATTTTACCTGTGTATTTTTGCCTGGCTTTTTGTACTTGTGCTCTGCACAAAGTAAGCACTTAATATATATCATTACTGCTACTACTATTACTACTGCTGCAACTACTACTACTATTACTACCACCACTAGAGAAGCAGCGTGGCTCAGTGGAAAGAGCACGGGCTTTGGAGTCAGAGGTCATGGGTTCGAATTCCGGCTCCACCACTTGTCAGCTGTGTGATTTTGGGCAAGTCACTTAACTTCTCTGTGCCTCAGTTACCTCATCTGTAAAATGGGGGTTAAGACTGTGAGCCCCCCATGGGACAACCTGGTCACCTTGTAATCTCCCCAGTGCTTGGAGCGGTGTTTTGCACATAGTAAGTGCTTAATAAATGCCATCATTATTATTACTACTATTTAATTAAGGTTGCATTATAGTCCCCGGTCTAGACATCACTTGTTGACACCTAATTCACTTCTTGCCACCTAATTGTGGATTTTTTTCCACCTGACTGCTTTTCCCCAGGATTCTGTCTCATCTCTCCCCTTCTGTGCTCTTAGATCATAACACCCTGGAAAAAGAACCAGAGAGGGGATCTAAAAATATATCGAGGCTGTGAGATACCTGACTCCAGCACTTATTGTTTAGACCAATGGATTGTTCTACTGACAGTTTGGTTCATTAGCTATCCCAAAATGGCTAACATTGCAATACTGAAGCTAAATAGATAGGATTGGTATACATTCTTAGAATTTCAGAGGATTGGGGAATTTCTAGTTTGTGCCTACTTCCTGTGAAAGGAAGAGAAAATGGCTTGCTCATGTACCATATATTAGTCTTGCATTTCAATGATTAGTAGGGGACATTTTGAAGCAGCACTTTTCACTTGTTTTGGAGACTATCCCTTGAGTGGTCACTGGGAAATCTTATTCCCTAAGAGAGAGACCCTGAATTGAGAGCAACTCCTCCTTGCCAAATCCAATGGCCTCTACTCCATCCTAATCCTCCTTGACCTTGCAACTGCCTTTGATACTGTGGACTACTCCCTTATCCTGGAAACATTATCTAACCTTGGCTTCACTGACACAGTCCTCTCCTGGTTTTCCTCTTATCTCTGATTGCTCCTTCTCAATCTCTTTCATAAGCTCCTCCTGCCTCCCACCCTCTAACTCCAGGACCCACTCAGGGTTCAGTTCTGGGTCTGCTTCAATAGCATTTATTGAGTGCTTACCATGTGCAGAGCACTGCACTAAGTGCTTGGGAATTCCCTTGGTGACCTCATTCACTCCCATGGCTTCAACTATCATCTCTACGCTGATGACACCCAGATCTACATCTCTGACCCTGCTCTCTCCCCCTCTCTCCAGGCTCGCATCTCCTCCTGCCTTCAGGACATCTCCATCTGGATGTCTGCCCGCCACCTAAAACTCAACATGTCCAAGACTGAACTCCTTGTCTTCCCTCCCAAACCCTGCCCTCTCCCTAACTTTCCCATCTCTGTTGATGGCACTACCACCTTCCCACCTCACAAGCCCGCAACCTTGGTGTCATCCTCGACTCCGCTCTCTCATTCACCCCTCACATCCAAGCCGTCACCAAATCCTGCCAGTCTCAGCTCCGCAACATTGCCAAGATCCGCCCTTTCCTCTCCATCCAAACCGCTACCCTGCTTGTTCAAGCTCTCATCCTATCCCGTCTGGACTACTGCATCAGCCTTCTCTCTGCTCTCCCATCCTCGTGTCTCTCCTCACTTCAATCCATACTTCATGCTGCTGCCTGGATTGTCTTTGTCCAGAAACACTCTGGGCATGTTACTCCCCTCCTCAAAAATCTCCAGTGACTACCCATCAATCTGCACATCAGGCAAAAACTCCTCACCCTCGGCTTTAAGGCTCTCCATCACCTCGCCCCCTCCTACCTCACCTCCCTTCTCTCCTTCAACAGCCCACCCCACACCCCCCACTCCTCTGCCGCTAATCTCCTCACCATACCTCGTTCTCACCTGTCCCGCCATCGACCCCTGGCCCACGTCATCCCCCGGGCCTGGAATGCCCTCCCTCTGCCCATCCGCGAAGCTAGCTCTCTTCCTCCATTCAAGGCCCTACTGAGAGCTCACCTCCTCCAGGAGGCCTTCCCAGACTGAGCCCCTTCCTTCGTCTCCCCCCATCCCCCTCTCCATACCCCCCATCTTACCTCCTTCCCTTCCCCACAGCACCTGTATATATGTATATATGTTTGTACATATTTATTACTCTATTTATTTATTTATTTATTTTACTTGTACATATCTATTCTATTTATTTTATTTTGTTAGTATGTTTGGCTTGCTCTCTGTCTCCCCCTTCTAGACTGTGAGCCCACTGTTGGGTAGGGACCATCTCTATATGTTGCCAGCTTGTACTTCCCAAGCACTTAGTACAGTGCTCTGCACACAGTAAGCACTCAATAAATATGATTGAATGAATGAATGAATAGAAGGGGGAGACAGACAACAAAGCAAAGCAAGTAGACAGGTGTCAAAGCCATCAGAGTAAATAGAATTATAGCTATATACATATCATTAATAAAATAAATGGAGTAATAAATATGTCCAAATATACACAAGTGCTGTGGGGAGGGGAAGGAAGTAGGGCAGAGGGAAGAGGAGCAGAGGATAAGAGGGGGTTCAGTCTGGGAAGGCCTCCTGGAGGAGGTGAGCTCTCAGTAGAGCTTTGAAGGGAGGAAGAGAGCTAGTTTGGCAGATGTGTGGAGGGAGGACATTCCAGGCCAGAGGTAGGACGTGGGCCCGGGGTCGATGGTGGGATAGGCAAGAACAAGGCACAGTGAGGAGGTTGGCGGCAGAGGAGCAGATTGTGCGGGCTGGGCTACAGAAGGAGAGAAGGGAGGTGAGGTAGGTGGGGGTGAGGTGATGGAGAGCTTAGAAGCAGTGGGTGAGGAGGTTTCGCTTCATGCAAAGGTTGACAGGCAACCACTGGAGATTTTTGAGGAGGCAAATGACATGCCCATAGTGTTTCTGTACAAAGATAATCCGGGCATCAGAGTGAAGAATAGACTGGAGTGGGGAGAGACAGGAGGAAGGGAGATCAGAAAGGAGGCCAATGCAGTAATCCAGTCGAGATAGGATGAGAGATTGAACCAACAGGGTAGTGGTTTGGATGGAGAGGAAAGAGCAGATCTTGTCAATGTTGCAAAGGTGAGACCGGCAGATTTTGGTAACGGATTAGGATGTGAGGGGTGAATGAGAGAGCGGAGTCAAGGATGACACCGAGGTTGCGGGCTTGTGAGATGGGTAGTGCCATCCACAGTGATGGGAAAGTCAGGGAGAGGACAGGGTTTGGGCTCTCCTCTTCTACCATTTTCCATTTCCTCTTGCCTTCAGGTCATCTCTACTTGGATGTCCCACCAACACCTCAAGCATGTCCAAAAACAGAACTCCTCACCCAAACCCTGTTCTCCCCTATTTTTTCTATCACCGTATATAACAACATTATTCTCCCTGTCCCTCCCTGTTTTTTTTTTCAACTAGGGCTCCTCCTCAGTGAGAAAGCTCTTCTCCCTGTCTCACCAGCCCATTACCTTGTCATTATCTTCGACTCATCTCTTTCTTTCTACACACATACTCAATTTGTCACCAAATTCTGTTTGGTCTAACTTCACAGTACTGTTAAAGTCCACACTTTCCTCTATATCCAGAATGCTACTATGCTGATCCAAGTAACTTATTCTTTCCCACCTTGACTACTACATTAGCCTCCTTACTAATCTCCCTGCCTCCTGTCTCTTCCTACTCCAGTCCTTATTTCATCCTGCTGACCAGATCATTTTTCAACTCCCCATTTCTCAAGAACCTCCAGTTTCTTCCCATTCACTTCTGCATTAATCAGAAACTCTCAATCATCAGTTTTAAAGCACTCAATAAGCTCAACCCCTGCTGTCTTACCACGCTGATTTCCTACTACAATTCAGACCGCATGCTTTGCTCCTGTAACACCAAACTACTCACTGTATCTTGCTTGTTTTATTTTGTTGTCTCTCCCCCTTCTAGACTGTGAGCCATTGTTGGGTAGGGATTGTCCCAGTTGCCAAATTGTACTTTCCAGGCACTTAGTACAGTGCTCTGCACACAGTAAGTGCTCAATAAATATGATTGAATGAATGAATGGTCACTGACCCCTTGCCTATGTCCTTACTCTGATCTGGAACTCTCTCTCCATTCATATATGATAGACCATCACTTTCCCCACCTTCAAAGCCTTATTAAAATCACATCTTCTCCAAGAAGCCTTCCTTGACTAAGCCCTCATTTGCCCTACTCCCTCTCCCTCCTGCAGCCCTTTAAGCATCTGATAATAACCACACCCTCAGCTCCATATCACATATGTACATATTTATTTATGTGCATTATTTATTTTAACATCTGCCTCCTCCTCTATACTGTAATTTCCTGTGGGCAGAGAATGTGTCCACCAACTCTACTGTACTGTACTGTCCCAAGTGCTTATTACAGTGCTCTGAACACAGTAAGCTCTTAATAAATAACACTGACTGATTGATTGAGCAGTAGGGAGACAGGAGAACTGAAAAATTGGGGCTGCTGTTTGACAAGGGAAAACTAAACCTACAGGAGTATAGCAAACCTGGAGAGGTTCCACATGAGCCTGGAAACATTACTTCCTCTTAAAGTGATTGAAAATTGTGTCTCTCCTCTTGTGAATTTGCCAGAGGAGGAGCCTCTTACCCTCCTCATTAATCTAGCCCTTCCATCAGATTTCATAGCCTACCTGGCACTGGCTTCCTGGGGATGGAGGCTGAACTCGGGCCTGATGGGTGAGAGGGTTACAGTAGCAGCAGAGGAGAAAGAGGAGAAGTCAGAAGGATGTCTGGGAGAGAAGGGACAAGATTCCTGCCTTGCCTCCTCATCCTCATCTCCTCTGAAGGGTAACATTTGGGAAATCAGCAGCTAGTTTACCTCAAAGTGACTCAAAACCTACATCAAGACCACAGACAGACTACAGAAACATACATTAAAATTACATCTCCTCCAAGAAGTCTTCCCTGACCAACCTCTCATTTCCTCACTGTATTAGCCCTCCCTTTTGCGGTGCTTATACATTTGGGTCTGTACCCTTTTGATACCCGCTCCAACCCCACAACACTCATACTCCACCACATCCCTTATTTTAGTGTCTGTCTCCCTTCAACTAGATTGTAAGTCCTTTGAGGGTGGGAATCGTGGCTACCAACTCTATTGAAATGTACTCTTCTAACTGCTCTGAACATAGTAAGTGCCCAATAAATACCACTGATTGATCGACTAGAGCAAATTTTATAGACTATCTTCACCTCCAACTTGGAAAGCAAAACACCACCTGGTGTGCCGTCAGTGCCAAGAGAAGCCGTAGGAAAGTTCTGTCATTTTTTTTCAACTAGGGCTCCTCCTCAGTGAGAAAGCTCTTAATGAATGTGGCATGCCTTATCATGTTTACCACTCCTGTTAATGAGCTTAGTGCTGCTCCAGAAAAAAAAAAAAAGCTTTTTCCATGACTTTGCGTGCTCCTAGCTGGAAACCTGGTCCAGCAACTAGCAAGGGCCTATACTGGAAGTCACTGGATCTCCACTGGAAAGCTGGCATCCTGCAAACAGCTAGAATCTTCCATATCAACCAATGAATCAGTAATATGAACTAAGGGCCTACTATACTAAACATTGAGGAAAACCTAGCTGAGGCAAGGCACATGTATCTGACTATTCATTGAGAGATCTCCAAAAGAATGCTGGGACTCTTCTAATCTCCAGTGTACAGTCTGACAGTCCTTTGAGAGTCTGGTTACAGAGAAGCTTATAGGATCATTCATTCATTCAGTCGTATTTATTGAGCGCTTACTGTGTGCAGGGTACTGTACTATGCGCTTGGATCAGAATGGTGAGTGAGCTGGGGCAGTTGGAAAAAGACCTGGTTTCTAATCCTGGCTCTGCCACTTATCTGCTGCGTGACCTTGGGCAAGTCGCTTAATTTTCTGTGTCTGTATGTCATCTGTAAAATGGGGACTAAGACTGTGAATCCCATGTGGGACATGGACTGTGTCCAACCCGAGTACCTTGAACCTAACTCCGCACTTAGAATAGTGCCTGACACGAAGTAAGCACTTAACAAATACCATTAAAAATGGAGCTGGTTTAGGCTATTTTAACAGCTCTAAAGTAAATGTATATCTTCCCACAGCTGGCCGCTTTGAATATGCCCCAATTCCATTTCTGTTGGTTATCCATTTCCAGATTGTAAGCACCTCATGAGCAGGGAATGTGTCTTGCCCTTCTCTTGAGCTTTCCCGAGGGTTTAGCACAATGCATTGCAATTAATAAATAAATACTACCACAACCACTAAATCACATGGTTTTCCTTGGCAAATATACTTTTGCATTCAGTAGCTTGCGGACAGTCCAATTCATTTTCCAGCGCAAACATTTGGTCTGGTGACAATTGTTTTCCAAGTTTATTCCAGGTGGGGTGGATTTTGAGTATAAATTGTCTTTTGGCTGTATTTATACCTGCTGGCATTTTCCTTGGAAACACAGAGGGCAGGGTTCTTGAGAGATTATCCAGGGGTGCTACTTCATCAGACAAGCTGTGGGAGGAGCAGAGTGGAATCCTGGCAGTGTTTCTGAAAAGTGAAACATAGGAGCCCCAAAGACCAGGGGAAAGGGAAATTCTTTGAAGAATGATTTTTTTGGTATAAATCCCATCCAGATGCCTGGAAATGAAATGTAGGTGCAACACTAGGTGGGCCAGGAACAGAAGAGCCTCACTTCAAAGGCCTGTCCACTGCTTCCCTCAGGCAGAATTTAGCTCACAGAGCTAGTTGTAGTTAACTTGGGCTAGGGCAATTTACAGCTCATTCATGAAAACCCAGTTGGGAAGGGAGTGCTTTTAGGAGTCAGAGCCAAATTTTTTCCATTTGGAAGGGGTTACAATCAAGGGGCACCTTAATGATAATTACTGTTAACAATACTAATTGTGGTATTTGTTAAGCATTTACCATGTGCTAAACTCTGTACTAAGTGCTGGGGTAAATACAAAATAATCAGGTTCCACATGGGGCTCACAGTCCAAGTAAGAGGGAAAACAGATATGTATCCCTAATTTGCAGATGAGGGAATCATCATCATCATCAATCATATTTATTGAGCGCTTACTATGTGCAGAGCACTGTACTAAGCGCTTGGGAAGTACAAATTGGCAACACATAGAGACAGTCCCTACCCAACAGTGGGCTCACAGTCTAAAAGGGGGAGACAGAGAACAAAACCAAACATAACAACAAAATAAAATAAATAGGATAGATATGTACAAGTAAAATAAATAAATAAATAAATAGAGTAATAAATATGTACAACCATATATACATATATACAGGTGCTGTGGGGAAGGGAAGGAGGTAAGATGGGGGGATGGAGAGGGGGACGAGGGGGAGAGGAAGGAAGGGGCTCAGTCTGGGAAGGCCTCCTGGAGGAGGTGAGCTCTCAGCAGGGCCTTGAATGGAGGAAGAGAGCTAGCTTCGCGGATGGGCAGAGGGAGGGCATTCCAGGCCCGGGGGATGACGTGGGCCGGTGGTCGATGGCGGGACAGGCGAGAACGAGGTACGGTGAGGAGATTAGCGGCGGAGGAGCGGAGGGTGCGGGCTGGGCTGTAGAAGGAGAGAAGGGAGGTGAGGTAGGAGGGGGCGAGGTGATGGAGAGCCTTGAAGCCCAGGGTGAGAAGTTTCTGCCTGATGTGCAGATTGATTGGTAGCCACTGGAGGTTTTTGAGGAGGGGAGTAATATTCCCAGAGCGTTTCTGGACAAAGATAATCCCGGCAGCAGCATGAAGTATGGATTGAAGTGGAGAGAGACACGAGGATGGGAGATCAGAGAGAAGGCTGGTGCAGTAGTCCAGACGGGATAGGATGAGAGCTTGAATGAACAGGGTAGCAGTTTGGATGGAGAGGAAAGGGCGGATCTTGGCAATGTTGCGGAGCTGAGACTGGCAGGTTTTGGTGACGGCTTGGATGTGACGGGTGAATGAGAGAGAGGAGTCGAGGATGACACCAAGGTTGTGGGCTTGTGAGACGGGAAGGATGGTAGTGCCGTCAACAGAGATAGGAAAGTCAGGGAGAGGACAAGGTTTGGGAGGGAAGACAAGGAGTTCAGTCTTCGACATGTTGAGCTTTAGGTGGCGGGCAGACATCCAGATGGAGATGTCCTGAAGGCAGGAGGAG
This sequence comes from Tachyglossus aculeatus, assembly GCF_015852505.1. NCBI lineage: Eukaryota > Metazoa > Chordata > Mammalia > Monotremata > Tachyglossidae > Tachyglossus > Tachyglossus aculeatus. Next base: position 50,758,247 of record NC_052101.1, read on the forward strand.
ATGCGAGCCTGGAGAGAGGGGGAGAGAGCAGGGGCAGAGATGTAGATCTGGGTGTCATCAGCGTAGAGATGATAGTTGAAGCCGTGGGAGCGAATGAGGTTACCAAGGGAGTGCGTGTAGATTGAGAACAGAAGGGGACCAAGAACTGAACACAGAGAAGTTAAGAAGAGAATGGAAAGAGATAATTGAGGATAAGGGAGTGCACAAATGCTAGATTATATAAATTGGTATGTAGAAAAGTGTTAGGGTGCATAAGGTAACATAGCAGGTAAATAGTGGAGCTAGGATTAGAACCCAGGTCATCTACCTCCCAGGCAGGTGCTCTTTCTACAAGGCTACACTACTTCTGATTCTCTCCCCTTATAACTCAGAAAGATAATCAGATTCGAGAGCTCTGTTTTGGTCCTTCCTCATACAGGGATGCTCCTAGGGAGGGGAATTTTCTGGGGAAATATCCCTTGGAAGTTTGCATTGGCACACCGGCATCATCTGTAAAGGTACCCAGGCAAGTCTACAAAAGCCACAACCCAAGGGTCCTCAAAGAGGAGGAGAGACCTGGAGGATTGGATTATTATTTTCCTCTTGTTTAATGGTGAATGAAGCCTGTGGAGAAGGGAAATCCAGCAGAAATCCTCACTGGTTTACATCCTTTCCAGCCTTACCCTGGTGCCTGGAGCTTTTCTTCCTAGTTCAATTATGCCTGCCATGGAGCAGAGGAGACAGCATTCCTGGATCATCCCCACTTTCAACTTTAATATTCAACTTGAGTTCAATAAACCAGCATGAGATGGCATCATTTGTGATCACCCTGCTCTCCTCTGCGCATTTCTCCTTTGTTCCTGAACTTTCTTACCTCCCCTTTACTATAATAATAATAATTGTGGTATTTGTTAAGCACTTACTATGTGCCAGGCACTAGATTAAGAGCTGGGGTGGATGCAGTCCCAATCCCATGTGAGGCTCACAGTCTTAATCCCCATTTTGCAAATGAGGCAACTGAGGCACAGAAAAGTAAAATGACTTGCTTAAGGTCACACAGAAGACAAGTGTTGGAGCCAGTATTAGAACCCAGGTCCTTCTGACTCCCAAGCTCATGCTCTATTCACTATGCCAGGTTGCTTCTCTGTACTATGCATTGTTCAGACCCATGACCTGTGCTTGGAAAGCCAGTATCAGCATCAGTGGTATTTCTTGGTGTCATTATTCTCCTGCCTTTTTCCTCCCCACCAACCTTCACTCTTTTTTCTTTTCATTTTGTCTCATTCTTCACTCTCCCACCTCTGGCCCCTTACTCATGCCCTTCCTCCTGTTTGGAACTGTAAACGCATAGTGAGCAGGGAGCATGTCTACCAGTTCTGTTGTACTTTCCCAAGAGCTTAGTCCAGTGCTCTGCACATAGTAAGTTGTCAGTAAACAACATTGATTGATTGATTGTTTGGAACTCCCTCCCTCTTTAAATCTACAAGACCACAGTTGTTTCCATGACCTCTTCAAAGTTCTCCTGAAATCCTACCTCCTCCAGGAGACTTCCCCTGATTCAGTTTTGTTTTCTCTGGGTCCTATCATCCCATCTATCACTTCAGCCTGCCCAGCCATCCCTAATACTTTTGTACATATTGATTTACATAATCTACCATTTTAAGCACTTGTGTATCCTCAAATCTGTCTTTCCATTCTCTTCTCATCTGTAAATTATTTTGTGCCTATCTTCCCTGTCAGATCCCCGAGGGCAGGGATCGTGTCTTTCATCTCTACTGTAGTCTCCCAAGTCTTTGAAGTCAGTGCTTTGTCCACAGTATGATTAAAATTAATAATTCTGTTTGATTGATTGATTGATTACCCACTGGGTACTGAACAGTATAGTAAGTCCCTGGGGAATAGATGAAAGAAATGAAATCTCTGTCCTCAAGGAGTTTTCAATCTAATGGGGTGGACAGTAGCCATAAATGGACAAATATAATAATAATAATAATAATAATAATGGTATTTGTTAAGCGCTTACTATGTGCTTGGTTGAGATAATGGATACAACAGATGCAAATAATATAAATGAATGAATGAATAAATAAGAAATAGATAAATAAATATATGAGTTTTAGGGTGGCTGATGGGATGGTCAATCAGTGGTATTTATAGAATGCTTACTGGGTACAAAGCATTGTACAAAGCACTTGGGAAAGGACAAATGTTGGGTGGGGACCATCTCTATATGTTGCTGTCTTGTATTTCCCAAGTGCTTAGTACAGTGCTCTGCACACAGTAAGCACTCAATAATCACAACTGAATGAATGGATGAATAAATGAATGACAATACAACAGAGTTGGTAGACAAGATGCCTGCCTGCAAGGAGCTTGCAGCCTACAGGGGGAGGCAGATATTAAAATAAATAATAGGGGAAATAGTAGAGTATAAGGAGATTTTACATAGTGCTGTGGGACTGGGGTATGTATCAAAATGCTTAAGGGCTACACAACCAAATACACGGTCTGCGCAGGGGGAAGGGCAGAAAGGGGAAATGAGAGATTACTCAGGGAAGACCTCTTGGAGGAAATGTGATTTTAGGAGGGTTTTGAATGTGGGGAGAGTGGTGGACTGCTAGAAATGAAGGGGGTGGGAGTTCCAGGCTCAAGGAAGGATATGGTCAAAGGGTTGCTGGAGGGATAGACAAGAATAGGTTGGGAATGAGGAATAGGTTGGAGTTAGAGAAGCAAAGTGTGTGGATTGAGAAGCAGCATGGCCTAGTGGATAGAGCATGGCCTATTGGATAGAGCATGGCCCTGGTAGTCAGAAGGAACTGGGTTCTAATCCTGGCTCCTCCGCCCATCTGCTGTGTGACCTTGGGCAAGTCACTTAACTTCTCTGTGCCTCAGTTACCAAGTCTGTAAAATAGGGATTGATTGTGAGTCCCGTGTGGGGCATGGACTGTGTCCAAACTGATAAGTTTATAGCTACTTCAGCACTTAGTACAGGAACTGGCACATATCAAGTTCTTAAATACCATTAAAAAAAAGATTGGGTTGAAGTAGGAGGTCAGTGAGGTGGAGGGAGAAAACTGATCGTGTGCCTTAAAGTCAATGGTATGGAGTTTCTGTTTGATTAGGTGGCAACCATGGAGGTTTTTGAGTTGTGGGAAGATATGGACTGAATGGCCTTTTAGAAAAATGACCTGGGCAGCCGATTGAAGTGTGGCCTGGAAGTGTGGCAAAAGACAGGATACAGGAAGTTCAGTGAGAAGGCTGATTTAGTAGTCAATACAGGATATGATCAGTGTTTGGATCAGCATGGAAGCAGTTTGGATGGAGAAGAAAGGTAAGATTCTAGAGCTGTGAAGGTGGAACTGACAGGATTTTGTGACAGATTGAATATGTGGGTTGAATGAGAGATGACTTAATGACAAGGTTATGGGTTTGTGAGACAGGGAGGATGGGTGTGTGTTTTACAGTGATAGGAAAGTCAAGGGGAGTATAGAGTTTGTGTGGAAAGATGAGGAGTTCTGCTTTGGACAAGTTAAATTTGAGGTTTTCCAGGAGAGATCCAAGTAGAGATGTCCTGAAGGCAGAAGGAAAAGGGAGACTGTAGAGAAGGAGAGAGGTCCGGACTGGAGATGTAAATTTGGGATACATCTGCCTAGAGATGGTAGTTGAAGCCATAGGAGTGAATAAGTTCTGCAAGGGAGTGGGTATAGATGGAGAATTGAAGGGGACCCAGAACTGAGCCTTGAGGCACCCCCACAGCTAGAGGGTGGGAGGCAGAGAAGGAACCTAAGAAAGAGACTGAGAAGGAGCAGTCAGAGAGATAGGAAGAAAACCCAGAGAGGACAATGTGAGTGAAGGCAAGGTTAGATAATATTTCCAGGAGAATGGAGCAGTCCACAGGGTAGGTTCACTTGGGAGGAACAAAGAGTGTGAGCTGGGGTGTGGTGGGAACAAATGAGCCTGGAGGCCTACTTGTCAGGACAGTTATGGCTTCAGGAGCAAAATGTGGGGGGATGGTTGGCAGGGATCGGAAATAAGCTAGGAGAAACACCAAAACATACCCAGATCACCTGGTCTGGGTTTTTTGCAGGGGGAGGGGTAAGCCAAATCTAGAGAAGGCAGGCAAGACCAGGCAAAGACAGTGTTTCCAAGGAGGGAGACTTCTCCTGAGCAGAAGAAGCAGAGGCTGCTTGTCCTCCACACGTGCAGGCGTATCCCTATTTCTCTGAGCCTTGGCCCCTCTCCACCTGGGAAGAAGCATGACATGACACGCCCACCACAACCAACCCAACTCGTTCCTCCATCAATGAGAGACCCAACACAACAGCCAGAGATGAACTGGAACAGTCTAGTAACCCCAAATTTACTCTGACTCTGGGAGAAAGGGACTCTCTCTTGGGACTATCTCTTAGCTTCGGTTTGCTCTCCTGAAATGGGAAGAAGAAAATCAAGGTTTAAAACTTAAGCCTATTATAATAATAATCATAATGGCATTTATTAAGCGCTTACTGTGTGCAAAGCACTGTTCTAAGCTCTGGGGAGGTTACAAGGTGATCAGGTTGTCCCACAGGGGGCTCATAGTCTTCATCCCCATTTTACAGTAAACACTGAACAAATATCTTAATTATCATTATTATCCACCAACACTGTCCCATTCAGAAATGTCAGTGGGAGAATCACTTCATTTTAGATTGCCAGGAAAAGATAGGAAACTGGGCTATTCCACTGGGAATTCATGTCCCATAAGGATTCCTTTGAGCAGTTTTTTAATAAATCATAGGCAGTGCCCGTAATTGCTATGCAAGTAAGCCTTTATATTGAAGAGCAAAGAATAAAGAAGTGGTTTGTGGCAAGGATGAGCTTCCTGGTTGTATTAGATACTGCAAGTCAGTTTGAGCTCTTGCTTAAGATGCATCCTAAAATTAAGTTGGGAATTTGGGAGGCTGTTGCGGGAGGGGGAAGTAAACACTTTATGACCACTTGGCGTATTCAAGAGCATCACAAGTACATGACTCTCAAGGCCTGAAAGCCTGAGGGTGGTGTATGCTGCTTCTGGTGACATGGGCACTGAATCAAATCTGGTTCACTCTTTCTCTGTGTTGATTCTTTTCCCCATTTCAACGGGGCAGCTTGAAAACACAGGGAAAGAGTGAACCAGATTTGATTCAGCACCTGTGCTTTCAGGCTGCCCCGTTGAAATGGAGTTAAGAATAATTGTGATATTTGTTAAGCGCTTACTGTGTGCCAGGCATTGTACTAAGAACTGGGGTGGATGCAAATATGACTGAATGAATACAAGCAAATCGGGTTGGACACAGTCTCTGTCCCAAGGACAGGTGGGTTTGCTGCTTTCTTTTACCTTCTAGTCTTACATTTCTCCCACAGAGTCCAACACCCCAGCTCACCATGGTGGTGTTATGCAACAGCAAGAAGTAAATAATAATAATAATGATGATGATACTTGTTAAGTGCTTACTATATGCCAAGCACTGATCTAAGTGCTGGGGTAGATGCAAGGTAATCAGGTTGTCTCACTTGGGGTTCACAGTCTTAATCCCCATTTTACAGATGAGGTAACTGAGGCACAGAGAAGTTAAGTGACTTGCCCAAAGTCACACAGCTGACAAATGGAGGAGCCGGGATTAGAACCCATGACCTCTGACTCCCAAGCCTGTGCTCCTTCCACTAAACCACACTGCTTCTCAGAGTAAAGGAATAGTAATGTACCTTAGGGAGATCCCAATCGTGGTGAAGGTTTCCAACAGGAGGACCAACCAGGGTGTGTGCAGTCTTGGCAGGAATTGTGAAAATCGGGGACCTATATGGGAGTTAAAGACCAAGGTGATGACTGAGGCAGCGCCCCTTGGCCACCTCCTATTGGTGACTGGTACTACAGCTCAGCGTCGACATGATGCTGCACTCATTCTGACCGGAAATGGGTTTTATTTGTAAAATTTCCATTTCTCAATGTTCTGTACCAAATGCAATGGTGCAAATGCAAATGGCACTGTGCAAGTCTCTACAAATCAATTCCTCTACACATCAATCAATCAATGGTATTTACTGAGCCTTTACTGTGGGCAGAGCACTGTAATAAGTGCCTGGGAAAGTACAATACACTAGAATTTGTAGACGTGATCCCATCTCATGGTATTTTAAATTACAGATAGGGGAAATGGTAGCATGTCCTCCTTCTGGCCTGGAACGCCCTTCCTCCTCAAATCTGACAGATAATTACTCTCCCCCCTTTCAAAGCCTGAGAGCACATCTCCTCCAAGAGGCCTTCCCTGACTAAATCCCCCTTTCCTCTTCTCCCACTCCCTTCTGACTTGCTCCTTTTATTCATCCCCACTCCCAGCCCCACTGCATTTATGTATATAACTGTAATTGATTTATTTCTATTAACATCTATCTCATCCTCCCCCTAGACTGTAAGCTCGTTGTGGGCAGGGAATGTGTCTGTTTATTGTAGTATTGTACTCTCCCAGGAGTTTAATACAGTGCTCTGTACATAATAAGCACTCAAAAAATATGATTGAATGAATGAATGAATGAACATTATAAACATAAGTCAGTAGGGAGCTGTGGCTAGTGGAACAGAATTTCAGGCTTTTGTGATTCAGAGTTCAGTGGCTACCACAACCATGAGCCTTCCTGAGGTTTTATGGAAGCTTCAAGCTGAAGATGCTGTTCTCTTTCCTGGCTGGGGTGGTAGAAAGCAGGACAGGATGGGGATCTCCTTGATGGTGCAGAAGGGAGCTGATCCAGTCACCTCTACATTGCAAGCTTGTTGTGGGCAGGGAACCTGCCGCTTAGACTGTGAGCCAGTTGTGGGCAGGGATTGTCTCTACTTGTTGCTCAATTCTACTTCCCTTGCACTTAGTATAGTGCTCTGCACACAGTAAGTGCTCAATAAATACGATTGAATGAATGCTCTACCGAGCACTTAATACAGTGCTCTGCATAGTAAGCCCTCAATAAATACCAATGATTGACTGACTGATTAATTGTGTGGCTGGAGCAGGGGCCCTGGGTGGAGGGGAGGGAAGTTAGTTCATTCAGTCGTGATGGAGGAGGGCCAAAAATACTTAATAAACACCATCATTATTATTGACACCTAATAAGTATTTACAAAGTATGATAATTAGTGTAAGTTGGGACAAGAGCCCTGCCATATCCCCTTGAACTGGGTTGCACAAGTTCAGACTGACAATGGCTGTGGAGACCTGGCACAACCAGCTCACAACCATTAGTAGACAACTTGACAGTGAAATCCTAGAAGGGTTGAGGGCATTACAAACTGGCTCCACTGGGAATCTGCTTGGGCATTCAAAGAAGAACTTTGATGATGAATGAGGCATTTCAATCCATGACCCCTGTGGCCTTCCTCTCTGGGTGAACAGCAAGGCAAAGCCAAAATGCTTCCATGCCATGTAGTCAGCCACTGCAAAGCATGCAAAGGGACCACCAGATTTATTTACCTCCTTTGCACAACCCCAGAGAGTTAAGTGGGCCCTCTGTCTCCCTGAGAATGTCCCAGTATTCCCAGAGCACTGAGTGGAAACAGTCTTTATGAGGGGGGTGGGAATGTTCAGAGTGACCATTCTTCAGTTTTACAGTGGTTTAGAGTTGGTCTGTACCCTGTCTGATACAGACAGGTTACTGGACACCCTTATGTCCAATCCCTTTAGCTTCCAGGCCCTACCACCTAGTCACATGGCTGGAAAGTGGTGACCCACCCGGCTTAACTGTAAAACAGAGATGCTGCATAAGCACTAGACAATTCAATCCATCAATGGCATTTATTAAGAGTCTGCTCGGTGCAAAGCACTTCATTAAGTACCAGGGAGAGTACAACAGAACAAGACATACATTCCACCCACCCAAGGAGCTTACAATCTAATGCAATCTAATGGACCTATTTGACTGTTACCTCCCGCCTATCCCAGGCCTGGAGTTCCTGGCCGTTGGTATATTGACAGACCAAAGAGGGGGAGTTGGATGTGGTTGCATCAAGCGGGTTAGCATATTGTGTACACACTAATGAGAAACTAAGAACCACCCCGTGACAGAGGCATTGCTGAGTAAAGCAAGTCTCAGAATGGGCAGGGTCTGGAAAATGGAGCCCGGGCCCATCTGTGTGGACCTGTGTCTGGATCTGCCTGAAATTTACGAGTCAGTGTCAGACGGTGACCAAACAAGCCATCAGGGAGAATGAGCCTAGGGAAACAGTACCATTCTGTTGTGGGTAAGAAAGAATGCAATACAAGAATGAACTCGGATGAGAAGAAAATGGTCAACAGTTGTGAAGAAATGTAAATTATCCATGCAAGGACAAAGAGGTCTGGAGAGATTTTGGAGTCAAGGTGGGTAAGCACATGGACCATGCTTAACTTTTATTTTAGGACTCATGTTCTTTCTTACCAGTTTTGTCAGATGTGGTTTCTAGCTTCATTAATGGGAATACCTCCATGGATACAGCATGCAAGGAGACAGTGTGCCTTTCTCCCCCATTAGAATATAAGTTCTTCAAGGACAGGAATAGTGTCTTCTATTTTAATTGTACTCTTCCAAGTAGATAGTACAAAGCTGTGCATATAGCGTGCAGCACTATCATTCATTCATTCAATTAATCATATTTATGAAGCGCATTCTGTGTGCAGAGCACTGAATGAAGGGCTTGGGAAAATACAACAATTAACATTCCCTGCCCACAGTGAGCCCTCAGTCTAGAGGGGGGAGACAGAAATCAGTACAAATAAATAAAATTATGGCTATATACATAAGTGCTATGGGGCTGGGGAGTGGGAGGGAAGAGCAAAGGGAGCAAGTCAGGGCAAGGCAGAAGGGAGTGGGAGATGAGGAAAAGTGGGGTTTAGTCTGGGAAGGCCTCTTGGAGGAGATGGGCCTCAATGTGAGCCCGTTGTTGGGTAGGGACAGTCTCTATATGTTGCCAATTTGTACTTCCCAAGCACTTAATAAATACGATTGAATGAATGAATGAATGTGCCTCATCAACATCAATGGTGTTTATTAAGTGCTTACGGTGTGAAGAGCACTGTGTACTAAATGCTTGGGAGAGTACAATACAATAGAGTTGCTAGACACATTCCCTACCCACAGTGAGTCTGCAGCCTAGAGGAGGGAGACAGACATTAATATAAATACATAATTTATTTATAGCACATGTTCAGTACAGTCCGCTGCCCCCAAGGCAGCACCAGAGAACGGTGCTGTGTATTCATTAGGTGCCCTTCACAGTGCCCAGTAGAGCATTTGGCACCTGGCAGATACCGAGCACGGTACTCTATCTGAGGTAGGTGTCCAACACAGTTCTCTGCCTTTAGTAATAATAATAATAATAATAATAATAATAATGGCATTTATTAAGCACTTACTATGTGCAAAGCACTGTTCTAAGTTCTGGGGAGGTTACAAGGTGATCAGGTTGTTCCATGGGGGGCTCACAGTCTAAATCTCTATTTTCCAGATGAGATAACTGAGGCACAGAGAAGTTAAGTGACTTGCCCAAAGTCACACAGCTGACAATTGCCAGTCAGGATTTGAACCCATGACCTCTGACTCCAAAGCCCATGCTCTTTTCACTGAGCCACACTGCTTCTCTAGTAGTAGGTGCCCATATAGTACCCTGCACGCAGTAGGTGCCCAATACATTGATCCACTTACTTGTAGTGGGTTCTCAGTAAATATTACTGATTGATGTCAGAAAAACTTTCATTTCATACCAGGATCCAAGGATCTGAGAGCTGTCTGTCTGAAAAGATGGCACGGATCCAGTAGAGTACCTTAAGACATTCCAACTTCAGAAGAATGTGAAGAAGAAATCTATTCTTACCACCCATCCCAAGGTGCCTATCAGTGATTTCACTTTATAATAATCTTTCCAGGCCTGGTGGTTATATTCAGATCCTTCTTCTTCCTACTTGGACCGTGAGCCCCATGTAGGACAAGGACTATGTCCAACCTGATTATCTGATATCTTGTGTAGTACAGTGCATGATACGTAGTATACACGCTTAACGCTTAACAAGCACCATTATTACTATTATTATTGTTGTTATTATTAATTTTTATTGTTATTACCTCACAGGGCACGAGAATGCATGAACTGGTCGCCTGCTCCTGTATTGAAATAGTCAATTATTCACCAAAGTCAGGAACATAATCACAGATAAAATGAAAAGTGATCCATTTTCCAGTAGATGGGGAACCTGTGTTGAAATTTCAGTCCACACCTTACATATGATGGAGAGAATCAAGCTCTGTATTTCTGTAACAAATTATCTTCCAAGGAAACTATCTTGTGATCAGCTTCAGAGTTTCCTTTCGATAAATGAATACATGAACTGTATGTGAACTGGAGCAATTTTTCAATGATTAAAGGGAAGGAGTGCTTTGGAATGCATTTTGTTGAGTGATTTTGAATTTTTCAATGGATTGAAATGAGACTTTGATTTTTAATTTTGTATGACGAGAAAGAAAAATGATTTCCAGGTGCCAATTTTTAGTTTCCTTTCACAAACTTGACCTTGAACTTTGCATTCGGGCTGATGGAGATGTTGTGCCTTTGATCTCTCTCTCACTCTGCCTGATGGATTGATTCTGGTCTCCTCTCTCTGGAGAAAGGAGTAACAATCTCCTCCTGGCTTTGTTTTGTTGTCTGTCTCCCCGCTTCTAGACTGTGAGCCCATTGTTGGGTAGGGATTGTCTCTATTTGTTGCCGAATTGTACTTTTCAAGTGTTAGTATAGTGCTCTGCACACAGTATAAACTCAAAAAATACAATTGAATGAATGAATGAACTCTCTCCCCTGAAGGCATCCTGTCCAACTTCACTGACAATAGTAATAATAATAGTAACAGTAGTAATAATACTTGTGGTGTCGGTTAAGTTCATCGTGGGCAGGGAACATGACTACCAACTCTGTTATATTGTACTCTCCCAAGTGCTTACCACAGTGCCCTGAACACAGTAAGCACTCAATAAATGTGATTGATTGATTGATTAAGCACTTACTAAGTGTCAAGCATTATATTAAGTGCTAGGAATATACAATCCTGACTCCACCACTTGTCTGCTTGCTTACCTTGATGATGATGTCTTTGTTAAGAGCTTACTATGTTCCAAGCACTGTTCTAAGCACCAGGGTAGATACAAGGTTATCAGGTTGTCTTATGTGGGGCTCACAGTCTTAATCCCCAGTTAATGAGTTAATGAATTAACTGAGGCACAGAGAAGTTAAGTGATTTGCAGAGCTGACAAGTGGTGGAGCCAGGATTAGAATCCATGACCCAGAGCCAGGAGTAGAACCCAAGTCCCCTGACTCCCAGGACTGGGTTCTTCCCAGGAACTTGGCCAATAAATGTAGAGGACACAGTCTCTGCCCTCATTGGGCTTACACTCTAACCAAGGAGACAGACACAAAATTACTAGTAGGGGAAAAAAGAGAATGGAAAGATAGAGAGGGGAATAAATAAGTGAGATAGCAGAGTATGCAAACTGATCCATATTAAAGAGAGATGGTGGCTGCAAGTGTGTTTGTGTTAAGCTAGTAGTCGGGAGGATGAGACTTGGGGAGTTCTCCTCCCCAGGTAAGAGGTTTGAGCACTTTACTTTGCCCTTGAGAGATTACAATAGAAGTGAGGAGACAATCTCTCCTCTCCAGAAGAACTGTGGTCCTATAGATTTGAAGTGGGGAGGAGTTCCAGGCAGAAGGAAATGGTGAGCTATTGATTGGTTTATTGATTGATGATGCAGAAGCATCCAATGCTTATGCCCAGGACCTTGGGGCATAATGAAGCCATAGAAACACATCTCCTGTTTACAGCTGTGCCCACGCCTCCCTCCACCTCCTTCAGAATTCCTGAATAATAATTATGGAATTTGTTAAGTGCTTACTATGTCCCAAGCACTGTTCTAGATTCAAGGCAATCAGGTTGGACACAGTCCCTGTCCCACATGAGGCTCACAGTCTTAATTCCCGTTTTACAGATGAGGTAACTGAGGCACAGAGAAGTGAAGTGACTTGCCCTAGGTCACAAAGCAGGCAAGACCCATGACCTCCTGACTTTCAGGCCCATGCTCTATCCACCACGCCACACTGCTTCCCACTCTTCTTGTTCTCCTTGCTTTCTGAGCCTCCTCTCAGCCCCTTCCCCCACCTCAAGCATGCATGGCTAGTCTGCAAGAGGTCTGCCTCCAGAGGAGAGAAGAACCAATCACTCAATCAATCAATGATATTTATCGAGGGCATACGATGTGCAGAGCACTGTATTAAGTGCTAGAGAAGGTTCAATGAAACAGAGTTAGCAGACACATTCTCTGCCCACTACAACCCAAATCTAGAGGGGGAGACAGATATTAATGTGAATCAATAATTTTTAATATATAATTTCAATATATCTACATAAATACTGCAGTGAGGTGGGTCGGGAGAATATAAATTCATTCAGGCCTGGTGGACACTCCCCTATGCTGGACTTGCCTTGAGGAACTGGCCAGGAGGAGAGGAAGAGGTGAAGGGTGAGGGTGTGAGAAGGAGTTGGGGGCAATGGTTATGGTTAAGCCATTAATTGGATAATCAGGAGTCTATTGCATTGCACTTAGCTTTCCTTGGGTGGGTCTTCCCCAGAATTTCAAAAGCTCTGTTCAAGTTAAGATAATTGCAGGAGTGGAAACAAGGCGAAATTGGGCATCAAATAGTTGTTCTTATGAACTGGGGATGTGTATCTTTACCATAATACTGTGTAATGTTTGACAGTTTCTTTGCCACATTGTTCCAATGTCAACCCTGTCTAAGAGGGGCCTTGCCCCACACACCTATGATCAGACTGAAGTGACTCTCTTTATTTAGGCCGCCTGAGGGCCTTTAAACCACTGGTCCCTCAAAGCCTAGCTTCTCATGGCCAAGCTAAAAGTTCACCTGAGGAGCCAGGATAATGCCACAGGTGGTTCCCAAGGCCAGGTAATTCTAGTGAAAGGGCAGGGCATTATATTGCACATCCACTGAGTGCAGAACGCTGTACTGAATGCCCACCATCCAGCCAGCCTCCAAGCAACCTTTCCCATAAAGCTGAGTCCCCTCCCAGCCACAAGGAGAAGCAGCATGGCCTAGTGGATAGAGCAGGGGTCTAGGAATCAGAAGGACCTGGATTCTAATCCTAGCCCCACCTCTTGCCTGCTGACAGTGGACAAGTGACTTAACTTCTCTTGTTACTGAATTGTACTTTCCAAGCACTTAATACAGTGCTCTGGACACAGTAAGCGCTCAATAAATATGATTGCCTTAGTTACTTCATCTGTAAAATGAGAATTAAAATTGTGAGCCCCATGTGGGACATGGACTGCATCCAACTTGATTAGCTTGCATCTACTTCAGTGCTTATAAGAAGCTATGTACATATCCATAATTTATTTTAATACCTATTTCCCCCTCAAGACTGTCAGCTCTTCATGGATAGGGAATGTGCCTAACAACTCTGCTATACTGTACTATATTGTACTCTCCCAAGTACTTAGTGATGGCGGCGGTTGTTCCGGATGGCCACCAAGTCGCCGGGCGACTAAAGAATTAGTCAGACAGCACGTGACTGCCTGAAGTTTTAATAAAGTTTTTATTGGTAAGGCCGAAGACCGAATAGGGGGTAACGCACCCGGCAGGCTCATTTCCTTAAGGGAAAAGGCCCCAAAGACCGAATAGGGGGTAACGCACCTGGCAGGCTCATTTCCTTAAGGGAAAAGGCCCCAAAGACTGAATAGGGGGTAATGCACCTGGCGGGCTCATTTCCTTAAGGGAAAAGGCCCCAAAGACCGAATAGGGGGTAACGCACCCGGTGGGCTCATTTCCTTAAGGGAAAAGGCCCCAAAGACCAAATAGGGGGTAACGCACCCGGCAGGCTCATTTCCTTAAGGGAAAAGGCCCCGAGTGCCCGATACAATGGGCTTATATACTGCTGTTGCTGATCGCAGTGATTGGTAGATTTGAAAACAGTGGGGACTGGATTGGTGCAGATTTGGTACAGACTTGGTGCAGAGCTGGGCGGAGTCTATCACCTTATTTGGTTTGGTTCCTGGACCCAGCCAGTGGGCTGCAGGGTCTAAGGCCCATACCAAATATGGCAACAGAACCGCATACATTCAAACAATATCTGCAATCTTTCCATGGTGCATGGGGGGGCCCCCCATCATTCCCCCCTCAAAGACATACGACCCTTATTCCTAAGGGATTGCTGAGGGTCGATAGTCCGTCTTCTGGAACGGCTTCATGCAGACAGTGGGCGATGAACTCATAACTAGATGCGTTCGGGGTCGTATGGGTGTACCGCAAACCAGCCGTGAGCCTGACGACGAGATGGCGGTGGTGTCATGGTCGGGGTGATTTCTCATAGAGCCTATAAGATGGGGGCAGCGTCCCCCTCAGGTTACTCAGTTGAGTTCTGTCCCGTGGGTTGGTGCTCTTCCCCATGGAGCCAGAGGTTGCCGATTCAGTCACAGGTGTATTGTGAAGGAGTGTCCTCCTCTGCACACAGTAAGTGCTCAATAAATACGATTGATTGATTGAGAATCAGAAAAATCTGGGACAAGAGGTGTCCTCGGTTTGGGTGCGGGCTGCCTGTCGAGCAGTTGAGTCCGCAAAACAATTTCCCTTGATTATTTCTGTATTCCCCTTTTGGTGTCCCTGACAGTGAATTACAACCACTTCCCGGGGTTCCCAAACTGCTGCGAGTAGCTGGAGGATTTCCTCTGCATGTTTGATAGGGGTGCCTCAGGCAGTAAGGAGACCTCACTCTTTCCAAATAGTCCCATGAGCATGTAAGACATGGAAGCCATATTTGGAGTCAGTAAATATGTTAAGACGCATCCCCTTTCCCAATTCCATAGCTTGAGATAGGGCTACTAGTTCTGCTTTCTGCGCAGAGGTCCCTGGAGGGAGGGGCCATGCTTCGATGACCTCATGGAGGCGCACTACCGCGTACCCTGCATATCGGACTCCCTGGTCCATGTAACTAGACCCATAACCTCAGGGGTGTCAAGAAGGAAGGCCTGGTATTGCAACAAGTGGCCTTCCGTGAGCCAACACTCGCCCCTATTTCCTAGCACTGCTAGGACTCGATGTGGAGTATAGACGGTAAGGGTTTAGACCAAAGTCAGGTTTCTGCTTTCCTGTACCGCTACGACAGTGGCTGCTACCACATGGAGACATGCTGGCCAACCAGAGGCGACACTATCCAACCGCTTGGAAAAATACGCTACCGCCCGAAAGTCTGACCCCAAGGATTGACCTAGAACCGCAGCACAGTGGTGTCACTGCTCGTCTACATATAAGGCAAAAGGTTTGGCTAGGTCAGGCCAAACAGCTCCTGCTGATATAAACATGGTAGGGGGGCAGTTTGAAGACAAGATTTTGAGATGCCGTCGATCCCCACCACCCTTACGCCAGATGGATGGGTAGGACCACGAAAACTGGGAAGGACAGAATAGGTGGCCCCCGTATCGATAAGAATATTTATAATCTTACCGGACACTTCTACGCTCACCCTGGGTTCGGCCATGGAGATGGTTCCTGTGGGGGCCTGGCTATTCCCTGGGCCCCGTCAGTCCCAACTATTAGGCATGCCAACAGCCGAGAACTGACCAGCCTCCGGGTCGGCGCTTGCCTCCAGTAGTGGGCAGTTCCGCTTCCAGTGCCCGTGTCCCCAGCAGAGGGGGCATGGTCCAGGTGGCTGGTGGCCGCAACCAGGTCTCCGTGCCTGGGGGCACTTCCGAGCCCAATTGCCAGACTGCTGGCACACAAAACAGGGCTTCCCAGACTCTGGGCCACAGGCAAGCACCGTGGCCGCATCGGGCGACCTTCCAGGGTGGACCGAGCCTTCGTCAGGGCCGCCACAAGTAACTGGGCCTGCTCCCTGCCCTTCACTTTGGCCCTGCAGTCCTTCTGATCCCAGGCTGCCTGGTCAGGGTTGTTAAAAACTCTAAAGGCAGACTTTAACAACTGATTCCTGGGGGTTTGTGGCCCCAACTGCTCCTTCTGTAGTTTTCAGTGGATATCTTCAGCCAATTAATAAAATACAGATTTAGAATGACACTTCCCTCTACCGAGTCAGGATCAAGCTGGGTATACTTCTGATTAGCCTCTGCCAGCCTGAGTCTAAACATGGCACGGTTCTCAGTAGAGTCCTGGGTCACAGCTCAGACCTGATCATAGTTAACTTGCTTCCTAATTCCTTTCTCCATGCCCACCAGTAGGCATGTAATCATATGATCCTGGAGCTGTCTATCAGTACTCTCCCCCTGATAACTCCACTCTGGTTTGGAGCGAGGGACAGATATAAAGCAAAAGGTTAAGA
The DNA here is from genome assembly GCF_015852505.1 of Tachyglossus aculeatus. NCBI lineage: Eukaryota > Metazoa > Chordata > Mammalia > Monotremata > Tachyglossidae > Tachyglossus > Tachyglossus aculeatus. Next base: position 50,774,590 of record NC_052101.1, read on the forward strand.
TCTTCCCATGACAGATCGTACTGCAGGGTCAAACTCTGTAATTCTTCCTGAAAGCACTTGGGGTCCGCAGAATATTGTCCCAATTTCCATTTTGCCATTTCCAATTCGCTCAAAGAAAAGGCAGCCTGTACCCGCACTATCTTTCCCCTCTCCCCTGCAACCTGCCTCAATGGGGGCATCCTTTCCCCTCCTTCCAGAGGGGCATAGTGTGTGCCTCCCCGGGGGCTAGAAGGGCTTAGGGCCCTTGATTATGGAGGAGGACATAACAAAGGGTTGGGCCCCGTAGTGGTGGTGTTTCCCATCCCCCTCAGGGGGCTGAGGGGGGGCCGAAGGTACCTGAAATTCCCAGCCAGAGGGAGGGGGAAAGCCATCCTCCCGGGGTCCCCTGCAGAGGAGAGGATCATCCAGTATATCTGAGGAATCGGACCTTAGGGCTGGACCCCCTGGAGGGGCCCAGGAAAAACACATGTGGCAGTTTTTTTCTTCAGGGCTTTGGGACAAAGCCATAAAAGCTTGGACATATGGGATTTCTGACTATTTCTCTAACCGCCTGCAATATAAGAAGTCCAGCTGGAGAATGGTATTATAATTTAGTGACCCACATTCGGGCCAGACCTCCTGATCCTCTAATTTATACTGGGGCCATTTTGTGGTGCACAAAAAAAAATCAGTTACTGGCATTTTAAATCGGCCAAACCAAATTTGTTCTTATTAAAACGTTCCTCTTTTGAGGTGATTGAAAAGAAAAAAAACTTCCCATAATGAGTGGAAAACGTTCTTTTTTTGAGGTTCTGTGTCTGTTTCGGGTTATGACCGACCCGGTTGGCCTTTCTTCCCCCCTAGTGAACCTGGGAACTAGAGGGTGCCTCCGCGAGAGCAGACAAGAACAATTCTGGTTCTGTGCCTGTCTCAGGCTATGTCCAAGTGCCGTGTGGCGTCCCACTGCTGCTGAAATGCCCGAACCGTCTCCTGATGAGAGGTCCTTTCCCAGACCGACCCGGTCGGCCTTCCTTCCCCCCGCTGTACCCGGGAACTAGAGGGTGCCTCCGTGAGAGCAGACAAGAACAATTCCGGTTCTGTGCCTGTCTGGGGTTATGCCTGAGTGCCATGTGGCATCCCACTTGCCCAGGTTGTGGTCCCTCCAACTCAAGGCATCCCCTGATGAGAGGTCCCTTTCCTGGACCGCCTCCTGACGAGAGGTTCTTCTCCCAGACTGCCTCCTGACGAGAGGTCCTTTTCCCAGACCGACCCAGTCGGTCCTTCCTTCCCCCCTACTGTACCCGGGAACTAGAGGGTGACTCCGCGAGAACAGACAAGAACAATTCAAAAAAAAAGAACTCACCACTCGGATGGCTTCAGGCTGTGCTGTGGTCAGCCAGGACGGCGACAGTCACATCTACTGGATCTCCCCGTACAGGCCACCAAAATGATGGTGGCGGTTGTTCCGGATGGCCACCAAGTCGCCAGGCGACTAAAGAATTAGTCAGACAGCATGTGACTGCCGGAAGTTTTAATAAAGCTTTTACTGGTAAGGCCGAAGACCGAATAGGGGGTAACACACCCGACGGGCTCATTTCCTTAAGGGAAAAGGCCCCAAAGACCAAATAGGGGGTAACGCACCTGGCGGGCTCATTTCCTTAAGGGAAAAGGCCCCGAGTGCCCGATACAATGGGCTTATATACTGCTGTTGCTGATCGCAGTGATTGGTAGATTTGAAAACAGTGGGGACTGGATTGGTGCAGATTTGGTACAGACTTGGTGCAGAGCTGGGCGGAGTCTATCACCTTATTTGGTTTGGTTCCTGGACCCAGCCAGTGGGCTGCAGGGTCTAAGGCCCATACCAGATATGGCAACAGAACCGCGTACATTCAAACAATATCTGCAACCTTTCCATGGTGCATGGGGTGGGGGGGACATCACTTAGTACAGTGCTTTATACACAATAAGCACACAGCAAATACCATAGATTGATTTAATAATTATTATCTCGTGGTGGATGTTTCTCTTCCCCTTCCCTGTTGTCAGGGATTAAGATGATTGTCTCTCAGCCCTAGGATTGGGGTCTGGTTCACAGGGAGTCCCAGGAAAGAAAGAGCTCTAGATCAGTGAGAGAAGCAAAGGTCAAAGCTGGGAGTCCAGATGCTGGACTGTCACATCTTCTTGCCCATTCTCCACTTCCCATCAGATAGGCCTTTTTCTATAGAAGTTTGCAGAACACAAACAAGGCCATAGAAACTGTGATTGAACCCAAATGTAGCCATGGCTTTCAGTCCCCAGAAAGCCAGGAAACAAAACCTCACCTTTAGAGCAAAAAAAAAACCCAACAAAAAACCAAAAACAGGGTTACCTAACTCTGAAGCAGAAGTTTTCAACCTCTCAGTGCAAGTTTTTTAGCTAATAGCTTCAAGAAGACTGGACTGACAATGAAGCTACTTAAAATAACAGATTAGAAACTGATGCTTCTGTAGGCATGAACTCAAACACTCTCAGACTATTCTAGCACCCAGTAAGTGACCTCTTACTGCCTTTCTTATAGCTCTTTGCAGGCAAAGAAGGTGTCTACCAACTCTGTTATATTGTACTCTCCCAAGCTTTTAGTACCGTGCTCTGCATAATTAAGTGTGCTCTGCATAATTAAGTGCTCAGTAACTACTACTGATTGATTCATTTGTAAGTGCTGGGGCAAGTACAGGATTAATCAGATTAGACACACTCCCTGACCCAAAAGGAGCTCACAGTCTAAGGGGGGGTGGAGAGAACAGTTATTGAATCCCTATTTTACAGATGAGGAAACTGAAGCACAGAGAAGTGAAGTGATTTGCCCAAGGTCACAACAGTAGGCAAGTGGCAGAGATGAGATGAGAATGCAGGTTCCCTGACTCAGGGCCTGTGCTCTTTCCACTGGGCCGTGTCAGAATGGAGAGGCCATCCATTCCATTTTTCCCTAGTGCAGGATTTCCCTGGACCGCCAGAAGGCCTGCCCAGGCCTCTTCCTGACTGCGTTTTGGGAAATTTCTCTGCATTCTAATTTGAAAAAGATTTTTCCTCTCAGAAAGGAAGGCACCCGGGACAAATGGGGCAAGAAAGCCCAGACCTTGGAGGGGTGTATCTGGGGGACAATGTCCTAGGCCGAGTTTGCTGCCATTAAGGAGGCAGAGAACAAAGAGATAGGGAGGCCACAAGTTCAGCTGGATGGGATTTTGTCTGGGGGGATGTTCCCAGGCCTCTGCGTGCCAATGGAATCCAGGAGCATAGTAGAGCAGTTGAGTTTCTTCCACTGAACACTCTTTCCATCTTCTTCAGTAGGAAGAAAAAGCACCTCGAGGTTCCCTGAATCCCATCATTAGCATTTATTGAGCAATTCCCCTTGCGTGAGACTCACTATGGAACACCTTTGATGCAGAGGGGCTGTGGCAAACAAAGGGAGACAGAAAAGATCAAAGGAAAAGATGGAGAATCTGGGTGTGCTTGAGTAAATAGCTGACTGTTTCCTTGATTCTTAGGCAGAGGCATATAATGGCCCATATTCTGTTAGTGGTTGGATGTAAATGGAGAGGCAGCCCGTTCTGTTGGAAAGAGCCTCGGGGACAGGGACTCTAATTCCAGTTCTGCCACTTTCCAGCTGTGCGTCCTCAGGCAGGTCGATTAACGTCTCTGGGCCTCTATGAAATGGAGATAACAATACCTGCCACTCCCTTCCTCACAGGGATGTTGTGAGGCAGCACAGCAGCTCCTGTGGGCAGGGAATGTGTCTTGAGTTTCTTCTGTGGTTTCTTGAGACACTAGTAGAGGACATAGCACTCAGTGGGTGCTCAGTAAATACCATTACATCTACTACTGCTGCTGGTCGCTATCAGGTGGCCCCAAGATTCACTGGGTTAGGAGGGAATTTTCTGTTTCCTCTCTGCAGAACAGTGAGGCAACTGAAAATACCATGACCATGAAAATTCAGGACTACCCCTCAGGTGAGGACTCTTCTCCTACGCCTGCATTCCTTCCCATGGTTCGTCCCCATCCCTGGCTGGAAACTGGGAAACAATGTGGCCTTTTCATTCATTCAATCATATTTATTCAGCACTTACTGCATGCAAAGCACTGTAGTAAGCACTTGTGGAAAGAGCATGAGCCTGGGACTTGGAGAACCTGAGTTCTAATCCTGACTCCACCACTCGTCTGCTGTGTGACCTGGGACAAGTCACTTAACTGCTCCATGCCTCAGTTTCTCTGACTGTTGAATAGAGATTCAATGCTTGTTCTCCCTTCTACTTAGACTGTGCACCCCATGTGGGCCAGGAACTGGGTCCATCCTGATTAACTTATACCTACCCCAGCATTTAGAACAGTGCTTGACAGATAGTAAGTGCTTAACAAATACAATAATAACAATAACAATGATAGTAATGACAACTTTTCCTGAAGACAGCCTGGTCCTTCTCATTAGATGATAAGCCCCTTAAAGGCAGAGACCACGTTCTCTTCCTCTGCCACACCTCATAGAGAACAGGTTCAGTGAGATCAGGGCTGTTGAATGACAAAATTACTCAGATGTCATCTTGTATTCTCCCTTTGGGCAGCTGCCACCTGAGGTAAAACGTGCATGCAATCAAGCTTGTTACCAAAACAGGCTCATCTATCTGGATTCGATTTTCCCATCCTCATCCAGGTCTTCCTGGTGCTTCTACATAGCCAAGGGAATAACACAGAGCAAACTCAGTCAGGTGATGGTGGAACCTGACATGGGAAAGGTGAAGATAAGGATCTCATAATGTCCCTGGATTGTCAGATCCCTAAGGGACAAAGACAGTGTCTAATTCCCACCTGGTAATCTTTCCCAGCTCTTAATCTGGTGCTCTGCACACAGTAAGTGCTTTTTTCATGGTATTTTTTACCTGCTTACTCTGTGACAGGCACTGTACTAAGCAGTGGGGTAGATACAAGCTAATCAGATTGGGCAGAATCCATATCATCCATGGGGCTCATGGTCCTAACCCCCATTTTACAGAGGAGGTAACTGAGTCACAGAGAAGTGAAGTGATTTGCCTAAGATCACACAGCAGACAAGTGGCAGAACTGGTATTAGAACCCAGGTTCTCTGACTCCTCTGACTCCCAGGCCCACGTTCTTTCCATTAGGCCATGCTGCTTTTCATACTATTTATTAAGCCACATGGTTAATAACTGCTGCTACTACTGACCCCCAAAACATTCCCCTTGCTTAGACTGGTCGATGGCTTCTATCTGCTTGGCCGTGGTGGAGGGGGGCCGAGAGTGCACAGGGATGTGAGGTGGCAATCACCAATTGTTTCATTTGGCTGTAGTGGCAAATTGGGTTGGATACAGTCTCAATCCTCATTTTTGAGGAAATTGTGATCCAGAGAAGTGAAATGACTCATCCAAGGTCACACAGCAGACAAGTGGTGGAGTCAGGATTAGAGCCCATGACCTTCTGACTCCCAGACCCATGTTCTATCCACCACACCATTCTGCTTCTCTGCAAATAAAGTCACCTCCTCTCCCTCCCAGAGGCACAGCCTCAAGCAAAAATTCCTACCATTTGGAAGTTCCTTTATCCAATTCCCCCATTACTCTCTGGGAAAATAATACCAGGAGGAATGGGAATGCCCACCTTGTAGAAAATAACACCAGGAGGGATGGGAATGCCCCCCCTTGTAGATGAAATGTACAGCGCTCTGCACACAGTAAGCGCTCAATAAATACAATTAAATGAGTGAATGAAATGGCCTGTCCCTCAGTCCGACCTGGATCCAGCCAAACGATCATGACTAGGCATATCTGTAACTTTGTTTGTACTGATATCTCTCTGCCCCACTAGACTGTGAGCTCGTTGTGGGCAGGGAATGTCACTGTTTATTGTTGTATTGTACTTTCCCAAGCACTTAGTACAGTACTCTGCACACAGTAAGCACTCAATAAATACAATTGAATGAATGTAGTGGAGAGGTATGCACTCTCTAGACTGTGAGCTCGTTGTGAGCAGGGAATGTGTCTTGTTATATTGTAATAATAATAATAATGGTATTTATTAAGTGCTTACTATGTGCCAAGCACTGTTCTAAACACTGACTCTCCCAAGCACTTAGTAAAGTGCTTTACACACAGTAAGAGCTTAATAAATATGATTGAATGAAAGAATGAATGGGTGGAGATGGCAGGAGCTGCTTTTATACCTGGCCCATGGTACACAGAGTATACTGAGGGCAGGCAGTTCACTCAACAGCTTTCGAGGGGGCTGAGAGCATGCAGAGAGGAAGGCTGCAGTTACCAGATGTTTCATTTGGCTGTGGTGGAGAGTGCGACATAGGGCATGTGTCCCTGCTTATCTTGTACCTCCCCAGCACTTAGTACAGTGCTTGGCCCATAGTAAGTGCTTATCAAATACCACAATCACCATCTGCTTGGGAGTTTGGATGTAGTTCATCCAACGTGACAAAGCCTAATTGTTTCTTTTAGCTTGATTTCAGACTGATCTAATTAATGCCTCTGTGGGCCAAATTCAGCAGGGAAATCTCTAGAGCAAGGGAGCAAATACCTGGCTTTGCAGAAAACATTTTCAGCCCGTTGGACTTGCTCTCCCCCAATTATACAACTAGCTGAACTAAACCTAGACTGTGAGACCTATGCAGGAAAGGGACTGTTTCCAACCTAATAACATTGTATGTACCCTAGTGCTTAGAACAGTGCTTGGCACATTATATCTACCTCAGTGCTTAGAACGGCGCTTGACACATAGTAAACACTTAAAAAAAACATAAAAACATAATTAATTGTTTAACCGTTCAAGTAGGCTCTATTTTCCATGCCAGTCCAAGTGAAAGGGTAAATGTGTGGACATGGCATGAAGATTGTAGACTGTAGGCTCACTGTGGCAGATAAAAGGGTTTACCGACTCTGTTGTATTATACTCTACCAAGCACTTAGTATGGTGCTCTGCACAGAGTAGGTGCTAAATAAATACAATTGATTGATTGAAGAGTAGAAGCTCTTACACTATGATAAAATGTCAAAAATAAAATTTCGGGAAAAGCACCCCCCACAACCCATTTGCCCATAAATCTGTGTTGTTGCATAAGTAAAAACCTCCAAAGCCAGTCCTCTGTGGCGACAGTGGCAAAGGACAAGGAGGCAAAGTGACTTACTCAGTGGGCTTCCCACAACTCCCTGGAGTATTCACTTCTTCATCGTGGCCCCTGAGAATCCCTCCATCCTTGACTACACTCCACTTCCTATACCTACGGGAAGTGGGGCTGATATATCAACCAATGAGCAGTTAAGGGAGAGGGAACCAACCCTCCACAGATTATTTCTGTCAGAGCCCTGCTTTCCAAGGAGAGAGAGAGTTGTGCAGGCAGGTTGCTGTGATCGCGGAGTCGTTTTTTGTTTAAAGGACCTCTGAGAAAAGCTAATTTAAATGTGTTAACCCATTTCCAGTCATTTTATCAAAGCACTTATCTCCTTAACAGGGCTTTGCCTGGTCATGTTTAATGTAATCAACTATGCTAAAGGAAGGAGGGGCCAGAAACTAACTGCAGTAACCTGCAGATTGTAAAGTACCTTTTAGCTTTTCATTTGACTGGAAATCTTAGAGTTCATTATCCTGGCTAGGACATCTATAAACGCCATGCAAAATATTGATACAAGAAAATTAATCTCTGTATTTAGCTGAGGATGAATAATGAAAGGATTCAAAATAAAAATGATGAAAAATAGAATAAAATCTAATACTTGAGTCCTGTCGCTTCCCATGTGCACTATTCACAGGCCATTTATAAACCTCAGATTTATATACCCCTGGATAAGAAAATTAATTGTAATGATATAAGATTAATTCATAAAAATAATGAAAAAAACCCCAAACTGTTCTAATATATTACTTAATAAAAACTGGCATATGAAAAGCCCAAACGTTCAGAAACTTCAAATGAAAAATACTGGGTCCTGTGTATTTTATTATTAGTTTTTTTATTATTTTATTAATTTCCCAGGTGCTGTAAAAGTAATCTATCTTCAGTAACCTTAAAGTTTCAGGAGATCATTATAAATGTAGCGGATTACCTTCTTATCCCCATTTTGCAGATGAGGTCACTTGAGGCCCAGAGCAGTGAAGTGACTTGCCCAAGATCACACAGCAGACAAGTGGCAGAGCAGGGATGAGAAGCCAGGCCTTTCTGACTCCCAGGCCTGGGCTTTCTCCACTCAAAGCCCTGCTGCTTGAAGATCCAGTCTGGATCTTCATCCATGGAGATGGGGATGGAGAGATTCTTCAGTGCCAAAGAATCGATCCTTGTGCTGCTGCATGACATGCTCCCTGTCAACCTACGCATCAAGCAAAAACTCCTCACTTTCGGCTTCAACACTCTCCATCACCTCACCCCCCTCCTACCTCACCTCCCTTCTCTCCTTCTACAGCCCAGCCCGCACCCTCTGCTCCTCTGCCGCTAATCTCCTCACCGTGCCTCGTTCTCGCCTGTCCCGCCATCGACCCCCGGCCCACGTCATCCCCCGGGCCTGGAATGCCCTCCCTCTGCCCATCCGCCAAGCTAGCTCTCTTCCTCCCTTCAAGGCCCTACTGAGAGCTCACCTCCTCCAGGAGGCCTTGTCAGACTGAGCCCCTTCCTTCCTCTCCCCATTGTCCCCCTCTCTATCCCCCCATCTTACCTCCTTCCCTTCCCCACAGCACCTGTATATATGTATAGATGTTTGTACATATTTATTACTCCATTTATTTATTTATTTATTTATTTATTTATTTATTTATTTATTTATTTTACTTGTATATATCTATTCTATTTATTTTATTTTGTTAGTATGTTTGGTTTTGTTCTCTGTCTCCCCCTAATAGACTGTGAGCCCACTGTTGGGTAGGGACTGTCTCTATATGTTGCCAACTTGTACTTCCCAAGCGCTTAGTACAGTGCTCTGCACACAGTAAGCACTCAATAAATACGATTGATTGATTGATTGATCTCCTCACTGTACCTGGTTCTCACCTATCCCGCTGTCGACCCCTGGCCCACATTCTCCCCCTGGCCTGGAATGCCCTTCCTCCACACATCCACCAAGGTAGCTCTATTCCTCCCTTCAACGCTCTACTGAGAGCTCACCTCCTCCAAGAGGCCTTCCCAGACTGAGCCCCCTTTTTCCTCCCCTCCTCCCCACCGGTCCGACCTCCCCAAAGTCACTCCCCCGCCTTCTCCAACCCCCCGGCTCTCAACACTCTCTGCTATTCTCCCATCCTTCCCAGCAGTATCCTCAGAGGAGCTCTCCTCCCTCCTCTCAAGTGCTACTCTGGCCACCTGTGCTTCTGACCCCATTCCCTCTCATCTCATGAAATCTCTCGCTCCATCCCTTCTCCCCTCCTTAACTTCCATCTTCAGCCGCTCACTCTCCACTGGTTCCTTCCCCTCTGCCTTCAAACATGCCCATGTCTCTCCCATCCTAAAAAAACCCTCTCTTGACCCCACCTCACCTTCTAGTTATCGCCCCATATCCCTCCTACCATTCCTTTCCAAACTCCTTGAGCAAGTTGTCTACACGCGCTGCCTAGAATTCCTCAACACCAACTCTCTCCTCGACCCCCTCCAGTCTGGCTTCCGTCCCCTCCATTCCACGGAAACTGCCCTCTCAAAGGTCACCAATGACCTCCTGCTTGCCAAATCCAATGGTTCATATCCTAATCCTCCTCGACCTCTCAGCTGCCTTTGACACTGTGGACCACCCCCTTCTCCTCAACACACTACCCAACCTTGGCTTCACCGACTCCGTCCTCTCCTGGTTCTCCTCTTATCTCTCTGGTCATTCATTCTCAGTCTCTTTTGCAGGCTCCTCCTCCCCCTCCCATCCCCTTACTGTGGGGGTTCCCCAAGGTCCAGTTCTCGGTCCCCTTCTGTTCTCGATCTACACTCACTCCCTTGGTGACCTCATTCGCTCCCACGGCTTCAACTATCATCTCCACGCTGATGACACCCAAATCTACATCTCTGCCCCTGCTCTCTCCCCCTCCCTCCAGGCTCGCATCTCCTCCTGCCTTCAGGACATCTCCATCTGGATGGCTGCCTGCCACCTAAAACTCAACATGTCCAAGACTGAACTCCTTGTCTTCCCTCCCAAACCCTGCCCTCTCCCTGACTTTCCCATCACTGTTGACAGCACTACCAATCTTCCTGTCTCACAAGCCCACAACCTTGGTGTCATCCTTGACTCCGCTCTCTCATTCACCCCTCACATCCAAGCCATCACCAAAACCTGCCGGTCTCAGCTCTGCAACATTGCCAAGATCCACCCTTTCCTCTCCATCCAAACTGATACCCTGCTCATTCAAGCTCTCATCCTATCCCGTCTGGACTACTGCATCAGCCTTCTCTCTGATCTCCCATCCTCGTGTCTCTCCCCACTTCAATCCATACTTCATGCTGCTGCCCGGATTGTCTTTGTCCAGAAATGCTCTGGGCATATTACTACCCTCCTCAAAAATCTCCAGTGGCTACCAATCAATCTGCGCATCAGGCAGAAACTCCTCACCCTGGGCTTCAAGGCTCTCCATCACCTCGCCCCCTCCTACCTCACCTCCCTTCTCTCCTCTACAGCCCAGCCCGCACCCTCCGCTCCTCTTCCACTAATCTCCTCACCGTGCCTCGTTCTCGCCTGTTCCGCCATCGACCCCCGGCCCACGTCATCCCCCGGGCCTGGAATGCCCTCCCTCTGTCCATCCGCCAAGCTAGCTCTCTTCCTCCCTTCAAGGCCCTACTGAGAGCTCACCTCCTCCAGGAGGCCTTCCCAGATGAGCCCCCTCCTTCCTCTCCCCCTCTCCATCCCACCCGTCTTACCTCCTTCCCTTCCCCACAGCACCTGTATATATGTATATATGTTTATATGTATTTATTACTCTATTTATTTATTTATTTTACTTGTACATATCTATTCTATTTATTTTATTTTGTTAGTATGTTTGGTTTTGTTCTCTGTCTCCCCCTTCTAGACTGTGAGCCCACTGTTGGGTAGGGACTGTCTCCATATGTTGCCAACTTGTACTTCCTGAGCACTTAGTACAGTGCTCTGCACACAGTAAGCACTCAATAAATATGATTGATTGATTGATTACCTCCTTCCCCTCCCTACAGCACCTATATATAGTTTGTACAGATTTATTACTCTATTTATTTTACTTGTACATATTTACTATTCTATTTATTATGTTCATGATGTGCATTTAGCTTTAATTCTATTTGTTCTGATGACTTGACACCTGTCCACATGTTTTGTTTGTTGTCTGTCTCCCTCTTCTAGACCGTAAGTCCGTTGTTGAGTAGGGACCGTCTCTATTTGTTGCCAACTTGTACTTCCCAAGTGCTTAGTACAGTGCTCTGCACAGTAAGCGCTCAATAAATACAATTGAAAGAAAAAAGAAAGAGGAGACCCTGGTGTTCGAGTATGTGCACACCGAACTATGCCAGTATATGAAGAGGCACTCCGGAAGTCTCCACCTACACAATGTGAAGCTGTTCTCATTCCAGTTGCTCCGTGGGCTCTCCACCATCCAGCAGCAGTCTATCCTGCACAGAGACCTCAAGCCCCACATCTTACCTCTGGCCTGGAATGCCCTCCCTCCACAATCTGCCAAACTTGCTCTCTTCCTCCCTTCAAAGCCCTACTGAGAGCTCACCTCCTCCAGGAGGCCTTCCCAGACTGAGCCCCCCCTTATCCTCTGCTCCTCCTCCCTCTGCCCTACCTCCTTCCCCTCCCCACAGCACTTGGGTATATTTGTACATATTTATTACTCTGTTTTATTAATGATGTGTATATAGCTATAATTCTATTTATTCTGATGGTATTGTCACCTGTCTCCTTGTTTTGTTTTGTTGTCTGTCTCCCCCTTCTAGGCTGTGAGCCCATTATTGGGTAGAGACTGTCTCTATATGTTGCCGATTTGTACTTCCCAAGTGCTTAGTATAGTGCTCTGCACACAGTAAGCGCTCAATAAATATGATTGAATGAATGAATGAATCCCTCCTCATATCATGTATATTCCTTGTTCACTGAAGGAGAAAGGAGCCTAAAGAAGCATAATAATGATACTTTATTAGTGCAGTAAATTTTGTTATTAATACATTAAATTTTTTTTGTTAACATATGATTTGACATATGTATTGTTAAATTGAAAATGCATTTGAAAACTATTATTGAAAACAGATACATCTGCCCTTTAACAGCTACTCTTTAACTCTTTATTGTTTCCTCTAGATCTCATCTGGGAGAGGGGATGGGGTGGTTGAGGGCCAGGGGGTCGGGGGCCTGAAGAGGGGAAAGGAATGATGAAAATGAAGCAAGTCAGGACTTGTGATTTACTCGTGACTTGAAACCAAAAGAAAACTGCCTGAAAAAGAATAACTTACCTGATGCAAATTGAACTTTTCTTATTTTGACATATGACTTTCCTTTGAAAGGTAGTCACTATATTTGAAATGCATTTAGCTATTAAATATCTCTAAGCAAGTGGGAGGCATGTTGAACTCATACCTGATGCTACTGATGATGATGATGATGTGCCATCTCCTAGCCAATCAGATGCTCCTAGGGGGAGAAACTTCCTCTCATTATCTAAAGATCTAGGGTTGGGGGATTGTAAGAGTGAATTGTTGTGGGAAAGCATTTACTCCTAGCAGTTTAAATTATTTTTCAAAGGGAATTTTCCTCCAGCAGCACTTAAAATATTAAGATATTGGGGAAGATTGGTAATAATAATAATAATGATAATAACTGTGAAATTTGTTAAGCCCATTTTAAAAAATGGTGTTATGTACAAGTTTGGTTTGATAGATTAAGTCTGTGTGCCAGGCACTGTACTAAGCACTGGGTTAGATAGATACAAGATAATCAGGTTGGATACTGTCCATGTCCCATGTAGGGTTCACAGTCATAATCCCCATTTTACAGGTGGGGTTACTGAGGCACAGTAAAGTTATGTGACTTGCCCAAGGTCACTATTGTGTTAAGCACTACACAAAGTACTGGGGTAGATGCAAGATAATCAGGTCCCACATGGGGCTCACAGTCTAAATAGGAGGGAGAACAGGTATTGAATTCCCATTTTGCAGGTGTGGGAACTGAGGTACAGAGAAGTTGTCACTTGCCCAAGGTCACAAAGTAAGTAATTGGTGGAGATGGAATTAGAACCCAGATTCTCTGACTCTCAGCCCTATGCTTTTTGCTCTGTCCATGCTGCTTCTGGAAGGGAAGCATAAAGGAAATAGAGATCATGTTCTACAGAAGAAAGAGGGAAATTCATTCAATCGCATTTATTGCGTGCTTACTGTGTGCAGAGCACTGTACTAAGCGCTTGAAGGGTCGGAAAAGACGTCTTCTGAGAATAGCAATTGGGCTGACTTTGCTCAGAGAAGAGAAGATAAATGTCCACCTCCACCGGGAAGCTTTCTGTGATTGATTAATTTCCACTACAGCTTATGTTATCCCAAATCCAACTCCTGTCCTTAGCACTTTTCTGTTGAATGGCTTTCATTTAGTTATTTTCATATTTATTTATTTATTTCATTCCCTGCTATTATCAGTTGCTCTCCACGGTCTTCCTCGTGCTCCCACTATTTGCAATAAATCTAGTAGGGGAGAAAGGAAAGCATAAATGACTGACAAACAGTGGGAGCAGGAGAATCCTTGAAGGCAGGGGCAGTGACATTTACCTCCACTGCATTTTTACTGTGGTACTTTCAGTATTTGTTAAGTACTTACTATGGGCCAAGCACTGTACTACGTGCTGGGGTAGATACAAGATAATCAGGTCCCACATTGGGGCACACAGCCTAAGTAGGAGGGAGAAGAGGTATTAAATCTCCATTCTGCAGATGAGGAAACTGAGGCACAAAGAAGTTAAGTGACTTCCTCAAGGTTACACAGCAGACAAGTGGCAAAGCTGAGATTAGAACTCATGTCCTCTGACTCCCAGGTCCATGCTCTTTCAACTAGGCCATGCTGCTTCCAGCGCTTAGAACAGTGCTTTGCACATAGTAAGTGCTTAACAAATGCCATTATTATTATTATTATTATTACTTCTATCTGTCATTATCTCTAATGCTGTTTAAGTGTTTTCATTATACTACTGCAGCACTCTGCTCTGAATAAGCAGCCAGTACAGTAGCCTGCACATGATAGAGTCTCAATAAATACAAGTGGTGGATTAATAACTTTAAAGGTTATTTTAAGAAGGGCATTGGCCAGTTTTCCCAGCTCTGTCCTTTCAAATGGACAAGGAAAAAATAGAAAATACAACTAGCGGGACCTGGGTAAGACACAAAGAAGCTCTCCTGATATTAAGAGAAATTGGAAAGCTGAACAAATTACTCAGGGAGGTTGAGAACTCTGATTCACCACTTCTCTTTAAGATCTTTAACATTTAGTCTGGCCTGGTGGCAGAAGCCTGGAATAGATGAGTCAATCAATCAATCAGTTGTATTTATTGAGCACATATTGTGTGTGCAGAGCACTGAACTAAGTGCTTGGAGAGTACAAAGAAGCAGAGTTGGTAGACTTGTTTCCTGCCCACAGGGTCTTGAGATTTGCTCTGGTAAAAGGGTTAGGGCCTGACTTCCTAATCACACGGCCTGATTGGCTATGAAATCTCATTAGATTTCACTCCACTTTCTAGCATGCTTTGGGGATATATCACCATGGTGACCTCTTTGTGGACAACTTTCTCCAGCTAATTGCAGCTGCTGGAAAACTCAAGGAGCCAGTCTCTCTCTGAAGGTAGAATATTCTACCAAACCCCACTCAAACAGCTTAAATCTGGGCATGAAAAACTACTCCCTAACAGGTGAAAAGGCAATAAGTTCCCCTCCGCAACCTACTCAAGTGAGACTGGAAAATAGCAGGGCCATGAAAGGAGTAGCAAGATGAATGTATACATGAGATATGCATATGCACATACTCTCCTTTAAAAAGCATTCTCAAAAACAGATGCCACTGACCCTGAAATTCACCTATGCATTCAAATTTGAGACCCACAGTCCACACAAAATTTTGGACACAGTGACTTTTTCCTAGTGATACTGACATGTTTTTGTTTACAGTACCTTCTGCTATTTTCACTTTTATGTCTTTGTTCAAGCTACAGCTATGCTAGGCTATGCTATGCCATGAAGTGCTTGTTTAATAATAATGGCATTTGTTAGGCACTTACTATGTGTGAAGCACTGTTCTAAGCGCTGGGGGGGATAAAAGGTGATCAGGTTGTCCCACGAGGGGCTCACAGTCTTAATCCCACTTTTACAGATGAGGTAACTGAGGCCCAGAAAAGTTAAGTGATTTGCCCAAAGTCAGACAGCTGACAAGTGGCAGAGTCAGAATTACAACTCATGACCTCTGGCTTCCAAGCCCGTGCTCTTTCCACTGAGCCATGTTGCTTCTCTAAGGATTACCTGCCAAGCAACGGATTTTTTTTTTCATTCCCTCTAGACTGTAAGCTCGTTGTGGGCAGTGTCTATTAACTCTGTTGTATTGCACTCTCCCAAACCCTTAATACAGTGTTGTAATTAATACAATTAATTGTGTGCATAATACAGCACATAATAAGGGCTCAATAAATTCTACTGATGATTCATTTTCTCTCTGGAATAATAATGATCAATAATAATAGTCTTGGTGTTTGTTTTGCACATATTACATGCCAAGCACAGTACTGAGCACTAGGGTAGAAATGAAATAATCAAGTTGGACACAGTGCCAGCCTCGCATGGGAGCTCACAGTCTAAGTTGGAGGGAGAACAGGTATTGAATCCTTACTGTACAGATGAGGAAGCTGTGACAGAAAGTCTCAAAGTAGCCCGGAACCTTTCAAATAAAAAGTCTTAAGTTGCAAAGCTACAACTGTTGTTTCAATTCCACCAATGGACTTGGGAATCAGCAAAGAAGCTGGCATTTAGGCTATTGATCAGCTCATTGAGGGCAGATTTTGACCTTCTTTATTTTGGGGAAAAGTTTGTTGTATCTCTTTGGATTTGCCTCCAAGTTTAAAGTAACAAATTTAGCCTGGGTTCCAGGTTCCAGGCTGAGTGGATAACAGCATTTAGATTGTAATGATCTCAGTAATTCCACTGCAATTTTGCCAAGGACCAGAGAGAGTGGAGTGAGTCAGAGAAGGATGGAACCCCCTCTGACTGATCAGGGACTGTTTCTATGAACCAATTGTGAGAACGTGGCATCCTCCGCTGATTGTGCAATGAATAGCAATTCAAGTTCTCTGAGAGTTTCTGTCCACAGGAAAAAGCCGAAATAAAACCCAATCTGGAAACCATTTGCCCACAATGCTGGAAGATCACCCATGTGTGAGCTGGACGGTGGTGTGATTTAAGGTTATTTTCACCAGAGAAATGAAGTAGGCCACAATATTAGGGTTTGACTCTGAAATAAACCACGGTGTCCAAAGATCTTTCTCAGTTGGCTAATGATCTCAACCCTGGACTGTTGGTTGTGCCAATTTTCGAAGCTACAGAAAAACTGGGTTTTCTCCTGGAAGATTCGAAAGTCGTGAGAAGTAGCATCGCTGACCTTTCAGAGCCAACTACAAATTGAACACAACTATTTCTCCTAGTCACTGGAGGTATAAAGCAGAAGGAAGATTCTAGGCTCAAGTAGCCTGAGAGCCAAGTTTCTCCCAGATGACAATCTGGCCTCTTGGAGAAGCTGATTAACTCTTTCAGAACAGTGGGCCTGTGGGCAAGGATCCTCTGTAGAACCTGGGGAAGGCCAACAGACTTTCCAAGGTGTCCATGTGTCAAACCAGAAGGAACCACAGTAGGGTCAACAATCAATCAATCTATCAGTGGTATTTATTGAGTGATTACTATGTGCAGAGCACTGAACTAAGTGCTTTGGAGAGTACACTACAATAGAATTAGCAGACATGTTCTCTGCCCATAATGAGCTTACAGTCCTGCTTTACAGGAGCAATTCAGAGGTCTGGGGCCTCCCTCAAATCATTCTTGGGATTCAGGGGCCTGGGGCTTCAGTTGGATGATTACTAGCTTTGAAAGGTGAGCTGGCTCAGGAACCCTGGGTGTGCTTACTGTCCTCATGGGAACATTTGGGGGCTCCCCTCAGATTCCACCCTGGTGGAGTTTGGGCAGTAATCTTATCTTATGAGAAGCAGCATCGCATAGTGCATAAAGCACAGGCTTGGGAGTCAGAAGATCATAGGTTTGAATCCTGGCTCCACCACTTGTCTGCTGTGTGACCTTTGGCAAGTCATTTCACTTCTTTGTGCCTCAGTTCCCTCATCTGTAAAATGGGGATTAAGTCTGTGAGCCCCATGTGGGACAGGGACTGTGTCCCACCTGATTTGCTTGTATCCACCCCAGTGCTTAGAACGGTGCCTGGCACATAGTAAGCACTTAACAAATACCATATTTATTATTCATTCATTCAATCATATTTATTGAGCACTTACTTTGTGCAGAGCACTGTACTAAGCACTTGGAAAGTACAATTCAGCAACAAATAGAGACAATCCCTGCCCAATAATGGGCTCACAGTCTAGAAGGGGAAATACAGATATTAAAACAAGTAAACAGGCATTAATAGCATCAATATAAATAAATAGAATTATAGATATATACACATCATTAATAAAACAAATAGAATAATAAATATGTAATATTACAAATATGTACAAGTGCTGTGGGGCAGGGAGGGGGTAGAGCAGAGAGAGCAAGTCGGGGTGATGGGGAGGGGAGGAGGAGCAGAGGAAAAGGGGGGCTCAGTTTGGGAAGGCCTCCTGGAGCCCACTGAGCTTTCAGTAGGGCTTTAAAGTGGGGAAGTGTGCTAGTTTGGCAGATTTGATGAGGAAGGGCATTCCAGGCCAGAGGTAGTTCGTGGGCCAGGGGTCGACGGCAGGACAGGCAAGAACAAGGCACAGTGAGAAGGTTAACACCAGAGGAACCAAGCATGTGGGCTGGCCTGTAGAAGGTGAGAAAGGAGGTGAGGTAGGAGGGGATAAGGTGATGGAGAGCTTTGAAGCTGAGAGTGAGGAGTTTTTGCTTGATTCAAGAGTTGATAGGCAACTACTGGAGATTTTTGAGGAGGCTGGTGACATGTGCACCTGTCTCCCCCTTCTAGACTGTGAACCCGCTGTTGGGTAGGGACCATCTCTGTATGTTGCCAACTTGTACTTCCCAAGCGCTTAATACAGTGCTCTGCACACAGTAAGTGCTCAATAAATACGATTGAATGAATGAATGAATGTGCAGAGCATTTCTGTAGAAAGATAATTTGGGCAGCAGAGTGAAGTATAGACTGAAGTGGGGAGAGACAGTAGGTTGGGAGATCAGAAAGGATGCTCATGCAGTAATCCAGTCGGGATATGATGTACTGACAAGGTAGTGGTTTGGATGGAGAGGAAAGGGTGGATCTTGGCAATGTTGTGAAGGTGAGACCGGCAGGTTTTGTTGAGGAATTGGATATGTGGGGTGAATGAGAGAGTCGAATCAAGGATGACACCAAAGTTGCAGGCTTGTGAGATGGAAAGGATGGTAAAAAGATGAGTGTCCTGTGTGCTAAGCATTGTTCTAAGTGCTGGGGTAGATACAAGGTAATCAGGTTGTCCCAATTGGAGCTCACAGTCTTCATTCCCAATGTACAGATGAGGGAACTGACGTCCAGAGAAGTTACTTGGCTTGGCCAAGGTAACACAGCAGACAAGTGGCAGAACCAGGATTTGAACTCATGTCCTCTGACTCCCAAGCCCGGGCTCTTTCCACCTAGCCATGCTATTATAATTATTCATTCAGTCATTCATTCAATCGTGCTCTGCACACAGTAAGTGCTCAATAAAAACGATTGAATGAGTGAATGGTATTGGTTAAGCGCTTACCATGTGCCAAGCATTATTCTATTCATTCATTCATTCATTTAATCGTGCTCTGCACATAGTAAGAGCTCAATAAATACGATTGAATGAATGAATGGTATTGGTTAAGCGCTTACCATGTGCCAAGCACTATTCTATTCATTCATTCATTCATTCATTCATTCAATTGCCGCTGGGTCACCTTGGCCGAGTTGCTTCACCTCTCTGGGCCTCAGTCACCTATCTGCAAAATGGGGATGAAGACTGGGAGCCCCCCGTTGGACAACCTGGTCACCTTGTATCCTCCCCAGCGCTTAGAACAGTGCTTTGGACATAGTAAGCACTTAACAAATGCCATTATTGCTATTATTATTATTAATAAATGCCATTATTATTATTAAAATGGAGATGAAGACTGAGAGCCCCCCATAGGACAACCTGATCACCTTGCAACCTCCCCAGCGCTTAGAACAGTGCTGTGGACATAGTAAGCACTTAAGAAATGCCATTCTTCTTCTTCTTCTTCTTCTTCTTCTTCTTCTTCTTCTTCTTCTTCTTATTATTATTATCTATGTCTTGGGACCTGCTGCTTGTTTCAACTTCTGCTCCAACACCTTTGACTGAAATTACTCTCCTTGCCCACTATAATAATAATAATTATAATGATGGCATTTATTAAGTGCCTACTATGTGCAAAGCACTGGTTAAACACTGGGGAGGTTACAAGGTGATCAGGTGTCCCACGGGGGGCTCACAGTCTTAATTCCCATTTTACAGATGAGGTAACTGAGGCCCAGAGAAGTTAAGTGGCTTGCCCAAAGTCACACAGCTGACAATTGGCGGAGCCAGGATTTGAACCCATGACCTCTGACTCCAACGTCCATGCTCTTTCCACTGAGCCACGCTGCTTCTCTATCTCCCAGCGCATGTCTCTAGGTCTTAAGGGTCCAGGCAGGAAGATGTGGGTGGCAATGCAATCCATCAACATCATGGCAAAAACTACTTGAGGCACTTAAGGATTGCCCTCCAATCAGCGATCCCCAACACTTGGCTTCAGGAAGGAATTGTCACGGATGGGTGGCACTAAGTTTAGTGAGTCCTGTGGTTAGGAAAGTAGCTATCAGCAGCAAGCAGAGCAGGGTCAAGAGCCCCAGGCAATGAAATCCAAACCCCCATCCTCAGCGTATCCCCAGATTGCCTTTTGTCATGCTCAGTGGCCCAAGAAGGACTGCCTTTGATCCAGGAAGGGTCTGTGCTAGGTGAAAGTCCTTTGAGCATCCCATTCAGCTCCTGTGTTTCCCCACCCACAAGCATCCTAGTCCTGTGCTCCTTGACTTCTTTGACACCATCCTGGTCCCCCTCCTATCTCTCTGACCACACATTCTCAATCTGTTTTGCAGGCTCCTCCTCTGCCTCCTACCCCTTAACTGTGAGAGCCCCTCCAGGCACAGTTCTGGGTCTCCTTCTATTCTCCATCTCCACCCACCCCCTTGGAGAACTCATTCTTTCCCATGGCTTCAACTACCATCTCTACCATCTCCCAAATCTACATCTCCAGCGCTGATCTCCCTCTCCTTCTCTGCAGTCTCAAATTTCCTCCTGCCTTCAGGGCATCTCTACTTGGATGTCCTGCTGACACCTCATACTTAACATGTCTAAAACAGAATCCTTATTTTCCCACCCAAACCCCATCCTCCTCCTGACTTTCCTGTCACTGTAGATGGCACCACCATCCTCCCTGTCCCACAAGCCCGTAACCTTGGGGTTGTCCTCAGCTCGTCTCTCTCATTCAACCCACATATTCAATCTCTCATCAAATCCTGTTGGTTCAAACATCACACCATTTCTAAAATCAGCCCTTCCCTCTCCATCCAAACTGTTATCACATTAATCCAAGCACTTCTCCTATCTCACCATGATTACTACATCAGCCTCCTTGCTGACCTCCCTGCCACCTATCTCACCCAAATCCAGTCCATACTTCACTCTGCTACCCAGGTCATTTTTCTACAAAAACGTTTAGTCCATGTATCACCACTCCTCAAGAATCTCCGGTGGTTGCCCATCCTCCTCCACATTCATTCATTCATTCAATCATATTTATTGAGCACTTACTGTGTGCAGAGTACTGTACTACAACAAAATCAATCAATCAATCAATCATATTTACTGAGCGCTTACTATGTGCAGAGCACTGTACTAAGCACTTGGGAAGTACAAATTGGCAACATATAGAGACAGTCCCTACCCAACAGTGGGCTCACAGTCTAAAAGGGGGAGACAGAGAACAAAACCAAACCTACTAACAAAATAAAATAAATAGAATAGATATGTACAAGTAAAATAAATAAATAGATAAATAGAGTAATAAATATGTACAAACATATATACATATATACAGGTGCTGTGGGGAAGGGAAGGAGGTAAGATGGGGAGGATGGAGAGGGGGACGAGGGGGAGAGGAAGGAAGGGGCTCATTCTGGGAAGGCCTCAGACAACAAAACAAAACATGCAGACAGGTGATCAAACAGAAAGTCCGTATCATAGGCTTTAAAGCACTCAATCACCTTGCCCCCTCCTAACTTACCTCTCTGATTTCCTACTACAATGCAATCTGCACACTTTGCTTCTCTAATGCCAACCCACTCACTGAACCTCAATCTCATCTATCGCTCCCCTGACCTCTTTCCCTCATCCTGCCTCTCGCCTGGATTGCTCTCTTCCTTCGTATCCCACAGATATCAATCTCTCCACCTCCAAAGTCTAAGCCCTCCTTTCCTCTTCTCTCACTCTTGCATTTCCCTTACACTTACATTTGCGCCCTTTATTCACCTCTCCCTCAGCTCCACAGAATTTATGTACATATCTGTAGTTTATTCATTTATAGTAATGTCTGTCTTCCCATCTAGACTGTAGGTTTATTGTGGGCCGGGAACGTCTCTTCCAACTTTATTATACTGTACTCTCCCAAGTGATTTGCATAGTGTTCTGAACACAGTAAGTGCTCAATAAATATGACTGATTGATTGATTGATTGAGAGGTCCTCTCAGTCCTCTCAGGAAATGGCTGGACCAACAGCTCTCTGATGTCTCCCCACGCCCACTGCATCCCGCTTCTCTTGGCTCCACAAACTCTTCCTATCATGGATTCTAGCTCTCTCAGTTTCCCCAGTGTTAGCAGTGGCTGGACTGAATGCAATGTGTTAAGGTGACACCTCTTGGAATTCATGCACGTGGTCATACTACCCCAGACAAACATACACACAGGCATTCACACACCCTTCCTCCATAAGGGCAGACCTACACACATGTCTTTCTTTCTTATGGTAAGACACCTATTTCCCCTCTCTTCCTATCCTTAAACTAGAACCATATGGAACACAGGGCAGCTCTGGTCTGATCTCCTGCTCAGGGAGAGGCAGAGCCACTTGACAGCTCTGAGGTGCCCCAGTGATTCTCACTGCCTGAACGGCAAAGGCCAGAAAAAGTGCCCAACTCTATTTCTATGGCAATGTATGCAGATAACATAGAGAGTCTCTCCCAACAATGCTCACACTCAGAAATATAATTTCACCCTCCCTCTTGCAATTCCTCTTTGAATCCAAGGTTAACTCAGCAGAGAACAGAATATCTTCCAACATCAAATGTCCTTGAGAGGGACACACACTTTAAGGCAGGAAAATATTTTAATCACATGAAATGAGGTGTAATAAAAGCTGAAGCATTGGGTCTCAGATCTGAATGATGAGCCCATTAGAAAATCTTTGTGCTGAGGTTCCCAGTGTCAATAAGAATAGTCAGCCTAGTCAACGGCAAGGCTCAGACCAAACCATCGCAGCCCCATGATCTCTCAGTTAAGTGTGACTCATTTTTCCCATGGGTGTAGCAATGTAGTAGACAGGTAGACAAGCATTTACTACAGTGTTTTACACACAGTAAGCGATCAATAAATACGAATGAATGATTGAATGTAGGGTCTGCTCTGGGATCCCAAGGAAAGTGGAAGCCAAACAGCTTCCCATTTGCTGGTGAGAGTCAGTTTTCCCCTTGTCATTGTGATTTCTACTGCCTAAAAAGCAAGCTCAGTCTTTGTTTCCTGCTGTGTTTTTATGATGGCTGGCCCTTGGCCGTCATTAATTCTCTCCATCTGTACCACTCCCTTGCTTCTCTGACCGCTCCCTGTGGGCCCCACATACCTCTCTCCTCTATAATGGGAAATTGAGTTCTTACAGTAGTTCCCACCTAACGTGGGTATGCCAAACTGACTATGGGCCCATTATGTAACTATTTCACTTCATTTGCCCAAAGAAATGCTTGGATAACCAGAAGAAGCTCTTCACTTGTTGGCCCTTGACCGCTACCGAATCTCATTTAAATTAGACTTCCCGGAGCCGGTGGCGTCAGGCATCTGCGGCGCAGTTCAGAGCAGTGGAAAACCACAACTCATATTTCTGAGAAATAAAGAACAGTGGTGGTGGAATAGCACTGTGGGAAAGCCCTAGAGGGTCATGGGAACCAGATGCTTTTGCTGGGGAAGGCTGCTTGATGCCAAAGGGAGGAAGGGTGAGAAGAGAGTCTTCAGGCAGAGTGAAGAGAGGTTCATCTTATTCACCTCCCCTTATCTCCATTTCCCCCAACACTTCTGAGAATGATTTATTCTCTCTGGTTACATTCTGGTTCCCCTCTAGACTTGTAAGCTTGTTGTGGGCAGGGAACATGATCTCCCAGTTCTATCAGTTCTGATATATTGTACTCTCCCAAGCGCTTAGAATAGTGCTTTGCACACAGTAAGCACTCAATAAATACTATTGAGTGACTGATGGATTGATTCCGAACAAGTACAGGGAGAAGCTCTCCACTCCTCGATGGAATGTAGGGAAGAAATTTGGGAAGCATGATGACTTTCTTCTTCCCTTCCTTCTCCTCCTCTTCCTCCTGTTTCTTATCCTGCTTCTTTTCCTCCTCCTCCTTGTCCTCCCCCTCCTCCTTCTAACTCTCCTATCTTCCTTTCCTTCTTCCCTCTTGTTTGTCTATTTGCCTGGAGCCCTCTCATAGCTCAGCACTTAGCAAGTGAATGAAAGGAATTGAATGGAAACTCCTGATCAGTGAAGCGGGAAAGATGCCAGCTTCAGCCCAAATATGTTACTGTTGTGTTTATACAAATAATAATAATAATAACTATATTATTCTATTTATTTTGTTAATGATGTGTGTTTAGCTTTAATTCTATTTGTTCTGATGACTTGACACCTGTCCACATGTTTTGTTTTGTTGTCTGTCTCCCCCTTCTAGACTGTGAGCCCGTTGTTGGGTAAGGACCGTCCCTATATGTTGCCAACTTGTACTTCCCAAGCACTTAGTACAGTGCTCTGCACACAGTAAGTGCTCAATACGATTGAATGAATGCATGAATAATAACAATAATAGTTGTTGTGGTGAAGTGCCTAGTATATGCCAAACACTGGGATAGGTACAATCAAACGCAGTCTGTATCTCACATAGGACTCACCGTCTAAGGAGGAGGAAGAACAGTTATTTAGATCCCCATTTATAAATCGGGCAACAGAGAAGTGAAGGGACTTTCCCAGGGTCACACATCAGGCATGTGATAGATTCTGGATTAGAACCTGACTCCCAGGCCTGTGTTCTTTCCACTAGACCACACTGCCTCTCAGTGTGTCTGGGCTAATTCTCAATGTCATGAGTAATGTAAGAGGTGCACCAGTTGCTTAGATATAGCTGGCTTCAACCTGGAGGAACTGGGCAGGATCATCAGCAGTGTTGCCCTCAAGGAAGGGATTGCATGTGCTCAAGGGACCATGGTGCCTATCTCTGCTCCATCTCCTTGTTTGCTCTTAGAGTTGTAGGAAGAGACTAATGACCATGACCTTTGTCATTAACGCATCTGCCTCCCCATTGTCTGACCCCTTGCACATTCATCCAGAAAGGATTGGTGTCCCATGGTTGACCTGACTGAAACATCTCCACATGATGCAAAAGGACGCAACGTCCTGTTTCCGGATACAACACTAAACAACAACTGCACATGTAGAAGGGGATTTATGTTGAAGCTGAACTGTGCTTAAAATATCAATGTTCCTCTTACACTGCTTTTTGGCATTGAGAAATAGCACAGATACATGAGAAACATATTTGGACAGAAGCTGGCATCGAGTCCGCTCCAGCATTAATCATCCATCCAATGCCATGGAATTTTCCTGGGTTCATTTTTTGACTCATTAAGAATCAACTAATTTCTCCCATCCCTAATCGCCTTCTCTCCAAAAGCCAATTTGAGGCTCCCCAATCTAGCATTAGGGAGATGATGTATCAGTAGAGAAAAAGTTAAATATGTGAACAGTCATTGAACATGAAAAAGAAAACAAAAGCTACTTGCATAAGGCAACTCCAGTGAACCCCAAATCATATGAATTACCAGATGCTATTTGTTTAATCACAGGACATGATCCCTGCCTGTCTGGCTCTTTCAATCTAAAAATGAATGCTATCATTAATAAATGAGCACAAAAATGCAAACTTCAAAGTGACTATTTGCCTTATTCATTCTACACTTAAAAACACATGTCAAAACCCTTCTCTAGATTTCTTGTCCATTTTCTTAAGAGGGGATCTTCTGCCTCCTTTCAAAATTAATCTACATCCTTTCTCTAAGCCTCCAGCTCCATTCCTTCTCACCTTCTATGAATATTTGTCCCTATTCTTCTTCCCTTCATCCATTGACTTTCTGTTGGCTCCTTTTGCTCTACTTTCAAATACAGTCCTTCTCCCATATCCTGGAAAAAAACCCTCTGGATCCCACTGTACCTCTAACTATTGCCCCATCTCCTGATCACTGCTCCTCCAATGGATTGTATACACTGGATGTCTCCACTTCCTCTCCTTTAACTCCATTCTTTACCCTCTACAATCCAGTTTTTGCCTTCACTCCGCAAAGATCATTCCCTCCAAGGTCACCAATGATGCCCTTCCTAAGAAATCTAAAAGATGGGAGAAACAGCATGGCCTAGCAGAAAGAGCATGAGCATTAAAGCCACAAGACCTAGGTTCTAATTCCGACTCTGCCAGTTGCCTGCTGTGTGACCTCGGAAAAGTCACTTAGAGAAGCAGTGTAGCTCAGTGGAAAGAGCATGGGCTTTGAAGTCAGAGGTCATGGGTTCAAATCCCGGCTCCGCCAATTGTCAGCTGTGTGACTTTGGGCAAGTAACTTCACTTCTCTGGGCCTCAGTTACCTCATCTGTAAAATGGGGATGAAGACTGTGAGCCCCCTGTGGGACAACCTGATCACCTTGTAACCGCCCCAGAGCTTAGAACAGTGCTTTGCACACAGTAAGTGCTTAATAAATGCTAGCATTAATTAATTAATTAACTTAAATTGTCTGTTTCCCAGTTGCCTCATCTGTAAAATGGGGACTGAATATCTGTCCTCCCTCCTATTTGGATTGTGAGCCAATGGTACTTGTTTAGCACTTACTATGTGCTAGTCACTATACTAAACCCTGGGGTGGATACAAGCTAATTGGGTTGGACACAATCCATTTCCTACATGGATTTTACAATCTTAATCCCCATTTCACAGGTGAGGTAACAGAAGCACAGAGAAGTTAAGTTAGTTGCCCAAGGTCACAGAGCAGACAAGTGGAGGAGTTGGAATTAGAACCTAGGTCCTCTGACTTCTAGGCCTATGCTCTTTCTACTAGGCCATGCTGCTTCTCTTTAGATTATACCCCTACCAACTGCCACTTCAGCTGTTCTGCATCACTTACTCACTTATTGTCTCACAATCTTCCAAAGCATTTATGTACATATCTTATCAACCCAATTACTTAAGCAGTAACTCTTATATCTCTCCCCTTTTTCTTCTGCCTTTTGACTGTAATTGATTTTAGTGTCTGTCTCCCCAACTAGACTGTAAACTCCTAGAAGCCAGGGATTGCGTCTACCAACTTTGTATTGTGCTTTTCCAAGGGCTTCCCTTCTAGACTGTGAGCCCCTCTTCTAGACTGTGAGCCTCCCTTCTAGACTGTGAGCCCGTTGTTGGGTAGGGACCATCTCTGTATGTTGCCGACTTGTACTTCCCAAGCACTTAATACAGTGCTCTGCACACAGTAAGCACTCAATAAATACAATTGAATGAATGAATGAATACTCAGTCCACAGTAGGCACTCAATAAATACCACTGATTAATTGATTGAGGGCAGGGAACATGTGCATTGTTTCTGTGGAACTTTCCACCTTCTGCAACAAGCCTTTTTTGATTAAACAAAATGCCTCGTGTGACATTAACCCTTCAGCCACCTCTCACTTATGCCTTTATTTTATTTATATTTCCCCCAGCACTTGGGTTAATGCTATATTAACTCACATAATTGCCTCCACTGCATAATTGTCCCCTGTCTCCAGTGTGTGAGGAGGAAATAAAAGGTTATTTTTTGTATGCATATAATTGTCAACAGTGATAGTCACCCATGCTGAGGGAGAAGGAGGAGGGTCAGGATGTTCTGTGTCTTAATTGAGAAGGGCAAATTCTAAGGGAAGGGGGAGCAGAAGCATGGGTGGAAGCAAGAATACTGAGTGGCTACTATCTACAGCACTTGGGAAATGCAATGAAAGAAAGATACCCAGTCTCAAGTACCCTCTTATCATCCTTTTGTGAGCCCCATAAGGGACAAGGACTGTGGCTCACCTAGCGCTCTATACAGTGCTTGACACAGAGTAAGTGCTTAAATGAGTAAGCTTCCTTCCTTTCCTCATTTTTTCCCTTCTCTTATTTCTCCTCTCCTATTGCTAGACTTAATTCTTATATGACTGGAGTAATAGTCCCATCTATTTTAATGTTACAAAAATTACACAAAATGGGACAGTTATGCAAATGAATGTGGAATGTATGATTTTTAAAATGGTATTAAGCCTTGACAATGTGCCAGGAACTGTACTAACCACTGGAGAGATACAAGATAATCAGTTGGACACAGTCCTTCTCTCACATAAGGCTCAGAGTCTTTATCCCAGTTTTACTGATGAGGTAAATGAGGCTTGGAGAAGTTAAGTAACTTGCCCAAGGTCACACAGTAAGCACTTGGCAGACCTGGGATTAGAACCTAGCTCTATCCACTAGGCCATGCTGCTCTCAATGATTGATAGTACAGTCAATTCATTTATTCTGATTACCCCATCTGTAAATATTTTATGTCTGTCCCCCCATTAGGGTATAAGGACCACATAAACAGGGAACAATTATTAATCATTACCACATTTGTTAAACACTTACCGTGTGTCAAGCACTGTAAGTTAATCAGGTTGGACACAGCTCCTATCCTATGTGGAATGCACAGTCGAAGTAGGAGGAAGAACAGGTATTGAATCCCCATTTTATAGTTGAGGAAACTGAGGCACAGAGCAATTAAGTGATTTGTCCATGGCCACATAGAAGGCAAGTGGCAGAGCAGGATTAGAACCCAGGTCCTCTGAGTCCCAGGTCTGTGGTCTTTCCACTAGGCAGTACTGTTCTTCCAGAATTTCTCATGCTTCTGTTTTCTTTTCCAAAGTGCTTAGTACTATATGCTGCAACCAGGGGTACTCAACAACTACATTTTCTACTACTACTATTACCACTATTATTCCATTAATACATTTATTATTACTACTACTGCCACTCTATTAGGTGGAGCAGTATAGGTGATTTAGCAGGATTTTATCTTATGTCTCAATCATACTAATCCCTACCTTGGGCCCTCCTACATTTACATTTCTTACTCAGAAAACCTTAAGGGAGCCTCAATAATGAGTCCAAGGAATACAAGAATCTCTCTAGAAGTCAAGTGGCCATTCTGCTGACAGCAGGCGGGTAGATGGATTTGAAGGGTAACGGGAAGTAGGAGGTTCAGCTAGAAAGAGAATTCTGTCAGGGAAGACAATTAAAATTAGGATGAGCTGGGAAGGAGATTTTAAGATCTCTGAGCTAGATCTCTAGTTTCTCTTCTTGACTCTTCAGACATTTGCTCTACGGAGTCCAGGGGGAAGGCCCTAAGGCAGAAAGTGGAAGGATCATTTTCCATCATCACAATGCCTCCGACCACAAAGCAGTCAAGTTGATTTTCTCCCTTCTTTTCCAGCATAGGGTTGGGGCAGACGCTATTTGTGCCGGTTCACATTGCCTTAGGCTACAGATGAGCCTGAAATGTCAGTCCTGATGGATGTACACTTTTTTTTTTGGACACAAAAATGGTTTGCCTGTGTGGAGATGCTATCTCATTAATAAAGAGAGACAGTGTAACTGAGGCTTGTTTCAATTGATTGCTAACAACAACAAAAGTATGTGCTTCATTTTCAACACTAACATTTTTACTCGAGACAGCGTGGTCTAGTGGAAAGAGCGTAGGACTGGGAGTCAGAAGACCTGGATCCTTATTCCAGTTCTGCCCTTGGTCTGCTATTTGACCTTGAGCTTGCTAAGCCTCAGTGTCTTCATCTAGAGCTGAAAGTGGGATACTGAAAGCAAGGAGGGCAGAGGAAGTGTTTGAGAACAGGGTAAATGAAGTTTCAGACAATACTGCATCCCAGATGAAAGCTGAGAGTTAACTGCCTAGAAGAGACTCTCCATGGCCCACTGCCATAAGAAGGGAGTGGTTCTTTTTCAGCTAAAGCTTTGGAATGAGGGAAAGAGAATGAGGAGGCAAAAGGAAGCAAAAGGCAAGTACAACAATACAACAACTTTTTTGGGTGCCCAGTGTGACTGGGACTGTGGGTCCTGCATTGGTCTTTTCAGCCACACATGCACTTAGTTGGATTTCGCCAATGGTGATGTTTTCAAATACAAAGAACAACTACATTTCTCACCTGTGTAAAGGGGAATGAGAGTCACCTTTGAGGACAGGGACTGTGTCAGAGATTCATTCATTCATTCATTCATTCAATCAATCGTATTTATTGAGCTCCTATTGAGTGCAGAGCACTGTACTAAGCACTTGGGAAGTACAAGTTTGCAACATACAGAGACGGTCCCTACCTAACAGTGAGCTCACAGTCTGTCTATCTCAGCACTTAGCACAGTGCTTGAGTGCCTAGTAAGTGGTTAATAAATACCATAAAAATCATTTAATATCCTCAGTGCTTTTGTATTTGACTCACTATGCTATTTCTCTTTCAGCAAAGCCATTTTCATCAGGAATTCAGGTGATAGCAGCCCACCAGTGTTTGAATTGCCCTCCGTTCCTTAGGGGGAAAGGGGGATAATATTAATGAGGAAGTTAGATTTTAAGATCCTTGAGGTTGTGAGGTTCTTCTTTCTGTTGTTCTTAGGAGAGTGCTTTGTTCTCAGAAGACCCTCAATAAATACCATTGATTGATTGGTTATTGAGGGAATGAAGTAAACATCTGGAGTGTGATTGAGTCTGCAGTGTCAGAAATCCTGTCCAATGTTAAGAGCATTCACACTGTCTTGAGAACCTGATCTGATTAGTTTAAAAAAATAATTTAACTGCTAACAATACTGCTCAAAGAGGATCGAGTGCTAACTACCTTTGCCCAGGTGAATATTAGGTAACTGTTCAGAATAGGTAACCTCCAAAGAATTGATTCCTCAGCCTTTATATTAGTTCCCAATCAGAATAAATTATTTGCTGGTATTTAATGAGCACTTATTGTGAAGAGCACTGTACTGAATGTTTGGGAGAGTACAATACAAGAAATACCTTCTCTCTTTTTTGTTGTGGTATTTACCAAGAGCTTACTACATTCTAAGACCTGTTCTAGATCCTGGGGTCAGGGCATTATCTATCCCATTTCATAGAACAGTGCTTGGCACATAGTAAGTGCTTAAAATACATTATTATTATTATTGTTACAGTCAGAGCAGACACCATTCATATCCCACAGGGCGTTAGCAGTCAAAGAGGTAAGAAGAATTGGTATCTTATCCCCAAATTACAGAGAAGAAAACCGAAACTCAAAGTGGTTAAGGGAGGTACCCCAGGTCACACAACAGGCCAGTGTTAGAGCTGGAATTCAGATTTAAGCCTCCTGACTCTTTCCACATGCTCTTTCCACTGGGTCACACTGTTTCCTTGCTCCTCCACAAGGAACAATAAAAGGAACACCCCATATTAGAATCTGGGATGGTCCTTCAAACAGCACACAAAAAAACCTTAAAACTCAGAACCAGCTTTAGGTTATTGGGCAGTATGACCAATCAGTAATAGTCAAATAACTGATGGTTATCCCCAGCTTGCCCAATCATCAAATATTAACTGTGGATATACCCAGAGTTGACCCCACCAATTATCCAACTCTGTGGTGAACCTACAACATGGATGACTGAATAAATTGATTAAGAGTTGAACCGCAGCTTTGATGAAATGCAATTCTTCAAGCTTGACTGTCAGTATTTCATCTTCGATGCTAGGTCAGTGGAACCATTGGAATGCTCTCAGGACTGGGAGAAATAGTTCGGTTCTTAGGGGAACCAATCTCACTTGCTTGTGGGGGGTGGTTGGTGATAGGAAAGGGGTCTTTGTTGCAGACCTTCTTGAGATCTGATCCCAGCTGTGATATGGAAGTCATCTTTGGGTTCGCATATGTAGATTGGTAATGTTTCATTAGAGCCAGGATGCACTCTGGGGTATGGCCATCCAAGGCTGGCATTAAATATTTGGCTGACCTGAAGTGGGAAAAAAATTTCCACCCGGTCCCATTCCATGCACCACCATGACTTTACACTATATGCTGAGCACATGCCACAACATGATGCATCATAAAATGTTTCTCCCTGGCCCTCTAGCCCTCCACTGTTGAGTGCCAGTACACTCCTCTCTCAGATTCCTGAGAACACAGGTAATATGTCTGATTTGGGCAGACATTTATTTATTTTTTTAATTTCTGGTAGTGCTCCCTGAGGTCATTGCTTCACTTGCTTACCATTTGAAGTTGGCCCCAATTGTCAGTTGTCACAACACATTCCCATAATCCTTTTTTAAGGTTCCTAGCAAAGGCAAATGATCAGAGACAAGACATCTGACATGATCTGCACGATGCTCCTGCTTCTCATTCACAGATTCCTAAATTTAAAGGGCCTATTTAGGGATCAGTAAGTTCTTGAAAGGCAGGCATTGGGCGTTTGGCTTCTGTTATACTCTCCCAAGTACAATGTTCTGTACTGCATAGGCCTAGGCCCTTTCCTCTCTATCCAAACTTCTACCACATTAATTCAATCACTTATCCTATCCCACCTTGATTACTGTATTAGCCTCCTTGCTGAACCTCCCTGCATCTTGTCCCTCCCCACTGCAGTCCATATATCACTCTGCTGCCCAGATCATTTTTCAACAAAAAAGTTCAGCCCATGTTTCCCCACCCATCAAAAAACTCCAGTGGTTGCCCATCCACCTCCACATCAAATAAAAACTCCTCACCATTGGCTTTAATGCACTCATTCACCTTGCCCCCTCTTATCTCACCTCACTACTCTCCTACTACAACCCAGCCTGCACACTTCGCTCCTTTAATGATCATCTTCTCACTGAATCTCGATCTTGTCTACCTTGCCACGGATCAATCTCCCACTTCCTGGCCTGGAATGCCCACCCGTCTCATATCTGACAGTTACTCTCCCCGCCTTCAAAGCCTTACTGAAGGCACATCTCCTCCAAGAGGCCTTTCTTGACTAAGCCCTCATTTGCTTTCCTTCACTCCCTTCTGCTTCGCCCTGACTTGCCCCGTTACTCATCCCCCCTCCGAGCCCCTCAGCATTTATATACATACCTGGAATTTATGTATTTATATTAATGTCTATCTCCCCCTCTAGACTATAAGCTCATTGTGGGCAGGAAATGTGTCTGTTTATTGCTATATTGTACTCTCCCAAGTGCTTAGCACAGTGTTCTGCGCACAGTAAACACTCAATTCATTCATTCATTCAATCATACTTATTGAGCACTTACTGTGTGCAGGGCACTGTAAAGCACTTGGGAAGTACAAGTCGGCAACATATAGAGATGGTCCTTACCCAACAATGGGCTCACAGTCTAGAAGATAAATATGATTTATCTCAATAAATATGATTGACTGACTGACTGATACTGTCAGTGAGTTGAAAGTTAACAACTCATTGGAATGGGCTCATTAGAAAAATTCCCTTTTCCACTGAGCCCAAAAGGGCTAAAGCAATTCCATAATATAAGCAATGCATCCAAATATTAAGAGCGTCAATGGGTGTGGTGCTGAGCCCTGCACTTTGTGAAGTTGACAGGTATCCTAGCCTAAGAGCACATCACAAGGAACCAGATGACCCAGGCTCTAATCTCAGCTCTGACTCTCACTTACTGTATGAACTCAGACAATGCTCAAAATGTCTGTGGGTCTCAGTTTCATTCTCTGAAGAGCAATCAGTGATATTTATTGAGCACTTATTGGGTGGAGTACACGGTACTAAGTACTTGGGAGCGTACAATATAGTTGGTAGACAGAACTCCTGTCCACAAGGAGCTTTTACAATCTAGTTGGGAAGACAGACACTAAAATAGGTTACAGGTAGGAGAAGCAGCTGAGTATAAGGATCTTTATATAAGTGCTACGTGGGGTGGGAATGGGGTGAGCATCAAGGTGCTTAAGAGGTACAGACCCAACTGCATAGACAGCACAGAAGGGTGGGCGAACAGGTTGGGGAGAGGAGAAGTTAACTGGGGAGGGCTATCTGGAGAACATACAATTTTAGTAGAAAGATGGAGATAAAAATCCCTCATTCTTAGATTGTGAGATGCTTTGGGACAGGAATTATGTCCTGTGTGAGTATCCTTTACCTAACAAAGCACTTAGCACAGAGTAAGCACTTCAAAAATAACATCACTGTTACTGGCTGTGCATATTTGATTGAAATATGCACCATTCTTTCCCTTTGGAGCTTAAAGCTGCAGTGAAACCACCAGAGATTTGGCTTTGTTTCCCTGAGGGAACAAAGTGGATGGGTGAGCTTGTGGTTTTCCCTACTTCTATCTTGCTTGTGCTGCCTCCATCCCGTAAAAGGCAACATTGTTGCGAGAAGGGGTGCAGGGCCGAGGGTGGGGGCCTGCGGGGCAAAAGGGAAAATAAGAAGCAGCAGCTTTGCTGAGACTACACAAAAGGACAGAAAATTGGTTGAAGCTGTTGTGGTTCCACGTGGCGAAGATGAGGATCCAGTACCACAAACTTTGACTTCGAGTCCTGGGAATAAAATGGGAGAGGGGGCAGGGTGCTATGCAGAGGTTTCTCTAATGTTTGTGTATACTTCAAAGCAGTGTACACTAGCTTAGTCAAATCCTGGATGGTTGGAACTGGGCCCAGAAAAATGAAGCTTGTTTAAAACAGGAAGGATTGAGAGCAAAGAGAAAGAAACTGGTCTCTACAGTATATAAAAATGTTGGAACATCATGAGTTGAAAAAACAATTGGCCAATATTGAAATAACTCACAGTGGAGGGATGAGGAAAATAAAATGAGCATCTATCATGAAAAACAAAATTTCAACATAAAGAAAATTCAGTCCATACGGCTGCTTTAAAAACTGGCTCCGGCAAAACAAAAGATGACACTGAAAAAATGTTTGTGTAAAAGCTGAGGATTATGGTAGAAGAAATAATTGCCAAGGCATTTCCAACAGCCTAAAATGTAGTCAGGAAAAATAATAATCATTGAGGGAGAATGACTAAAAGTCTTTCACATTTTGCCAATGACTAGAAAAGCTGGGAGAGGCAGCATCGCCTAGTGGACAGAGCACAGGCCTGGGAGCCAGAAGGACCTGGGTTCTAATGCCGGTTCCTCCACTTGTCTTCTGTATGACCTTAAGCAAGTCACTTCACTTCTTTGTGCCTCAGTTACCTCATCTGTAAAATGGGAATTAAGACTGTGAGCCCTATGTGGGACAGAGACTGTGTCTAACTTGATTACTCTGTATCTATCCCAGTACTTAGAACACTTCCTGGCTGCATAGTAAGTGCTTGACAAATACCATAAAAAAATAAAATAAGCAATGTCATAGGGACCAGGTCAGACCAAACCAAGGGACCGATCAGCTCAGTCCCAACAGGGGAAATAAAATACTTGTAGGAATAGTCCTATGGTTGCTCTTATTAACAAGCATCCTAATAGTAAGCAGCGTGGCTCAGTGGAAAGAGCATGGGATTTGGAGTCAGAAGTCATGGGTTCAAATCCCAGCTCTGCCAATTGTCAGCTGTGTGACTTTGGGCAAGTCACTTAACTTCTCTGTGCCTCAGTTATCTCATCTGTAAAATGGGGATGAAGACTGTGAGCCCCCCGTGAGACAACCTGATCACCTTGTAACCTCCCCAGTGCTTAGAATAGTGCTTTGCACATAGTAAGCACTTAATAAATGCCATCGTTATTTATTACTAATAGTTAAGAACAATCTACCATTCTGATTTTCCCTCCAGTAACCCATTACAGATCAACCATGACTCTGACCATACCTATCTAGTGCCTATTGATGCTTAGTAACTCTGCACTTTATGTGACCATGAGAAGTGTTGCTCACAATCACCTCACACCAACAATTTACAGGGACCCCATAAGAGAACCCCCAGTGAAGGGAAAGTACCCACCCATCATCCCGGTATAATTACCAATTCAAGTCTGAGTGGTCTGGGGCATTCCTGAGGCCTGTCTGCATAATTTGTGGTGTCTTCTATGGAAGCCTCACAGTCCTTGCAAAAGGGTCATGGTTGGATCAAGCAAGTATGACCTTCTTGGGCTGATTGTCCAGAGGAGAAAGTGGGAGAAGTCTTCCTGCCCCTTCAATATTGCCAATTATCAATAGTTTTCCAGGTGATGGGGTTATCTATTTTTGTTGTAATCCTATTGTTCTTACTCCTTTGTGCTTGTAATTGTCCTGATCCCATAGTCCTTTCTCATTCTATTGCATACTGCTGTGCGGCTCCTGCTACCTGCCTTCTATGCCACTGCCAGGAACTACGGGTCCCACCCTATTCTCCTGCTCCTTTAGGAATTCTCCATATATACAGTGTGAGTACCTCCAATATTGGCTTTAGGGCCTCTCAACCTCAATACCTAATCTCCCTTAAGAAGTACCATCACACTGGTCCCAGGCACATCTCACATCCTGTCTCAACTACTTCATCATCTTCCTCTGAGACCTCCATGTCTGCAGCCTTCCCTCTCTCCAGTCCATACTTTTCTCTGTTGCATGTCTCTTCCCCATCCTCAAAAACCTCCAGTGGCTGCCCATTCCTTAACACATCAAACAGAAACCATTGGCTTTAATTCATTCTGTCAGTTTTCTCCTTCCTACTTACCCATTCTCATTCTCCAATCTACTCTGGTCCAAACTCTTCAGTCTTCCGAAATGAACCTATCCACTGTACCTTATTTTTGTGCCTTCAGCCTTTCCTACCCTTTGCTCACTCTCCCCTTCCTATCCTGAACTCTCTCCCACTTCATATTCGACAGTCCACTAGTCTCCCCATTTTCAAAGCCTTTTTGCAGTCACATCTCTTTGAGGAGGCTTTCCTCAATTAATTTCTAAGGTCCCCAGTTTATATGTCCTCATCTGTCCCTTAGGCATCATCTACACCATCACTAAAGTAGTTACGTCCTCCTGTAAAGCTTATATACATTGCTTATATACCCTATTACATAAACACTAACTTCCCCTCTCTTCCTATCTGTAATTTATTTTAGTGCTTGTCTTCCCTGCTCCATTGTAAATTCTTGAGGGGTGGGATCATGTCTACTAATTCTATTGCATTCTCCCAAGTGTTAAATAAATGTTCTTAATAGCATCATCAGAAACATTGGAGATTCCATTGCATGCTTGCTCTCCCAGATCATGCCCCTCATGCCAACCTACTCATTGCGGCTTGATCTTGTCTTTCTTGCTGTTGCACATGCCCTCCCTCCACAACCTGGGACTCCCTCTATTTTCATATTTGACATGCCACCACTCTCCCCATCTTCAAAGCCTTAATAAAATCACATCTCCTCCAAGAGGCATCCCCTGACTATTCCTCATTTCTCCACCTTATTTTCCCTCCCTTTTGTGTTATCAATGCACTTGGAGTTGTATCCCTTAAACATTTCAATACTCACCCTCCTGCAGCCCCACAGCACTTACACACATATCCTATTATGCTGTCATTTCACCAATCTGTAATTTATTTTAATTCCTGTCTCCTCCCAATAGACTGTAAGCTTCTTAAAGGCAGGAACTGTGTCTATCAATTCTATTGAATTGTGCTCTTTCAAGCACTTACTGCGGTGTTCTGCATGCAGCGTGGCTCAATGGAAAGAGCACGGGCTTGGGAGTCAGAGGTCATGGGTTCAAATGCCGGATCTGCCAATTGTCAGCTGTGTGACCTTGGGCAAGTCACTTAACTTCTCTATGCCTCAGTTACCTCATCTGTAAAATGGGGATAAAGACTGTGAGCCCCATGTGGGACAACCTGATCACCTCGTATCCTCCCCAGCACTTAGAACAGTGCTTGGCACATAGTAAGCACTTAACAAATGCCATTATTATTATTATTATTACAATAAGCTCTCAATAAATGCCTTTGATTGACTGATATAGATGCTGGCCATTTGTAATGTTAGGTCACATATTCTTGACAAGAGTTTCATTGCTTCCCAACCAAATTACTTCAGAAATACCAGGTGGGGGCCTTCAGGTACTGGTGATTTTCCTATACCTAGTTTAACAATTTGATATAAAGCATTTTGAACATCAATATAGAGAAGTATATAAAAGATTATTTCTGAACTTTTTTCACTTATAAAACAAGCACAGGAAACAACAGAAATAAGCCAAGTGCAAAGGAATATGGGAGGGATTGTCTTTACATGATGCTCAGGAACATCAGCTGTAAGTATTAACATCTATCTCTAGTATTCAATAAACAGAAGGAACACAGAGAGCTTCGCTTGCAAGGAAAGAGAAGAATAGCCACCCAGCGATTAGTCACACAGACCTTTCATCTCTACTTAATATATAATCTATATAATATACTCTCTCTGATTTTTTTTGCAACCTCAGCTGTTACATTTATTTTTTTGAATAATTTCATGACTGACAATGGGAAAAAATCAGAGTACAGCCAGAGTACAGATGGCCAGCACCAAAACCACATCTGAGTCCTAGCCCTAGGCTGGGGTGTGAGCTGAAAATATGAACCCTTTGGAGAATTGACCAACTTTCAAATATCATTCAGCAGAATGGTTCCCATTTGCCCTGGTGAGTGTGAAGTTATTGTGCAGCTGTGTTGCAGAGTCAGATGGGTTTGTTCTCAGTTAACGTTTACTGGATGGTTCTTTGATAGCCTGCAGAGCCTCAAAGACCAGGCTTGGTGGTCCAGAGGTGGGACCAAGTGGAGGAAATCAAAGGTTCTTCCCAAGCACCTTGGTTTGGCAAGGTTGGGTTCTGAAGAGAAATGGGAGAGTCTAAACCCTCTTCCAGTGGATGTGCAAATCATGTGTCACTTTGGTAGAAAGCTCTTCAAGAATCTGCTACAAATTTAGCCATTAGAGTGTAAACTCCTTGAGGGAATTAACGCATGTTTGGCTTCTGTTGTACTTGATCAAGAATTTAGAATAGTGTTCTTCCCTCAGTAGGTATCCAATACTAATCGTATTCAGTGGATGCCTTCCATGTTTAATGTCCTCTATTTAGTACTTGGGAAATTACTCCTAACTCTTGGCTTCAAAGCTCTCCATCACCTTGCTCCCTCCTACCTCACCTCCCTTTTTTCCCTCTACATCCCAGCCCGCACACTACGCTTCTCTGGTGCTCACCTTGTCACAGTGCCTCATTCTCACCTGTCCCACCATCGATCCCTGGTCCATGTCCTACCTCTGGCCTGGAATGCCCTCCCTCCTCCAATCTGCCAAACAATCACACCCTCTTCAAAGCCCTACTGAAGGTTTACCTCCTCTAGGAGGCCTTCCCAGAAGCCCCCCTTTTTTCTCAGCTCCCCCTCCCCACCACCTCACTGCGACTCACTCCCTTTGCTCTGTCCCCCCGCCTCACAGCTCTTGTGTATTATATATGTACATATCAATAACTCTATTTATATTAAAGCCTATTTTACTGGTTCTGATGTATATATATATATATATAATTTTATTTATTTATATTGATGCTATTGATGCCTGTTTACTTGTTTTGGTGTCTGTCTCCCCCATTCTAGACTGTGAGCCTTCTGTGGGCAGGGATTCTCTCTCTTTGTTGCTGAATTGTACTTTCCAAACCCTTAGTACAGTGCTCTGCACACAGTAAGTGCTCAATAAATACAATTGAATAAATGAATGAATGAAGCACAACAGAGGCCCAAGACCTGCTCCCCCTATTCACAAGAAGCTTACACTCTAATATGACAATAGAAAAGGGGGAAACATTAAAGGCACCTTCCGGTTGAGCCTAGAGTTGAGGTTGTGTCTCCAAATATTTGTCACTCTGCAGAATGAGCCTTTTCCAAGGGGATTGCCCTTGAGAACATGAATTCAAATCAATGTCAATCAGTCAGTGGTATTTAGTGAGTGTTTATTATGCACAGAGCACTGTGCTAAGCACTTGGGAGAGTATAGTATAATGTGGATGGTAAACATGAGCCTTACCAACAAGGAGCTTACAGTCTAGACAGTGACATCTCCACTCAAATGAGAGACTGGAATGAGTGTCACAGTCAGGATTTGTGTGGAGATGTATAAGTAATCTTCCTGGGGAGAAATTTGTGAGGGAAATCACATATTTGAGGCTGGATTTTCAGGACCTCTCCTTTCCTGTAGCTCTCCTTTGGACTGACTCAAGTCTAAATATGTGTAGAACCCCATAAATTCTCCTCTTCACCTTTCAGGCCAGGTAAATGTTCACAAAGCACAAAGAGGCAGGGGGGAAATCAACTCACACCCTATTAAAGCACATACGGGAGCATTCAATTCATTTAGATCCTGGCGAACTGTGGACAATTTTCATTTTGGAAGTACAATTCTTGCATTCTATTTGGGAAATACAGATGTTGAACCACAGCTGGTTTCCCACTTTTCACAACACCCCTTTGATAGCAAGTCAACTGAGTTTCCATTGTTATTTTTCATAAGTCTAATGGCTATTGGCAACATGTTTGTGTTATTTTATTCACATAATTATTCACTGAGCATGAAATACCCCGAAATAATGATGGGCTTCTCAGCTGCAAGCTCTTGCTCATCAATTTCACAATTAGGATGTTGTTAAGACCTTGAGGGTCAAATCCACTTTCTAGTGAGTCCAGAGCAGCTAGTTTAGGCCAGAGATTTGTCAGCAGCCATGATGTTTCAGAAAGTGGTAGAGAAGCTGTGCTCTAATCACTCTGTAGATTGGATACCACACATTTCTGCAGGAAGAATAACTCAGTAAATGGGGAAAGCTCAGACAGTCAAAATGCATGGAGAATCCAAAAAATGTGCTCTTTTAGCCATTCTCCTGTTGCTGTTTCCGTGGGTTTTCTTGTTACCAATAAGTAAAAAATAAAGGCAAGCTCTCTATTCCCTCTCTGGCCCTGCTTATCCTCCTGAAGGATAGTGTGGACCAGAGCCTGGAAGAAGAAAGAAGGAGCAAACCTGGATAATCCACAAACTAGAAAAGGAGCAGCTCAAATATCATCTATGTGCTCTGGGCATATTGGTCATATCTTCAATTCTCTGTAGCACTTTTATATTCCAAAGTGCTTGTACAACACTCGTCTCATTTTTGGTTTCATAACAGCTCTGTGAAGTGGGGAGTGGCAGATACTATTGCTCCCATTTTACAGATGAGGAAATTGAACATATAGAAGAAAAGGGACTTGCCCAAACTCACAAAACAGGTCAGAGAGGCTAAAAGCCAAGTTTTGACTGCCAGTCAAGCTCTTTCTATGAGGCCATGATGCCTTGTTCATCTTTAAAACTAGTCCAGGGAGAATCAAAGAGTTGTGAGAAAAAGAAATGGATGAAGGAATTTTTTCCAAGGAGATACTCAGGATCATGTCTGGTAGAGACACTTAAAAATGCATGAATGGGAAGCCAAGATACTAGCTATGGAAAATCATCTCATTTCTTATGAGAGTTTGGCCTATCTTGGATTTGCCAAGGGAGGTGATGCAGTATTCTGCATACAGTAAGAGCTCAATCAATACCACTGATTGATTGTCCCACTTTCATATTAGAGTGTAAGCTTCTTGTGAATAGGGAGAGCAGGTCTTGGGCCTCTGTTGTACTTCATTCATTCAAGAGCAAGAATAACCATGACAGAGTTAGCTTTCCGAGTTGAACATCAAAACTAGAGCCAGTTTCTTGGTTTCTAGGTTGAGGGAATTGCTTTTATTCATAGATTTAAGGAAGTCATTGTAAAAGGTCTGATCCATGGCTGACATGCAATACAGAATCCAACAGATAGTCACCAGAGGCCAGTTGATGGTGGGAGTGGGGTTTTTTGTCTTTGTTGATTGGTTGAGATTTTGAAATTTAGAAATTAGAATTAACCTTCTTCCTAATTTATTATCTCTTGGCAGACCCCTCTGGACACATTTCAGGATCTTGTTTGTATTCCTCATAAGAGAGGGCCTCTTGTCCATGACTTAGACCATTTTCAACAAGAGGTACGTCAACAATGAAAGTTGGTGGTGTTCCCTTTGACTGAAGGATTATGGATCCAGTGTGCACCTTAGCATGCCTA
The DNA here is from genome assembly GCF_015852505.1 of Tachyglossus aculeatus. Lineage (NCBI taxonomy): Eukaryota > Metazoa > Chordata > Mammalia > Monotremata > Tachyglossidae > Tachyglossus > Tachyglossus aculeatus. The sequence goes on from NC_052101.1 coordinate 50,816,168, forward strand.
AGATACCCTTGAAAATGGTTAGGGGTTTGAGGGTTGTTGCTTATGCCTGCACCATTAAATTGTAAGCTCTTTAAGTCTAGAGAATTTTTCTATGTCATGCTTCTTGTTTTGTTGTCTGTCTCCCCCTTCTTGCCAGTGATCCCGTTGTTGGGTAGGGACCGTCTCTATATGTTGCCAATTTGTACTTCCCAAGCGCTTGGTACAGTGCTCTGCACACAGTAAGCACTCAATAAATACAACTGAATGAACGAATGCCTTGCTTTCCCATGTCCTCCCTCTAGCCTGGAACTCTCTCCCCTTCTAGACTGTAATCTCTCTGTGGGCAGGGAATGTATCTGTTTATTGTTGTATTTTACTCTCCCAGGAACTCTGTACAATGCTCTGCACACAGTAAGCACTCAATAAATATGATTGACTGACTCCTTACTCACTAGTCCACCATCTTCAAAGCCTTATTAAGGCCAAATCTCCTCTTAAGAGTCCTTCCCCAGTTGAGCCGTCTTTTCCTGGACTCCCTCTCCCATTTGTGTCATCTACATATTTGAATCTGTACCCCTTAGCTTGATATTTACTCCATCCTCATCCCCACAGCACTTTTGTACATATTTTTAACTTATTTATTTTTATGAATGTCTATCTCCCCCTCCAGACTGTAAGCTCTTTAAGGGCAGAGAATGCAGTTTTATTGTAGTCTCCCAAGAACTTAGTACAGTATTCTGCATACAGTAAGCACTCAATAAATACCACTGATTGATTGTCCCATTGACTGATTCTTTTTCCTCTCCCAAGAGCTTAGAGTGCTTCAAACACTGTAGGCACTCAATAAATACCTTTGATTGCTTAACCATTTGCTCTCTGAAGGTAGGAAATATGTGTTTTATTGCTGTTGCACTTTCCCAGGTTCTTAGTACAGTGTTTCACCTTCAAGCCCACTGTTGGGTAGGGACTGTCTCCATATGTTGCCAACTTGTACTTCCCAAGTGCTTAGTACAGTGCTCTGCACACAGTAAGTGCTCAATAAATATGATTGATTGATTGATTGATTGATTGATTATGCATTCAGAGAATACCATCACCACTACTACTTCTACGAGTTTAATAGCCTATTACTAGTTGTAGTAGTAGTGGTAGTAAGGTGAGGAAGAGGAGGAAGAGTAGAAGTAGTGTGGCCTAGTAGAAAGCGCATGGACTGAGAATCAAAGGACCTAGGGTCCAATTCCGGTTCTGCCACTTGCCTGCTGTGTTGTCCTGGGGCAAATCGATTAACTGCTCTGGGACTCTTCCTCATCTATAAAGTGTGGATTAAATGTCTGATAACAATAATAGCAATGGTATTTGTTAAGCGCTTACTATGTGCCAGGCACTGTTTTAAGCGCTGGGGTAGATACAAGGTAATCAGATTGTTCCACGTGGGGCTCACAGGCTTCATCCCCATTTTACAGATGAGGGAACTGAGGCACAGAGAAGTTAAGTGGTTTGCCCAAGGTCACACAGCTGACAAGTGGCAGAGGCGGGATTAGAACCCACATCCTTTGACTCCCAAGACCGTGCTCTGTCCACTGAGCCACGCTGCTCCTCTGATATCCCTTCTAGTTGTAGTGAGAGCCCCATGTGGGACAGGGACTGTGCCCAACCTGGTTATATTGTATCTAGTACAGGGCTTGGCACATACTTCCTTAATTATTGCAGACCAGGGACATGGTATTGGCAAGAACTAGTGGCCCTCCTAAAATGCTCACTTACTCTTGGTAAATCACTTGGGAGCTAAGCAAGTCTGGCTGAATGAATGAACTAAAGGCACACCTTGAGTTCCATACATTTTGGTGGATTTTAAAAAGCTACAATGTGCTGAAGTGGCCTAATCCCTCTTCCAACCCCTTTCAGAAACACATTCACTATGAATAAAAAGACCATCATACTTACACTGTGAGCCCAGTGTGGGACAAGGACTTCCTGACCTGATCATCTTGTATCTACCCCAGTGCTTAGCACAGTGCTCGGCACATAGTAAGTGCTTAACAAATACCGTTTAAAAAATCTCAAAAAACTTTCACGATCAGGGTGGCCATAGGCCATCATTGTCAGTACTGACAAGGTGATGTTCATGTTGTCATATTGGTTGCCCTGGTACCAACCCGTAGAAGTACTGAATGCCATTTTTCCAAAGAACACTGGACTTCTCGTGCCCCTTTAGTGTTTTTCCACGGGGACTTCTGGATGGGCCCCAACTCATTCTAAAGCCTTTATGTCCCCCAACCCAGGCCAATGCAAAGTCAGTGGTGCATCCAAACTCCAGAACTTTGCATTAAACAGGCAACTCGGCTCTGAAAATTAAAAAAAGGACAGAAAATCACACAGTTTTGAATAGGTTTCAGACAAGGGATAGACCAGCTGAGAACCAGATGATTGAGCACCCTAGAAATGGAAACTAAGGAATCCTGCTCTCCAGTTGGGGAATGATCTGAAACCATTTGAGACTTAGAGCCATCACACGGCAATTACTCTGTGCTGAAGAGGTGTAATCAGTGGGTGAGTTTTTGAGAATCGTGCCAGGAGGCATCACAAGTCAAATAGATCTTGTCCAACTTGAGAGATTTTCTTCTTTCTCTGGGAACTCTTGATTACAAAGACCTTCCCCTCCCCACACAATTTTGCTCCAACTCCAAATAAGTTCCTATTTGGAAACCCCAGCCGGTTTCATTCCTCTGAATACTGAAACCAGATGTAGGAGCTGTGCTGAACTGACTTGTTTATGGGAGAGTCTGTTGGAAACGAATGCCCATGATCATGGCGACATATTTCCAGTGTGTTTTCGATCTATCTAAATGCAAGTGAAGTGGCAGTCTCCTCGGTCCCAATTATGGAGGCCTGTTAGCCTCACAACCTAGAGATTAAAATCAAGCTTAAAAGCAAAGCCAAGTGACCTCTTGCATGTTTTAACAAACATTTCTGGGCAAAGGGGGCCCTAGTGGATTTTCAGCCCAAAGGTGCGCAGTTCCACCATGACACCCAACCCTCTTACAGTGTCAAGGAGAGCACAGGTCAGTTGAATTGACCATTTCAAGATCAGGGATGGCTTCCTTCTGGGCCAGTCTGATGGTAGCCATTCTGCTGCATCACATGTGTAGGTTTTTGGAGTTGAAACATGTTTCACCCGGTGAGCAGGAGATGGTTGGTGAGTTTGCTTCAGACCGCAGAGTGATTCTGTTTGGTTGCAGTTGAAGAAGGTGATAAATTGGAGCCAGACTAGTTCAAGAAGTAGGGCACCTCAGTGTGAAAGTTTGGATTTTGGGATGTGGAGGAAAGTGGAACTTGTGTACCTGTGAGAGGAAGCATAGCTTAGTGGAAGAGCACAAGAATTGAATATGGGTTCTAATCCCAGCTCAGCCACAGGCTGTCTGTGTGACCTTGAGCAAATTACTTAATTTCTTTGGGCCTCAGTTGTAAAATGGGGATAAGATACCTGCTCTCCCTTATCACGTAGATTGTGAGCCTTGGCAGGGAACGGGGCCATGACCTATTTGTCTCTCATATTTAGTCCAGTGTTTAGCTCAGGATTTGGCCCTTAATATATACTGTCATTACTAGGATTATTAATTATATCAAGAAAAACCACTAGCCTAATAATCGACTCCTTGCAATGCTTGTCGATCCTGTCAACAGGCTCCATCTGCGCACAGTAAGTACTCAAAAAATACCTATATTTATTGAAGGCTTGTCCCTTCTACTCGGGTGTGGCACTCCCAGAAATATGGATTGGATTGTGGATAGAGATCTGAGTATACTCCTATTTGCATGCAGATGAGTAGTTCAAAGGATTTGCATTTTCCAAAGAGCCTGGTTCCCAGGATACTTTGGTTAGAAAAATATTTTTCAGGAATTTCTGCATAATAAATGTTGCTTATGGATTGCTTTCCTGTATCCTCAGAGCGGCTGTGAAGTTTGGCACCAGCTCTCCCTTATTACTTTGGGATCGGGATATGTGGTTCTTTGTTTCCTTTGTTTTCTTTTTATTGAATTCCTGGTATGTGCTTGGGCGTGTATGGGCATTGTGGCTGTAATTTACATGTAGGGATAGGGTAGCCATGTGGATGGGTTACCTCCTGAATTGCCTCATAGAGCCCTTTGCCACAAAGCCTCACCTGGCAGGCTTGGTCAGTCAGTGGTATTTATTGAGTGCTTACTATTTGCAGAGCACTGTGCTTGGGAGAGTACAACAGAGTTAGTTGACACATTCCCAGCCCACAGTGAGCTTACAATCTCAAGGGAGGAACAGAAAGTAAAATTCATTTATTCATTCATTCAATCGTATTTATTGAGCGCTTACTGTGTGCAGAGCACTGTACTAAGCGCTTGGGAAGTACAAATTGGCAACATATAGAGACGGTCCCTACCCAACAGTGGGTTCACAGTCTAGAAGTGGGAGACAGACAACAAAACAAAGCATATTAACAAAATAAAATAAATAGAATAAACATGTACAAATAAAATAAGTAAAGAGTAATATAAGATAAATAAATAAATAAATAAATAAATAAATAGAGTAATACACATGGTAAGAGCCCGCTGCGGGACAAGGCCTGGGTCCAACCCGATCTCCTTGGGAGCCACCCCGGCGTTCATTCATTCATTCAATCGTATTTATTGAGCGCTTACTGTGTGCAGAGCACTGTACTAAGCGCTTGGGAAGTACAAGTTGGCAACATATAGAGACAGTCCCTACCCAACAGTGGGCTCACAGTCTAAAAGGGGGAGACAGAACAAAACCAAACATACTAACAAAATAAAATAGAATAGATATGTACAAGTAAAATAAATAGAGTAATAAATATGTACAAACATATATACATATATACAGGTGCTGTGGGGAAGGGAAGGAGGTAAGATGAGGGGGATGGAGAGGGGGACGAGGGGGAGAGGAAGGAAGGGGCTCAGTCTGGGAAGGCCTCCTGGAGGAGGTGAGCTCTCAGTAGGGCCTTGAAGGGAGGAATTAATTAATTAATTAATTAATTAATTAATTACAGATTAATACAAATCTGTATTTGTATTAATCTGCATTAATACAAATACAAATTAATTACAGATAGGGGAAATGGGAAAATGGTAGAGTTTAAGTTTCTGTACATGAGAGTTGTGGGGTTGGGAGAGTATCAAAGTGCTTAAAGGGTGCATATCTGAGTATCATACGTGATGCACTGGGAAGGGTAGATAGAGGAAATGAAGACTTAACAAGGGAAGGCCTCTTGGAGGAGATATGATTTTTGATGGGCTTTAATAGCACAGTGACACTTGCCACCCACCTTCACTGCTAACTTGGTCTCCCAGCCAATCTCAAATCAATCAATCAATCAATCAATCAATCCACTCTCTCATTCATCCAATCCATCACAAAAACCTGCCAGTCTCACCTCCACAACATCACCAAGATCCGCCCTTTCCTCTCCATCCAAACCGCTACCTTGCTGGTGAATCTCTCATCCTATCCCAACTGGATTACTGCTTCAGCATCCTCTCTGATCTCCCATCCTCCTGTCTCTCCCCGCTTCAGTCTATACTTCACTCTGCTGCCAGGATCATCTTTGTACAGAAATGCTCTGGGCATGTCACTCCCTTTCTCAAAAATCTCCAGTGGTTGCCTGTCAACCTACGAATCAAGCAAAAACTCCTCACTCTCACCTTCAAGGCTCTCCATCACCTCGCCCCCGCACCTCACCTCCCTTCTCTCCTTCTACAGCCCAGCCCGCACCCTCCGCTCCTCTGCCACTGTGCCTCGTTCTCACCTGTTCTGCCGTCGACCCCCGGCCCATGTCCTTCCCCAGGCCTGGAATGCCCACCCTCCACACATCTGCCAAACTAGCTCTCTTCCTTCCTTCAAAACCCTTAGAGCTTGCCTCCTCCAGGAGGCCTTCCCAGACTGAGTCCCCTTTTTCCTCTCCTCCTCCTCATCCCCCCATCCTACTTTCTTCCCCTCCCCACAGCACTTGCATACATTTGTACAGATTTATTACTCTATTTATTTTACTTGTACATATTTACTATTCTATTTATTTTGTTAATGATGTGCATATAACTATAATTCTATTTATTCTAATGATTTTGTTTTGTTGTCTATCTCCCCCTTCTAGACTGTGAGCCCCTTGTTGGGTAGGGACTGTCTCTATATGTTTCTGACTTGTACTTCCCAAGTGCTTAGTACAGTGCTCTGCACACAGTAAATGCTCAATAAATACGATTGAATGAATGAATGAATCAGTCACATTTATTAAGCACCTAGCATGGTCAGTGTGCTGTACTAAGCACTTGGGAGAACATAAAAGAGTTAAAAGGCTCAACCCCAACCCTCAAGGAGCTTATTTTCAACTTAAATAAATTTCAGATACGAGGAAGTAATAAAGTTTAAAGATATGTGCAGAAGTGCTATGGGGATTGTGGTGGCATAAGTGCTTAGGAATTCCTGCACACAGTAAGTGATCAATAAATATGATTGAATGAATGAATGATTTGCAGAGAGGCTGAAGTAGCAGTTGAGGATGTAAAATGGAGATAATTAGAGATCACTTGGGGAAGATAGCTGTGATCCCAGAAGGGTTTTGAACATGGGAAGAGCTATCTTCTGTCAGATATGATGTAAGAAGGGAGCTCCAAACAGTAGGGAGGGTGTGAGCAAGGTGTTGATGATGTGAGAGATGAGAGAGGCACAGAGCATTGGTTTAGCTTGAGAGGAACGAAGACTGTGAACTGGGGTTTAGTGGAAGAAGAGAAGGGACAAGGAGGGAGAGAATTGACTGAGTGCTTTTAAGGTAATGGCCAGAATTTTCTGCTTGATAGAGAGATGGATGGACAACCACTGAAGGTTTTTGATGAGCAGGGAGATGTGAATAGAACATTGTTTTAGAAGAATAATCCAGGCAGCAAAGTACAGATTATAGTGGGAAGAGGCTGGAAGAATTCTAGTTAGCGAGGGGGCTGGAGCAGTAGAAGAGGTGGGGTATGAAAGTGCTTGGACTAAGCATGGAAGCAGTTTGGATGGAGGGGAAGGGATGGTTTCTGGAGATGATAATTTTTGTAATAATAACTATGGTGTTTGTTAAGCACTTACTATGTTACAGGCACTGTCCTAAGTGCTGGGGTAAATTAATCAGGCTTGCCACATTCCTTGTCCCAAAGGAGGCTCACAGTCTTAGTCCCCATTTTAAAGGTAAGAAAACTGGAGACACAGAGCGGTTCACTAGGCAGACAAGTGGTGGAACTGGGAATGAAACCCAGATCCTGTGACTCCAAGGCCAGTGCTGTTTCCACTAGGCCATGTTGCCAAGGGGACTCAGTGACTGACTGGTTGTGCCAGTTGAAGGAAAGAGATGTCAGGGATATTGCCAAGGCTGTGGGTTGACAGGGAGATGGGGAAGATGGTACTGTTGTCAGATTATGATGGGAAAATGAGGTGGTGAAGAGGGTTTTTTAAGGGAAGTTGATGAGTTAATAATAATTGTGGTATTACTAATGTGCCAAACACTTTTCTAAGCTCTGGGGTATATGCAAGATAATCAGGTTGGACATAGTCCCTGTCCCACATGGGGCTCAATCTTATTCCCCCTTTTACAGATGAGCTAACTGAGGCACAGAGAAGTAAAGTGACTTGTCCAAGGTCACAAAGCAGGAATATGGCAAAGCCAGGATTAGAACCCAAATCCTCTGACTCCCAGCCCCTTGCTCTTTCCACTAGACTACGCTGGAGAGTTGCTGGTAAGTAACTTGCTCATAAAGAGAGAGGTCAGAGTTCGCCAGAGAGATTTGGGAGTCATCCGCTTAGAGGCAGTAGTTGAAGCCATCATTGGAGATGAGCTCCCTAATGGAGTCAGTATAAACTGAGAAGAGGATGCAGAACAGAGTTTTGAAAGATATACCCAGTTAGGGAATGAGAGTCAGAGGAAGACCCTTTGGGAGAAACTGAGAAAGAGCAGCCTGAGAGATAAGAGTAGAACCAGGAGCAACAAAGGTTTGATAATAACAATAATAATAATAATAATTGTGGTATATGTTAAGCACTTACTATGTGCCAGGCACTGTACTAAGCACTGGGGTGGATATAAGTAAATTGGGTTGAACACAGTCCCTGTTCTGTATGGGGCTCACAATCGTAATCTCCATTTTACAGATGAGGTAACTGAGGCAGAGAGAAGTGAAGTGACTTGCCCATGATAACAGAGCAGACAAGTGATGGAGCTGGTATTAGAACCCCTGACCTTCTGATTCCCAGGCCTTGCTTGGCTCTATCCACTATGCCATGCTGCTTCCCTGATAATATTTTAAGATAATAAGATAAGATTTTAAGAAAGAAGTGGACCACAATGACAAAGGCAGTGGGGCATTTCTGAGGGTTCCCAGCCCCAAATCCTGGCTGAAATAGTCCCTGGATCCATTTTAGGAGATCCCTGACTCCTGCATACTTCCCCTAGGTCCTAAAGCCCACTAGGTCTTCCCTTCCTGGGATAGCCAGAGGAAGCAGCATGGCCTAATGGAAAGAGCCTGGGCCTGGGATTCAGAGGACCTGCTTTGTAATCCTGGATCTGCCATTTGTCTGCTGCGTGATCTTAGGCAAGTTATTTAACTTCTCTGTGCCTCACTTCCCTTCAATATCTGTTCTCCCTTGTATTGACTCTGAGTCCCGAGTAGGACAAGAGTATCCTGTATCTACCCCAGCTTAGCCTATATTAAGTGCTTAACAAATACTGCTGTTATTATTATCAGATTTAAGGATCCCTGCCTAGGACACTTCAAATCTCTACACCCCTATTGCTGCCACACCCCCTATCTCAAGCCTAGGCATTACCCTGAAGAAGAGGAGATCATTTGGAACTAACCGACCATCCTCCTCTGGGGGCTGGATACAGGAAGCTCACAGACCAAGCACTCCCTCCCCGGCCTGAGGTTTCCCAGGTTCGCATGTCTTCCTGGCTCCTGGATCTTCTCCTCCAGCCCTACCATAGGCAGATACCAAGATGCCAGATCCGAATAATGTTTAATAGATTTCTTGCCAGTATTCTTCACACATTAATAATCAGGTAACGAACCAATAGAATTGTGGTGCAAACTGCCTAACCCTATATCTAATATTTTACTTCGTCCAACAAGTCCTCCCAAGGAATCCTTTGTACTTTCATGTTGGTGTCCTGGGGCTCACGTTCCTCTGGTTTTCTTTTCCCTTTTGCATTCAGGACACCCCATGTTTCAGTCTCACCCTCTCCAAGTCCTTCAGAGGCCTGGGAAGATTCTACCCCTCAGGGGCAGGAGACTCATTCCTCTGGAATCCTTTCATCTGGACCTCTAAGCCTTCTGGGTATCCAACCCTTCAGGTCATAACTCTGCATCCTGTGTCCTGCCTTCCTTTTACTTTGCCTACCCAGGATCACAGCTCAAATTTCATGCCTCTCTATAATGGATGAAGGGCTTCTCCTCCAACTACCTGCCTCCCCACACACCTGGCTACCTCTTCCCTCTGATTGGCTCAGTTCCAAGGTACTCTCATATAAGGCCTAACAACTGCTTGAATTAACTTCCCTCAGGGAAGGGCACTTAAAGTCCATCTCCTGGGTTCTTCTTCCTGCTCCTGAGTGTGGAGACTTGGAGTACTTGGACTTGGAGACTTGGAGTAACCTCCACAGGCCGATGAGAGGTTGAGGAGGATCAGGACATAATAGAGTGGAACAGGGTTTGCTGCTCCAATTGCCCTTCCTCTAGTTCCAAATGATGGGAAGGGTAGCGATGGATGACTGTTCTGTCCAAAAAGCTGTGAGGCAAAGCTAAAGACTTCACAACCAGTGTTTAGATTTTGCTCAAATTGATGCCTATGATCCTGGGTCCTCTCTACCTGGCTCAAACCCCCTTTCTCTCTTCTCCCCTTCTCTCCTGGATTTGGCTTCCCATCTCTGGTGGTCTCAGGTGATGTGCAAGAACCCTGGCCTCTCTCCCCACCTGCCTCCTCCCCCGCCCCCCCCCCCCCCCACCACAAAAGCAACAGTCGGTACTTATATAATGTACATCAAGTCAGCTATGAGACAGAATGCCAAGGCATCCCAAGGTCACATGGAAAGATTCTTTGCAGAAATTCATGGATACTAGACTGTGTCTCCAGGAGGCCCTCTGACCCCTTCCCTTGCTCCAGAGTTTTTGCATTCCCTTCTTATAAACACAGGATCTCCTTCCTACCGAGCATGGAACTCAGCAGCAGGAATGAGGCAGAGGGAGGCTTGGCCTTTAAAATAGAAACAGAGGGTGCAGTACCGATAGTGGACAAGAGACAGTCAGCTGAAAACCACCCTTGTCTCATCTCCACTTCTGTGGGCTTCAGGGTCCGGTGTCTGTTCTTCCTCAAATTGTCTTTCCTGCCCTCATGGTGGATTGTGGTCAAGTTGGGCAGGGATCGAACTCTTTGAGGAAATCTATAGGGAGGTGCAGAGTCCAGGACATGGAGAGTGCCTCGGGCTTGCTAACATGAATGAGGGGACTGACATGAAAACCCATCTAACTCTCCACAGTATGTTAAATTGTACACCCTAAACCAAAGGCATAGGATCCAGGAGCTATTTTCAACAACCCCAGCGATAGCATTACTTGATGGCCAAAACAAAGAGGAAAGCAATCAGAGAAATAAAGGTTTGGAGAGGGGTTTTATGCACTTTTAGGGTTAGGCTTAGGGGCAGGGTTTTATCCAGGGGCTGATAAAGACCCCCAGAGTTTCTAAACTGATTGCCTTCTCCTTGTTCTCCGAGAGAGCTCCCTTATCCCCCAAACTCCTCAGCCCTGCCTTTTTGGAGTCCTATGCTGGCTTTCTGGAGCCTGAAGACACTGCCCTTGGCCGTCAAAATATTTGCAATAATCCAGATGTTAACTTCTGGATGCCTGCACACTTGGAAGCACTATCCCAGGGCTTGTCTCCAGAAGGCTCAGGTTTGGCGCAAGAATTTATCTGATAGAAAACTAAAACAACTGTGCTCTCCAAGAGCCCTACCCAACTCCCCAGCTCAGGCATAGAATCTCCAGGCTAGATAGCAACAGAAAAGCAATCAATCAATCAATTATTCATATTGCAGATCAGCATCCCTCTGCCGGGAGCAGCTGATTTTAGATGAAGCCTGGAGTAAACAAGGGGGCTAGCCATTGCCCCATAAATACAGGTTTGATGTCTCAGAGGCTGCTTAAGTCAAACCGGACAAAAGTGCAAAGACTCTCTTCATTGCTAAATGGTTCAGGCAGAGATTTCTCCTTCCCAAATGGCAAGCTTATGCATGAGCTGCCAGGAATCAAGCCCTGAGGTCTTCCGTGATGGAAAATCTGCTTGAAATTAATTGTCCCATTAGACCCCTTGACTTGGTTAATTCAATAGTTTGATACAAGTCCACCCAAATAGAATGAACTAGAGATTCATTCATTTCTGCTCTAGCATGGGGGTGGTGTTTTGATGAGCCTTGTGTTATGGAAAAATTGCACAATGGAAACCATTGCTTCAGAGGGAATCACTGGCTATGAGATGAGGGGGCATGAAGGAGGAGGAAAGGGTAATGGAGGTCACCCCCAGCTCTGCCCTTTCCCTTCCTCCCTCGCCTCTCCCCTATGCACATCCTGCACTGCAGCCTACAACCCACTGCTCTCTGCTCCTTCCCTCTTGTTCCCATGGAGGATTCTGTCCCAGGGTGCACAGGGCGGGATCCCAAGCCTCCAAATGGATTCTCTGCTGCTCACTCCCTTCAGATGCCTCGGGTGATGGTGAGAGGTGCATCCCAGGGGCTCCCAAGAGGAGACAGCTGAATCCCATGGTCCCAGCAGCCTTCTCTGAGCACAGAGAGCTGTCCCCAGTCCAACCCAAGAAAACATCCTCACATTCTGCCCCTCCAACCCTGCCTTACTCCCAGGCCCAGTCCTTGGCTCAAAGCAGCTTATTTGCCATTTTATGTGTCCCAGGGACTCCCATGCAGGGGCAGCAAAGTCTGTGTGCTCTCCCTACTGCTCCAGATCCCTGGCCTTTGTCCTCATCCCAGGCAGCCTGACAGCCAAGCCCTGGACAAGGAGAAGCTCGAGAACCTCTCTATAGAGCATCTCCTTGCCAATCTTAGGGACTGAAGAAGTGGGGAAGGAGATATAAGGAGAAAAAAGCTCCACCAAGTTTAAATAGTCAAACTTGAAAAGACACCCCTTTATTTCTGAGAGTGGGGAAGCAGAAGATCCATGTAAGAACGAAATTATTCAATCAATGGTATTTGTTAAGTGCTTAATGTGTGCAGACTACTGTACTAAGCACTGGAAGAGTATAATAGCTTTAGGAGCATTAACAAGGATGGTTTCCGCACATCATTTTATTGCAAGGTAATGGACTGACTATCTCCATTTCCTGATCAGCTTCTTCTTTGGGGAGATCTTGTTTCCTTAGGAAATAACCAATGAATTGGGGAAGAAAGGAAACCTTCTCTGGTGAATCTCTCACTTCCCCACATTATAACCTTTCCCTACTGAGTCTGTATCCTCTAATCACTTTGATATTTACCCCACCCACAGCCCTGCAGCACTTTTATGCATGTAATAGTAATAACAATAGCATTTATTAAGTGCTTACTATGTGCAAAGCACTGTTTACACTCTGTTGCTTCTCTTACCTGTAATTTCTTTTAATACTCCTTACCTCAACTAGCTTGTAAACTCCTTAAATGCAAAGGATTCTATCTTTTTTTTAAATGATATTTGTTAAGTGCTTACTGTGTGCCAGGCTCTTTTCTAAGTGCTGGAGGAGTTACAGAGTAATCAGGTTGGACAGAGCCCATGTCCCACAGAGAGCACACAGTCTTAATCCCCACTTTCAAGATGAGGTAACTGAGGCACAGAGAAATGAAGTGACTTGTCTAAGGTCACACAGTATACAAGTGGCAGAGCTGGGATTAGAATTCAGGTATTTCTGACTCCCAGGCTCGAGTTCTATTTACTAGGCCATGCCACTTCTCTACTTACTCTAGTATACTCTCCCAAGGGCTTAGTACAATGTTCTGTATAGAGTAAGTGCTCAATGAATACAATTGATTGACTGAAGAAATACTGTAATTGGTAATGCATTTTCGGTTTTAGCAAGTCCATGTCCATGGGGGCTGCTGGAATCAATCTTCTAAACCTTGAAGAAGATTAGGGTATTTATTTTATTTTGTTCTCCGTCTCCCCCTTTTAGACTGTGAGCCCACTGTTGGGTAGGGACTGTCTCTATATGTTGCCAACTTGTACTTCCCAAGCGCTTAGTACAGTGCTCTGCACACAATAAGCACTCAATAAATACAATTGATTGATTGATTAGGGTAGGTATCATGAGGCCAGTTGGATTTTCTGGTGGAGGTTGGCATTCACATCTCCTCCAAGAGGTCTTCTCTGATTAAAACCTCAATTTTCCCCAGCCACCCTCCCCTCTGAGTTTCCTATGCACTTGCCTGTGTATCCCTTAAGCAGTTTGATACTCACCCCAGCCCCACAGCCCTTATGGAAATATCCTCATAATAATTATGGTACTTGGCACTTGTTAAGCATTCGCTATGTGCCAAGCACTGTTCTAAGTGCCGGGGTAGTACAAGTCAGTCAGGTCGGACACAGTCCCTATCCTACATTGAGCTCACACTCTTAATCCTCATTTTTTACAGATGAGGTAACTGAGGCACAGAGAAGGTAAGTGACTTGCCCAAGGTCACACAGCAGTCATATGGCAGAGTCAGATTTAGAACTCATGACTTTTTGGCTTCCAGGCCCGTGCTCTATCCACTATGTCTTGCTGCTTTGCTAATACTCTACTATTTCCCCTAACTGTAATTTATTTCAATGTCTGTCTCCCCCCGTAGACTGTAAACTCCTTGTTGTAGGGCTCATGTCACTCTAACTCTATTGTACTGTACTCTCCCAAACGCTTAGTGGAGTGCTCTGCACACCTTTTGTTTCTATATGGGAGCCAGACGATTACTTACTGCTGTTTTCTAAAGCTTAAAGCACTTCCTTAACTCCCTGTTGGTAATCTCCTTTCCCCTTCATTGACTTTTCTTAAGAGTTTCCTATATACAGGAAGCTGTAATACTACTCTTTTTATTTAAGTTCTTCCTGTTTGGTATAATTGTGGCAACTGAGAGGTAGAAAACTGGATTGTCAGCTCCTTGAGGACAGAGAATGTGTTGTTTACTTCTGATCTATGTTTTCAAGTGCCTACTATGGTACTCTGCACTTAGTAGTAGGCACTTAGCACGGTCCTCTGCTTGAACGCATTCAGCTCAATGTCTAGCACCCAATATGTTCTGGGTTCTAATTCTGGCTCTGCCACTTGTGGGCTGTGTGACCCTGGGCAAGCCACTTACCTTCTCTGTGTCTCCATTTCCTCATCTGTAAAATGGGGATTCAGTACCTATTCTCCTTCCTATTTAGGCTGTATGAGACAAGAACTGCGTCCACCCTGATTATCTTTTATCTATCACACCACTTAGCACAGTGCTTGGCACACAGTAAGCACTTTTTAATGGCATTTATTAAGCACTTACTATGTGCAAAGCACTGTTCTAAGCACTGGGTGATCAGGTTGTCCCACGGGGGGCTCACAGTCTTAATCCCCATTTTACAGATGTGGTGAAGTGAGAAGTTACACAGAGAAGTTAAGTGACTTGCCCAAAGTCACACAGCTGACAATTGGCAGAGTCGGGATTTGAACCCATGACCTCTGACTCCAAAGCCCGTGCTCTTTCCGCTGAGCCACGCTGATATTATTATTGTTATTATTATTATTATCTCAATACAGTGACCTGAACTTTGGAGACACCCAGTAAAGTGCTCTGCATACAGTTGGTGAGTTCTCCTCCCCCTCCCCTCCCTCACCAACTACCATTTCCTTGTGGCCTTCTGCCTCTCCAATGTTGAACAAAAATCACATACTCTACCTTCAGAATTCTTCCAAAGTTGCAGAGAGGAGTGTGAGTACTCTTCCCGAAAACTCTGTTTAGGTGATTTGGTTTCCCTCGCTACCTTGGATTATTGATTTTGTCATTTATTGTTGTTTGTATTGCACTGTGGTTGTTCTATGTAACTCTTTGCCCCCATTCAGATTGTGAGCCCCCTGTGGGGCAGAGACTGTGTCTAGTCTATCTTGTAATTCCCCAGTGTACAGCAAAGGGTTTAGCATAGAGCAAGCATCACTTTGATCTCCCTATCCTTCATTTTGAAATGTTAGGAAGTTATTCATGCACCAAATATTGATACCTTCTCTCCCAGGGGCCCTTACAGGTAAATGAGTGGGCCTCAGGATTAACGTAACACAAGAAGATACCGTCCGGCTCTATCTTTCCATAATCTCCCTGTTTTATTGTTCCAAGCAGTTAGCCATATCGGTTTACAAAAGAAGCGCTGCCCCACATTAATGGGTAGGTGAACAGCAACCACTGATTTACAAGCTCGGCCAGATCAGCTGGCATGAGGATCATCTCTCTGAGATCAAGGTTTAGCCTGTCCCAGATAAATTATTTAGCGTCTGTTGGGCGGGAGCCCCTTGTCCATCTGGTTCGATGCAGACGTCTACCACCCAGTTCTGCGGAGGTACCCTGGGGTAATTTTCCTATATGGTGCCCTGTGGCTTTCCATAGTAGGTAATGGAAATTTTGAAGCTTTGTTCTCTACTGTATTTCCAAGCACAAACACTCGGTGATGCTGTCAGGAAAATAATATCCAGTGACACTCTTTCAAACGTCATCCATGGAGAAACCTTTCATAGCACTGGACCCTACGGATAATGACTCTTCCTAAACACGTTTTGTGGACATTTGGAGCTTTAAGATGAGCTGATCACTGAGGGAGAATAATGACACTGGAATGATAATAATAATAATAATAATGGTATTTGTTAAGTGCTTACTATGTGCCAAGCACTGTTCTAAGCACTGAGGTAGCTACAAGGTAATGAGATTGTCCCACATGGAGCTCACAGTCTTAATCCCCATTTTACAGATGAGGTAACTGAGGCACAGAGAAGTTAAGTGACTTGCCCAAAGTCACACATCTGACAAGTGGTAGAGCCGGGATTAGAACCCACTACCTCTGACTTCCAAACCCGTGCTCTTTCCACTGAGCCACACTGCTTCTCCAAGTGGTGATACAAGTGGTGCATTGGGAAGTGCTCAATACATACCATTTGAACTACTCTATGGACAAACAACCACTGCTACTTACCAAGCTCTGAGGCCATAGCAGACTGAAGACCCCAAATGAAAGCTGGAAGAAGGTAGGAAGTTGGAATGACATGCTGGCTAGTGGAAAGAGAATGGGCCTGGGAATCAGAGCCCCTAATGTTAACTCCACCACTTACCTACTGTGTGATCATGGGCAAGTCACTTAATTTATCTGTGCCTCAGTTCCCTCATCTGCAAAGTGGGAATTCAATATTTGTTCTCCCTCTTACTTACTCTGAGATCCCCATGTGAACTTGATTACCCTGTATCTAACCCAGAAGTTAGTACAGTACTTGGCATATAGTAAGCACTTAACAAATACTATAATTAGTAGTAAGCACTTACTATGTGCCAAGTACTGTTCTAAGCATTGACAAGGTAATCAGGTTGTCCCACGTGGGGCTCACAGTCTTAATCTCCATTTTACAGAAGAGGTAACTGAGGCACAGAAAAGTTAAGTGGCTTGACCAGGGTCACACAGCTGACAATTGGCAGAGCTGGGATTTGAACCCATGACTTCTGACTCCCAAGCCTTTGCTCTTTCTACTAAGCCACACTACTTATCTCCAGCTTATACGGACAAGGACAACAGGGCATGCTCAGAACATACTCCCTTCTGCACCTGAATCTTCCAATCTTGATAGAGCTTGACAAGCAGCATGGCCTAGTGGATACAGCACGGGTCTGGGAGTCAGAGGACCTGGATTCTAATCCCGGATCCACCACTTGTCTGCTGTGTGACCTTGGGCAAGTCAGTTAACTTCTCTGTACCTTAGTTATCTCATCTGTAAAATGGGGATTAAGACTGTGAGCCCCATTTGGGGCAGATAAGGTGTCCAACCAGATTATCTTGTATCTACCCCAGCTCTTAGTACAGTGCCTGGCACATAGTAAACTCTTAACAAATACCATAAAAAAAAACAATATGAGAGTCCCCTTCCTGGGAGCGATGAGCAGTGTCCAACTCCCTCAGACTGCACTAGGAGAGATAGTCCTAAAGAAATGTTAGTTGTGTTTTGAAACTGCTTCGGGGATCCCATTTGGCTTAATGGCAAGAGAAGGGAACTTGAAGTCAAGAGACCAAAGTTCTAATTCTGGCTCTTCCCCTGGCCTGCTGTGCGATCTTGGGAAAAATGCATAATCTTTTGAGGCCTCAGTTTCCTCATCTGTAAAATGGAAGTGAGATACCTCTTCTCGTGAACACTCTTTGAGCCCCGGGTGGGACAGGGATTGCATCTGATTTAATTATCCTGTAACTGTATCCTGTATCTGCCCCAGCACTTGACAACCCATAAATTCTTAATCAATACCTTTATTAATATTATTATTAGAAATTAAATTTTCAATGTGGCAAATTTAGCTAAACTGGCTTAGAGCCAGTCAGACTGTGAAACCCGTGTGGTTCACATAATTGCTTTGTATCTACCCCAACACTTAGCATAGTGCTTGGCACACAATAAGCACTTAACAAATACATTTTTTTTAAAAGGACCACCTTTTCTCCTAAATATTTAGCTCCATGCTCATCACAGATAATCACCCAATAAATGTTATTGATTTATTGACTAATTAACTGAAGGGAATATGCAGATCTCTAAAAAATGACTTTTTAGTTGCACCCAACCACTGTCTTCTCCTCTGGATTTCCAACAGGAAGTGAAGCAGATCTCCACTGCTCTCTGGATTGAAGACTGTTTATGAGTGTGGAACCAAGAGGAGAAAGGAAGTAATAAAGGGCAGTGAGGTTGTAAAAGATGATTTACAAGGGAGAGTGCCAGATGAATGAATGAATTTATGGGAATTCCAATCACAGTCCAGATCTGGAGAAGGTCCAGATCAGAGATCCGAAACACACAGTGAATGGGTTCGAGGGATTTGAAATCCTGTAAAAGGACCGGATGCTCATTTGGGAACAGGAATGTAGAAAAAAGGAACTGACCAAGGCAAAATGCTATTTAACTATGTCCAGCTTTTCTCTGGCTATCTGTGGCCCTGAAAACTACCCTACAAGCTGACTGGGAGTTTGGTCTCTTTAGTAAAGTGCCAGGCTGATGAAACAGCAGGATTCAAGAAAGGAACTTCTTTAACCCCACCACTGTAACGATTCTCTGTTATTGTTCTTACAGACCACTGGGGCTCGGTTATTAAGAACTCAGTTGATAAGACCCTAGTACAGGGTTCTAAAAAGGAAGGGTGACTGTTCCCCAGCTGAACTGGAGGGATAGATGGAGTAAAACTCGATAGATAGGCCATGATTCTCAGCTCCACTTTCTGCTTGCCGTGTACATGGGCTAAAGCCGGTAGCTCTCCTCTCAGTTCCAAGCCAGCTGCAGAACTGGCCTGACCTACGGATGTGCTCCAAGGGGGCTTTCCTTTGTGCATTCAAAGGGAATTTTACAATAAGGCATATGTACTGCTCTCAAAATTATATTGCAACAAGCTCTGTTGGATGTCTTGGAGATATTTAACTGTATATATTGTTTTTAGTTATGATACAATCCTTTGCCATGATGCGTGTTTTCACTATGTGCTTTGGCTAGATTGTTGTTAGGGAATTAAGGGAATGCTTATCTGACAACAATAGCTTATACTGGAAGCCTTGGGCTACAGTGTCGGAAAAATGTTTCTGCCCAAATGCACAGCGTCAGCATGGATACTGCAGCCCAAGTTTTCCATAACAGCAGCTCTTGTGTGAAAACAACCCCTAAGTTATAGGAGAACTGGAAATATTCATTAAGCACTTTCCAGCTGCCAAGTACTGTCCTAGAGCCTGTAGTAGATGCTTGATATAATCAGAATCAGCATAGTCACAGATTACTTAACCTTTATCGGCATGATTTTCCTCAGTTGTAAAATGGGAATAAGATTCCTACTCTCCCCTCAGTTTAGATTGTGAGCACCATGGGGGCCTGGGACTATGTATGATCTAATTATCTCTTTTTCATCCCAGTACTTGTGGTTGCAAACAGAGAGAAAGGCAAAGCAAGGAAGGTTCAAAAACCACTGGGAGAGGCTTGACTTAAGGACCACAAGAAGCTTATTTAGAATTACCATATTTAAAGCTTGAACCACATTCTTTCCCCTTCAGTTTTTAAACCATAATACATTTTAAAGAAAACAAACACAAATAAGAAACAACCCCTTCTCCCTGTGCCCCTCCCCAAATCCCAGAAAACAAACAAATGAAAATAAAACAAAAAACAGAAAAAAAATTGAATGAGTAGTCAAACCTGAGATACAAGGATCTTGGGATCAGGAATTTCATTATTAAGCACAATCTAGGTTCTCTAACCAAACCTATATCGGGATGCATTTTTTTCATGTAGAAAGCCACCATGAGAATCACATCCATAAGAAGTCGAAGTTAAAATGCCTAAGTTGAGAAGCCTCCATGAAATATGTGCTGCCTGGGGATCCCATGAGGATGCATTTCATAAATTTAGAAAAATAGTTTGTCCATCTCTCCCATAGAAAAATTTTGTTTAAAGGTGGTTCCTACAGTATGCAATCTGAGAAATAAGGAACAACCTCTCTAGAAACCTAAACATACTCAAATGGTAGCTGTGAAAAAGTCATTGGGATAATTTGGTAGCCCATGATGAAGGGTTTGGCTTTCTAAGTCCTTGAGACAAGATACGCATACATCTGCAGCTATTCCTCTGAAGGGAGAAAGACAGATATTTGACATACCCCAGTGCCAAATCTGGGAGTTGGCTTGAATTCAAATCCCTGATTAATTCTTGCTTCCTGCTCAAGGTGAGATAGGAGAGGCCTTGGAGAATGTGTGGGGGA
The DNA here is from genome assembly GCF_015852505.1 of Tachyglossus aculeatus. Lineage (NCBI taxonomy): Eukaryota > Metazoa > Chordata > Mammalia > Monotremata > Tachyglossidae > Tachyglossus > Tachyglossus aculeatus. The sequence continues at coordinate 50,836,180 of NC_052101.1, forward strand.
CCCCCTTCCCTCCCCAAAGCTGAAAGCTCACCTCCTCCAGGAGGCCTTCCCAGATTGAACCTCCCTTTTCCTCTGTTCCACCGTCTCCTCCACATCACCATGACTTGCTCCCTCTGCTCTACGCCTCCCTGCCCCACACACTTGTGTATATATGTACATATTGATTATTTTTATGTTATTAATCAATCAATCAATCAATCAATCGTATTTATTGAGCGCTTACTATGTGCAGAGCACTGTACTAAGCGCTTGGGAAGTACAAATTGGCAACACATAGAGACAGTCCCTACCCAACAGTGGGCTCACAGTCTAAAAGGGGGAGGCAGAGAACAAAGCCAAACATACCAAAAAAATAAAATAAATAGGATAGAAATGTACAAGTAAAATAAATAAATAAATGAATAAATAGAGTAATAAATATGTACAACCATATATACATATATACAGGTGCTGTGGGGAAGGGAAGGAGGTAAGATGGGGGGATGGAGAGGGGGACGAGGGGGAGAGGAAGGAAGGGGCTCAGTCTGGGAAGGCCTCCTGGAGGAGGTGAGCTCTCAGCAGGGCCTTGAAGGGAGGAAGAGAGCTAGCTTGGCGGAGGGGCAGAGGGAGGGCATTCCAGGCCCGGGGGATGACGTGGGCCGGGGGTCGATGGTGGGACAGGCGAGAACGAGGTACGGTGAGGAGATTAGCGGTGGAGGAGCGGAGGGTGCGGGCTGGGCAGTAGAAGGAGAGAAGGGAGGTGAGGTAGGAGGGGGCGAGGTGATGGACAGCCTTGAAGCCCAGGGTGAGGAGTTTCTGCCTGATGCGCAGATTGATTGGTAGCCATTGGAGGTTTTTGAGGAGGGGAGTAATATGCCCAGAGCGTTTCTGGACAAAGATAATCTGGGCAGCAGCATGAAGTATGGATTGAAGTGGAGAGAGACACGAGGATGGGAGATCAGAGAGAAGGCTGGTGCAGTAGTCCAGACGGGATAGGATGAGAGCTTGAATGAGCAGGGTAGCGGTTGGGATGGAGAGGAAAGGGCAGATCTTGGCAATGTTGCGGAGCTGAGACCGGCAGGTTTTGGTAACGGCTTGGATGTGAGGGGTGAATGAGAGAGCGGAGTCGAGGATGACACCAAGGTTGCGGGCTTGTGAGACGGGAAGGATGGTAGTGCCGTCAACAGAGATGGGAAAGTCTGGGAGAGGACAAGGTTTGGGAGGGAAGACAAGGAGCTCAGTCTTCGACATGTTGAGCTTTAGGTGGCGGGCAGACATCCAGATGGAGATGTCCTGAAGGCAGGAGGAGATGCGAGCCTGGAGGGAGGGGGAGAGAGCAGGGGCAGAGATGTAGATCTGGGTGTCATCAGCGTAGAGGTGATAGTTGAAGCCGTGGGAGCGAATGAGGTCACCAAGGGAGTGAGTGTAGATTGAGAATGTTTATGTATCTATAATTCTATTTATTTATATTGATGCTATTAATACCTGTCTACTTGTTTTGTTTTGTTGCCTGTCTCCCTCCTTCTAGACTGTGAGCCAGTTGTTGGGTAGGGATTGTCTCTGTTGCCAAATTGTACTTTCCAAGCTCTTAGTACAGTGCTCTGCACACAGTAAGTGCTCAATAAATACGACTGAATGACTGAATGAATGAATGCATCTAAAACTGAACTTCTTATCTTCCCACCCAAACCCTGCCCTCCCGCTCACTTTCCCATCAGTATTGACGGCACCAACAACCTTCCTGTCTCACAAGCCCATAATCTTGGCATTATTCTTTACTCTTCTCTCTTGTTCTACCCACATATTCAAGCCATCTCTAATTCCTATCAGTTCTACCTTCACAACATCGCCAAAATCTGCCCCTTCCTCTCCATCCAAACTGCAACCACATTAATACAAGCACTTACCCTATCCCAACTTGATTTATTGTATCAGCCTCCTTGCTGACCTCCCTGCATCCTGTCTCTCCCTGCTTCAGTCCATACTCCATTCTGCTGCCCAAATCATTTTCATTCAAAAAAGTTCAGACCATATTTCCCCACTCTTCAAGAAACTCCAGTGGTTGCCAATTCACTTCTGCATCAAACAAAAACTCCTCCCCATTGGCTTTAAAGTGTTTAATCAACTTGCTCCGCCCTACCTCACCTCACTACTCTCTTACTACAACCCAGCCCACACATTTCATTCCTCAAATGCTAACCTTCTCACTATACCTTGATCTCGCCTATCTTGCCCCCAACCTCTCACCCACATTCTACCTCTGGCTTGCAACACCCTCCTTCCTCATATGAGAGATAATTGCTCTCCCCCACTTCAAAACCTTTTTTAGGGCACATCTCCTCCAAGAAGCTTTCCCTAAGACCTCCTCTCCTCTTCTCCTTCTGTGCCACTCTTGCTTTCTCCTTCATTCATCCTCCTCCCATCTCCATAGTACATATGTATATATTTGTAATTTATTTATTTATTTATCTATTTATTTATTTATATTAGTGTCTGTCTCCTCCAAGAAGCTTTCTCTAAGACCCCCTCTCCTCTTTTCCTTCTGTGCCACTCTTGCTTTCTCCTTCATTCATTCTCCTCCCATCCCCATAGTACATATGTATATATTTGTAAATTTTTCATTTGTTTATATTAGTGTCTGTCTCTCCCTCTAGACTGTGAGCTTGTTGTGGGTATGAATGTGTCTGTTTGTTGTTACACTTGACTTTCCCAAGAGTTTAGTACAGTGCTTCGCACACAGTAAGCACTCAATAAATACAATTGAATGAATAAATATATGAATGAAAACCACAAGACCTCCAAAAAACAGGAAGGAATATTTACTAGATATTTTGAGCCCCCTAAAATCCAGGTGATTACTAAACACCAATGCTCCTAAACCAAAGAAGGCCCAAAATAAGCTGAAGCATGTTTGCCTAGTGGAAAGAACAAGGCCTGGTTCTAATCCGGGTTCTGCCAATTGCCTGCTGAATAATCTTGGGCAACTCACTTTACTCTGTGCCTCAGGTTCCTCAGCTGTAAAATGGAGATTAAATACCTGCTCTCGTTCCTATTATAATGCAAACCCCATGTGGGACTGGCACTGAGATTGGCCTGATTATCTTGTATCTATCTCAGCACTTAGTATAGTGATTGGCACAGAGTAAATACTTAGCAAATACCCCAGTTATTATTATTAAGGGCATTTCATATGTATACATGTGAGAAGCAGTGTGGCCTAGTGGAAACTGCATGGGCCTGGGAGTCAAGGAGGACCTGAATTCTAATCCTGCCTCTGCCACTTGTCTGCTGTGTGATTTTGGGCAAGTCACATAACTTCTCTGTGCCTCAGTTACCTCATCTGTAAAGTGGGGATTTAAGCTGTGAACCCCATGTGGGAGAGGGACTGTGTCCAACCTGGTTATCTTGTATCTACTCTAGACTGTACTCCTTTAGACTGTAAGCTCATTATGGGCAGGGAACGCATCTGCTAATTCTGTTGTACTGTACTCTCCCTAGTCCTTACCACAGTGCTCCACTCATAATAAGTGTTCAAAAAATACCACTGATTGACATTGATTGATTTACTCCAATGCTTCGTACAGTGCCTGGCTCAGAGAAAGCGCTTAACAAATACCATGTGCGTGTGTGTGTGTGTTTATATGTATACACATATATACATATGTACACATATACATATAGGCATTTATATGCATACATTTATGTATACAATTACTGAATACTAGATAATTAGTATGGACACAGTCCCCGTTCTACATGGGATTCACAATGTAAGTAGTAGAGAGAGAAGGGATCTTATCCCCATTTTACAAATGAAGAAACTGAGGCCCAGAAAGGATAAGTGACTTGCCCAAGGTCTTGCAGGAGGCCAGTGGCAGAGCCAAGACTAGATTTCCAGTCCTAATTTCAGTCCCATTCTCTTTCCAATATGTTGCTCTGCATCTCCTGAAAGAGCAGAATCCTGTATTCAGCAAGATCACAGATAGAAAGCACTCGCAGGGAATTCCTTCTTTTGGGGAGAATGAATTGAGGCATTTTCCCTAGGATCCCACTTCAGGGGGCCTACTAGGGAGACAGAGTTGATCAGTCCAGAAGAATAAGCAAGATGGTCAACGGCAAATTTGACCCTAGTTCTCTTCCTCTTTTATTCTGCAGTGATAATTGTCTAGGAAGGATCATCTTCCTTGGAAACCTCACTGCTGAAAAAGCACCAGTGATTTGTATACTCTCCTCTAATCCATCATGAAAGTGAAGATTAGTGGGTTGGCTGCTTGGCTCTAAGCTCTGTGATAGTCTGACGGATTATGATGTTTTGAGAGCTGGATCATGAAGGATGCAAGAAAACCTCAAGGAAAAGTTCAAGGACAGCCAGCAATAAGAGAACCTCTGATTGTTTTTGCTTTGTGAGAAGGTGAAGTCAGCAACAGGAAGAAAAATAGCCATTCAGTTGTCCACCTATACCTTTCATTAAAACCAGAGGGAATGGTTTCTGAGGCAGAAGTTCGTTACGGTAGACACTGACGCTTTTGCACAAGTATTCTCTGATGAAATCTTACCTGGAAGGTCAGGCATGGCCTCCTTAATAGCTCTACAAGCCACTACCCTTACCTGCCCAATAATCACAAGTGACCAGTATCCATTTCTGGAGTGAGCAATTTCGGCATCAAAAGGCCAACAGTTAGCCGGCTGTTCAGCTGTATATAAAGTCTGGTTACCACATTAGAGAGCTGCATAGTTGGAGAGAAATTGCTCAAGGGTAGGGTTCCCTGGGAGACATCTAGATGGTTACCACTGTCATGTTGATTGGAACCATCAGCCTAATGGCAGATACATTTTGAAAGAAATTAAAACAGAAGTGTGTCCTTGGAAATGCTTCAACATCCCTGAAAAGCAAAACAATAGGAAGAAATGCAGAGGGAAGGAATTTGGAAACCATGCTGTTCTGTAGAAACAAAGCTGGTGAGGCATGGCCCAGGGAGATTGTCCAGGGAACACATGATGGACAGCACCCCAGTCACATCTACTGATGGATGGGATTCCTCAATGCATGGCCTTCATTTGGTTCAGGAAATGAGAAGCAGCATGGTTTAGGGGAAACAGAAAGGGCTTGGGAGTCAAAGGTCATGGGTTCTAATCCCTGCTCTGCCACTTATCAGCTGTGTGACTTTGGGCAAGTCACTTACACTCTCTGTGCCTCAGTCACCTCATCTGTAAAATGGGGATTAAGTCTGTGAGCCCCACATGGGACAGTCTGATTACCTTGTACCTACCTTGGCCCTTAGAACAGTGCTTGACACATAGTAAGCGCTTGACAAATACCATCATTAGCATTATTATTATTGTTATTATTATTCAGCAGCTACTCTATGTAGATGACTGTGCTCTAGAGACCCACATCGGTACAGCCAGGTAGCTTAGTAGAAAGATCACCAGACTGGGAATCAGGAGACCTGGGTTCTAATACTGATTTTGCCACTTGCCTGCTATGTGACTTTGGGCAAGTTGCTTCACTTCTTTGTGCCTCAGTCTCCTCATCTGTAAAATCTAAATTAAATACCTCTTCTCCCTTCACTTTAGATCATGAGCTCCAGGTGGCACAGAGCCTGGGTCCTGTATGTACCTCAGCACTAAGCACAGTCCCTGGCACATTGTATGTACCTCACCAATACAACAATGATTGCTATTATCACACATACACATGCAAGAGAATATATGAGTGAATACAATTTCCTCTGCTGTTGCAGCTCAGTGTTATGGACTAAGTCTGAAATAAACCAAAGTTATGTATAAGCCCTCACACACCAGGGTTTTTCATCAATCTCACAGAATTTATAGCTGTCACCAAATTCTGTGACCTAGGCGGTACTCTGTCCAACAGCAATAATAATAATTGTGGTATATTTTAAGTGCTTACCATGTGCCAGGCACTGTACTACATGCTGGGCAGATGCAGGATAATTGGATCGGACACAGTCCCTGTCCCAGATGGGGCTGACAGTCATAATCCCCATTCTACAGATGAGGAAACTGAGGCAAAGAGAAGTTAAGTGACTTACCCAAGTTCACACACCAGACAAGTAGCAGAGCCAGGATTAGAATCCAGGTCCTCTGACCTCCAGACCTGTGCTCTCTGCACTAGACCACACTGCCTCTTCAATGCATAAATAGATTCCCCATTCTGTTTCCATCTATACCCACTCCGATGGAGAACCCATTCCCCATCATGGCTTCGACTACCATATCTACACAACTGATTTCCAAAACCACACCTCCGGCCTCTTGGCATATCCCCTCCAAGAGGCCTTCCCTGATTAAGCCCTCATTTCCTCTTCTCCCACTCCCTTCTGCATAACCCTGATTTGCTCCCTTGCTCCCTCAGCCCCACAGCACATATATATATCCATAATTTATTTATTTATATTAACAACTGTCTCCTGCTCTACACTATGTAAGTTGTGTGCAGGGAATGTGTCCACCAATTTTGTTATACTGTACTCTCCCAAGTGCTTAGTACAGTGCAATACACACAGTAAGCACTCAATAAATACGATTGCTTGATTGACTGATCTCTCTTCTCTACAGTCTCACATTTCCTCCTGCCTTGAGGACATCTCTATATGGTGTCCTGCTGAAACCTCAAACTAAACATGTCCAAAACAGAACTCCTTATCTTCCCACCCAAACCCTTTCCTCCCTGCATCTTTCCCATCACTGTAGACAATTCCACTACCCTCCCTATTTCACAAACACACACCCCTGGTGTTGTCCTTAACTCATCCCTCTTACGCAACCCACAAATGCAATCTGTCACCAAATCCTATTGGCTTTAACTTCACAACATCACTAAAATCCACCCTTTTGTCTCCATCCAAACTACTACCACACTGATCCAAGCTTTTATCCTATCCCTCTTTGCCTATTGCAACTGCCTCCTTGCTGTCCTCTCTGCCTTCTGTCTCTTGCCATTCCAGGTTACACTTCACTCAGCTGCCTGGATCATTTTTTTAAAAAAATGCTCAGCACATGTTTCCCCACTCTGCAAGAATCTCCAGTGGTTGCCCATCAACCTCAGAATCAAACAGAAAGTCCTTGACATAGACTTTAAAGCACTCAGTCAGCTTGGCCTTTCCCATCTTACTTCACTGATCTCCCACTACAACCCAGGCCTCACACTTCACTCCTCTCATAATAATAATAATAATAATGATGATGGCATTTATTAAGCACTTACTATGTGCAAAGCACTGTTCTAAGTGCTGGAGAGGTTACAAAGTGATCAGGTTGTCCCACAGGGGACTCACAGTCTTAATCCGCATTTTACAGATGAGGTAACTGAGACACAGAGAAGTTAAGTGACTTGCCCAAAGCCACCCAGCTGACAAGTGGTGGAGCCGGGATTTGAACCCATGACCTCTGACTCCAAAGCCCACGCTCTTTCCACTGAGCCATGCTGCTTCTCGTCTACCTCACCGTCGACCTCTTTCCCACATCCTCCCTATGTCTTGGAACTCCTCCCCCTCCATATACACTGGATCACCACTCTCCCTACCTTCAAAGCCTTATTAAGGTCACATCTCCTCCAAGAGGCCTTCCCCAATTAAGCCACCTTTTCCCCAGCTCCCTCTCCCTTCTGATCCACCTATGGACTTGTATCTTAACCCTTTGAGAATTTGGTATTCACCCACTCTCAGCCCCACAGCACCATATATATGAATTATTTATTTACATAAATGTTTGTCCCCCGCCTCTACACTGCAATCTCATTGTGGGCGGCAGGGAACTGTATCTACCAGATGTGTTGTGTCCTTCCATACGGTAAGCACACAATAAATGCCACTGATTGATTGATAAATAAGGAAATAGAAACAGAATACAAAAAGCTACCATGGCTTATGGCTAGTGGCAAAACAGAGGGCCATGACAGTTGGGCATCAAACTCCTTTTTTTTAGGTATTTAAGTGCTTACTATGCTCCAAGCACTGTACTAAGCCCTGGAGTAGATACAAGTTAATGAAGTTGGACACGGTGCATGTCCCACATGGGGTTCAACAGATGAGGTAACTTGAGGGCCAGAGAAGTGAAGTGACTTGGCCATGGTCACAGAGCAAAAAAGTAGTAGAGTGGGATTAGAACCCATGTCCTTCTGATTCCCACGGCCAAGTTCTATCCACTAGGCCCACATTGCTTCTGGAACTCCATTCCAGATTGAAGATTTATAAGAGTATTATTACTATAATTCTTTAGGGAATGCTATTCACAGTTCTTTGTCATTGATGGCTTACTCCCACAGTAGAGAAACTATTCTATTGCCTGCTTTTTGAGTCTTATTCATTATTTCTGGCTCCTGGCAAGGTACAATTTGTAGGTGGCAGGGAAAACTAGATGAGGGAAATTCTTATAAAAAATGGCTGGATTAACAGCACTATGTAGTTGAATGTCAGTATTCAAGGTAGCCCAGATGGAAATCTGATTTTCCCCCTACTCTTCCAACCTCCCACATCACTCATGTTAACAATGTTCACGTACTCTGCCCAGTTAATTTTTAACTGTGCTCAGCTCAGAGACCTCAAGTAGTCTCTGTTTCTGCTATTGATTTATCTATATTAATATTTGTCTTCCCCTCTAGACTGTGAGCTCATTGGGGGCAGGAATGTGTCTATTTGTTGTTATATTGTACTCTCCAAAGGGCTTAGTACAATGCTTTGCACACAGTAAGTGCTCAATAAATACGATTGAATGAATGAAGATGCATCAGTTGTGCCACTGGTTTGTTCCACTCCACTTTGGGTTCAATTGTTTCTAAATGAAATACAAGACTGGATCTGATGAGATCCGTCAAAAGAAACTAACATTTCAAGTAATAATGATGGTATTTGTTAAGCGCTTACTATGTGCCAAGTACTGTTCCAAGTGTGAATGACATGTTGATTCCTCCCTACCATGTCATTTCAATCTTGAACAGACACAGGCTTGGCTTCTGAATAGAAACTGGGTTTTGCCTCATCAAACTCTCTCTCCTGGATAACCACCCAATGCATAATTGGAGGCAGTTTGGTCTAGTAGAAAGAGCATAAATAGGGGTCAGGAGACCTGGGTTCTAGTTCCAACTCTGCCACTGGCCTGCTGTGTGACTTGGAGAAAGTCACTTAAACTCTCTGGGACTCAGGTCCCTCATCTGTAAAATGTGCACAATAACACCTCTTACTTTAAGGTTGTGGGCCCCCTAAGGGAATGTGTCTGAGCTAATTATGTCATTTCTATCTTCCTGTTGAGCATGGTGCCTTGGACATTATAAACATGCAGTAAGTCAAATTATCATTTAATACTAATATTTATCGGATCCTATTTATGAATGATAAAAAGGTAAGAAATGGCAGAGTTAACCTGATCCTTGTCTCTTCTCCATCTCTCTTTTCTTGCCTACCTACTCGGTGTCAGTTTGTCACTTCCTCACTAACTGAAGCTCTTTACTATAAGCTCCTGGTGAGCTGGGAGTATAACAATTGCTTCTGTTATACTTTCTCATAAACTTAGTTTAGTGCACTGCACTTATTAGGTGTTCAGTCAATACTGTTAATACTACTCCAGCCTGACAAGTTATTGATGAAGGCATGCGTGGGAATTTTCAGGTCCCTTTAGTTCACCCACTCACTAAATCCCAATTCTTCTGGAAATGGAAAGAGGTTGTGAAAGAGTGGGGAAATCCAGACCCAGAGAGGGAAGCAGTGTTCCCTAGTGGTTAGAGAATGGGCCTGGGTACCGGGGTGGGGGGCTAGTTTCTAATCCTGGCTCTGACACTTCCCTGTTGTGTTACCTTGGGAAAGAAACTTAGCTCCTCTGTACCTCAGTTTCTTCATCTATAAAATGCTCTTAGTAAATACCATGATTATTATTAGAGGGATATTGTCTTATCAGATATCACCCAGAAAACCAATGCTGAATTCAGAAACTGAAACCAGTAGTTCTGACCTAACCTGGACCAATCAGACATCTCTCCGTGGAGAGATTATAGTCCACTTTAGTATTCCATGTGGCGCTGAATCCAAGCTATAAGATTTACATTTCTTATCGTCTTGTCCAACAAACACAAAGCTGAGTCAACAATGATCAGTTAAGAAATTGTGAAAAGCTGTTCCTAGTAAGGTAGCTGCAAGACATTTAAGCAATTATAGAGTCGGTGTCTGAGCTTTTGTTTTGGCATTATAGTAGTCAGCAGATTAGCTAAAATTGGCAAAAGTCAAGCTGACCATAAAAGTGAAATCAGAAAGAAATAGTGAAGTAGAAAATATGATTCAAATGTGCCTGTGAAACAAAGATCAAAAGACATGAAAATAGTAGCTGGTCATAAACATAGTTGTATACATCAATCAATCAATAAGTGAGAGAAATGAGAGCAGAGCATAGTGAGTAGATTAACTTGTGAGGAGAGAAACGTGGGAGGCAGGGTATAGTGGGAGAAGAGAGTGGATAAGCAGGAAGGGACAATCGATCGAGTGTCCTGAAGCTGATGGTTGGGAGTTTCTGCTTGATCCAGAGAGAGATGAGATAACCACTGGAAGGTTTGGGGGAGTGAGGTTACATAGGCCATAGGATATTTTAGAAAAACGATCCAGGCAGCAAAGTGTAGTATAGACTGGAGAGGGGAGAGCCTGGAGGCAGAGATGTCAGTGGGGAGGCTGATGCTCAACATGTCGAAGACTGAACTCCTTGTCTTCCCTCCCAAACCCTGCCCTCTCCCTGACTTTCCCATTTCTGTTGACAGCACTACCATCCTTCCCGTCTCACAAGCCCGCAACCTTGGTGTCATCCTCGGCTCCGCTCTCTCATTCACCCCTCACATCCAAGCCGTCACCAAAACCTGCCGGTCTCAGCTCCGCAACATTGCCAAGATCCACCCTTTCCTCTCCATCCATACCGCTACCCTGCTCATTCAAGCTCTCATCCTATCCCGTCTGGACTACTGCATCAGCCTTCTCTCTGATCTCCCATCCTCGTGTCTCTCTCCACTTCAATCCATACTTCATGCTGCTGCCCGGATTATCTTTGTCCAGAAACACTCTGGGCATATTACTCCCCTCTTCAAAAATCTCCAGTGGCTACCAATCAATCTGCGCATCAGGCAGAAACTCCTCACCCTTGGCTTCAAGGCTCTCCATCACCTTGTCCCCTCCTACCTCACCTCCCTTCTCTCCTTCTACAGCCCAGCCCGCACCCTCCGCTCCTCCGCCGCTAATCTCCTCACCGTACCTCGTTCTCGCCTGTCCTGCCATCGACCCCCAACCCACGTCATCGCCCGAGCCTGGAATGCCCTCCCTCTGCCCATCCGCCAAGCTAGCTCTCTTCCTCCCTTCAAGGCCCTACTGAGAGCTCACCTCCTCCAGGAGGCCTTCCCAGACTGAGCCCCTTCCTTCCTCTCCCCCTCGTCCCCCTCTCCATCCCCCCCATCTTACCTCCTTCCCTTCCCCACAGCACCTGTATATATGTATATATGTTTGTACATATTTATTACCCTATTTATTTATTTATTTATTTATCTTACTTGTACATATCTATTCTATTTATTTTATTTTGTTAGTATGTTTGGTTTTGTTCTCTGTCTCCCCCTTTTAGACTGTGAGCCCACTGTTGGGTAGGGACTGTCTCTATATGTTGCCAATTTGTACTTCCCAAGCGCTTAGTACAGTGCTTTGCACATAGTAAGTGCTCAATAAATACGATTGATGATGATGATGATGATGCAGTAGTCATCTGTGATATTAGAAATGCCTGGACCAGAGTTTGGCTATTTGGATGGAGAGATAGAGGCAAATCCTGGAAATGTTACAGACTAACAAAGTGTAGCAATAGAATGTGGATTGAAAGAGTCAAGGACAGTGCCAAGTTTGTAGGCTTCAGAGATGGGGAGCGTGGTATTATTGTAACTCATAGATGAATGACATGATTGAATACAATTATAGTAGTCCTTCAGCAACATGGCCTAGTGGAAAGAGCATGAAGTGGAAGTGGAAAGACCTCTGGAAGTCAGAGGTCTTGGGTTCTAATCATTCATTCATTCAATCATATTTATTGAGCAGGGTACTAAGCGCTTGGAAAGTACAAGTCAGCAACATATAGAGACGGTCCCTACCCAACAACGGGCTCACAGTCTAGAAGGGGGAGACAGACAACAAAACAAAACATGTAGACAGGTGTCAAAACTGTCAGAATAAATAGAATTACAGCTATATGCACATCATTAACAAAATAGAGTAGTAAATATGTACAAGTAAAATTAATAGAGTAATAAATCTGTATATATACATGTGCTGTGGGGAGGGGAAGGGGGTAGGGCATGGGGGGGATGGGGAGGAGGAGAGGAAAAAGGGGGCTCAGTCTGGGAAGGCCTTCTGGAGGAGGTGAGCTCTCAGTAGGGCTTTGAAGGGAGGAAGAGAGCTAGTTTGGCGGATGTGTGGAGTAAGGGCATTCCAGTCAAGGGGTAGGATGTGGGCCAGGGGTCGACAGCGGGACAGGCGAGAACAAGGCACAATGAGGAGGTTAGCAGCAGAGGAGCAGAGGGTGTGGGCTAGGCTGTAGAGGGAGGGAAGGGAGAATAACGGTGGCATTTGTTAAATGCTTACATGTGCGAAGCACTGTTCTAAGCACTGGGGGGGATACAAGGTTATCAGTTGTACCATGTGAGGCTCACAGTCTTAATCCCCATTTTACAGAAGAGGTAACTGAGGTCCAGAGAAGTTAAGTGACTTGCCCACAGTCACACAGCTGACTAGTGGCAGAGCTGGGATTAGAACCCATGACCTCTCACTCCCAAGCCTGGGCTCTTTCCACTGAGCCACGCTGCTTCTTCCTTCCTCTTAGACTGTGAGCAACAAGAGGGTCTGGGACTGGATCTGCCACTGGACTGTTGTGAGACCTTGGGCAGGGCATTTAACTTCTTTGTACTTCAGCTTACTCATTTTTAAAACAAAGATTCAATGTTCAGGCCGTATTTCCCCTCGCCTCAAGAACCTCCTGTGGTTGCCAAGCCACCTCTTCATTAAACAGAAACTCCTTACTATTGGCCTTAAAACATTCAATCACCTTTCCCCCTCCTACCTCACCTTGCAATTCTCCTACTACAACCCAGCCTGCAAAGTTCACTCCTTTAATGCTAACCTTCTCACTATACCTCAATCTCATCTATCTCACCTCCAACGAATTGCCTATGTCCTACCTCTGGCCCGGAACACTCTCCCTCCTCATATCTGACAGACGATTAATCTTCCACTGAAGGCACATTTCCTCCAAGAGGCCTTCCTTGACTAAACCCTCATTCCTTTTTCTCCCACTCCCTTCTGTGTCCCCCGACTTGCTCCCTTTATTCATCAGCCCCGCTAGTCCCATAGTATTTATGTACATATCTGTAATTTATTTATTTATATTAATGTCTCTCTCTCTCTCTCTAGACTGTGAGCTCGTTGTGGGCAGGGAATGTGTCTGTTTATTGTTATATTGTACTCTCCCAAGCACTTAATACAGTGCTCTGCACACAGTAAGTGCTCAATAAATAGGATAGACTGACTGACTGGCTCCCCATTAGGCTGTGGAGGACAGGGAGGACAAGGACTCTGTCCAAACTGATGATCTTATATCTACCCCAAAGACTAGTACAGGCACATAGTAAACAGTTTTAAAATTTCACTGATCATTATTATTATTATCTGACATGCCTACATGAACCTACCCCAGAACTTGGCTGAGAGTTTGCTTAATAAATACCCTAATCATTATTCTTGAGGGGAAAGAGTAAACTGGCCAGACCTCCTTTGAATGGATTTATCATCATTTGTGGGGCCTGAGCCAGGATTTTCACTGGGGATGTGGGGTCCAGGAAGGGATGTGTGAGCAGAGGGTGCTGGGATTCAAGACTGGCTGTTCTCTGGGGAAGTAGGGTTCAGGAAGGGATGTGTGTGGGCAGGGACTGCCTGGGGAATGAGACCGGGCCATTCCTTGGGGATGCAGGGTCCAAGAAGGGATGTACAAGCAGATACTGCTGGACAATGAAGCAGGCAGGTACATGGCTGGACAATAGAGGGTATTTCTTGGACTACAAGCTCCAGAAAAAAATCGAGTGATCAATTAATGGTATTTAGTTAGGACCTGCTAAGTGGCTTTGCGCAGTGGCAGTTTAGTAGCCCATGAGGATGATCCGAGGCGTGATTATTGTATGTCCCAAGCACTTAGTATGGTGCTCTGCACACAGGAAGTGCTCAATAAATACGATTGAATGAATGAATGAATGGAGTGTAAAGCACTGTACTGAGAACTTGGGGGAATACCGCAAATACCCCACACCACACAATCCCTACTCACAGGGAGCTTGTGATCTAATGGGAGAGAAAGACAGAAAAAAATTATTCCCAAATAGTGGCAGCAGGTGGAAGAACAAAGATATAACAGGTAGAAGTACTATGTATAGCTTGAGATCACTAACAAATGAGCAGACACATTAAAGAACATATTATGTAAACACAGCAAATAGTGGTAGTAGTAATAGTATTCATTCATTCATTCAATCATATTTATTGAGTGCTTACTCTGTGCAGAGCACTGTCCTAAGCGCTTGGGAGAGTAATGTTGTCTGTCTCCCCCTTCTAGATTGTGAGCCTGTTGTTGGGTAGGGACTGTCTCTATCTTGCTGAATTGTACTCTCCAAGGGCTTAGTACAGTGCTCTGCACACAGTAAGTGCTCAATAAATACGATTGAATGAATAAATGAATGAAAGAATGAATGAATACAGTACAACAATAAACAGACACATTCCCTGCCCACAACGAGATTACAGTCTGATGCACAGGGTGGGGGTTGGGGGGACAGACATTTATATAAATAACTAAATTACACATATGTAATTAAGTGCTCAGGGGCTGGGAGAGGGGAAGAAACAAAGGAAGCAAGTCAGGGTGAGGCAGAAGGGAGTGGGAGAAGAGGAAAGGGCTGGGGCTTAATAAGGGAAGGCCTCTTGGAGGAGATGTGCCTTCAATAAGACTTTGAAACAGGGGAGAGTAATTGTCGGATTTGAAGAGGGAGGATGATCCAGGCCTGGTATGGAGTAAAGTATGGACTTGAATGGGGAAAGCCTGGAGGCAGGGAGGTCAGCAAGGAGGCTGAAGCAGGAATCCAGATGGAATAGGATGAGTGACTGTTTTAACGTGGTAGCGGTTTAGATGGAGAGGAAAGGGCGGATTTTAAAGATGTTGTGATAGTGGGACAGGATTTAGTGATGTATTGAATATGTAAATTGAATGACAGAGAGGAGTCAAGGATAACACCAAGGTTATGGGCTTGTGAGACAGGATGGATGGTGAGGCCATCTACAATGATGGAAAAGTCAGGAGTTCTGCTTTGGGCATACTAAGCTTGAGGTGACGGGAGGACATCCAAGTAGAGATGTCTTGAAGGCAAGAGGAAATGAGAGACTGCTGAGAGGGAGAGAGATCAGGGCTGGAGATGTAGATTTGGGTGTCATCCTTATAGAGGCTATTGAAGCCATGGGAGCAAATGAGTTCTCCAAGGGAGTGCGTGTAGATGGAGAATAGAAGGGGACCCAGGACTGAACCCTGAGGGACCCCACAGTTAGGAGGTGGGTGGTAGAGGAGGAGCCTGTGAAGGAGATTGAGAATGAATGGCCAGAGAGATAATGGGAGAAGAAAGTGTCAGTGAAGCCAAGGTTGGATAAAGTTTCCAGGAAAAGTGGGTGGTCCACAGCGTTAAAGGCAGCTGAGAGGTCGAGGAGGATTAGGATGGAGTAGAGGGCATTGGATTTGACAAGAAGAGATCATTGGTGACGTTTGAGAGGGTGGTTTCTGTGGAGTGAAGGGCATGGAAGCCAGATTTATGTATTAAGTGTTTACTGTTCAATATCTGTTCTCCCTTCTACTTAGACTGTGAGTCCCATGTGGGACAGGGACTGTGTCCAAACTGATAAACTCGTAATCTAATCCAGCACTTTAAATAATGCTTGACATACAGTAAGCACTTAACAAGTACCATAATTATTAATTATTATTACTGTGTGCAGAGTATGGTAAGGTGGTATAAAACATTCATGCTATGGATGGCTGTTGAGAGGATATGACTTGGGAAACAGTGTGGCTTAGTGAAAAGAGCCCGGGCTTTGGAGTCAGAGGTCATGGGTTCAAATCCCAGCTCTGCACTTGTCAGCTGTGTGACTTTGGGCAAGTCACTTCACTTCTCCGGGCCTTAGTTCCTTCATCTGTAAAATGGGGATTAAGAATGTGAGCCCCACGTGGGACAACCTGATCATCTTGTAACTTCCCCAGTGCTTAGAACAGTGCTCTGCACATAGTAACTGCTTAATAAATGCCGTTATTATTATTATTATTACATAGCATCATCATCATAGATATGCATTGATCACCCACTGAGAACAGAGCAAAGTTTTGGGTGCCTCTCAATGAATAGTATTTGTTGAGCCCCTACTGTATACAAAGCACTGTACTATCATCATCACCATCATCATCATCACCGTCAGTGCTTAGTGCAGTGCTTGGCACATAGTAAGTGCTTAAATATCATAATTATTCATTATTATCATCAATGATATTTATTGAGTGCTTACCATGTGCAGAGAACTGTTCTAAAAACTTGGGATTGGTAGACACATCATAAGCCCACAATGAGCTTAAAGTCTAGAGAGGGAGACAGACATTAATATAAATACACAATTTTTAATATGTAATTTATGGATATGTATATAAGTACATAACAATAATAATAATTGGGATTTGTTAAGCACTTACTATATCTTAACCGCCTTACTAAGTTCTGGGGTAGATACAAGGTCATCCGGTCCCACATGGGGATCACAGTCTGAGTAAGGGAGAAAACAGGTATTGAATCCGCCTTTGTCAGATGAGGGAACAGAGGCACTGAGAAGTTAAGTGACTTGACCAAGGTCACATGGCAGGTAAGTGGCAGAGCCAGAATTAAAGCCCAGGTCCTCTGATTCCCAGGCCTCTGCTCTTTCTATTAGACCGTGCTGCTTTCTACTGCTTGGGAGATTATGATAGGACTGACAAGCACGATTCTTGCCCTCAATCTAGGAGGTGAAATAGACACTAAAATCAGTTGCAAATAGAACGAACTACTAGAGTATAAATATATGTACCTAAGAACCCCAAAGAGGTGTGAATATCCAAGTGCATAGACGGCATGAATGTGCTGAAGTGGCAGATGAGGATAAAGGGTGGAGAGAGAAATTAACTGGGGAAGGCCTCGTGGAGGAGATTCTGAGGACCTACTGGGGGCAGAGCAATGTACAGAGCACTCACTATATGCAAAGTACTGTACTGAGCATCCACCATGAACAGAGCAATGCACTTACTGTGCATCTATTGTGAGCAGTACTCTGTGGGGGGTGCTAACTGTTTGCTAATGCTAATGGTGAGCAGAGCACTAATCTGAATACCTATTCTTTGTAGAAAACTGTAACCAATAACTTGTATCTACCCCAGGGCTTAGAACAGTGCCTGACACATAGTAATAGCTTAACTGCTATAAAAAAAACAACAAACAATTGTTTTCAGAACACGGTACAACTTGCACTAAAAATAGAAGTTACAGACCCGGCATTCTAATAGCCTATGCTCCAGTGGATGAAGCTTGCAATCTAAAGCCGGTCCATTCCCTCCCACAGCGGAACCACTGGATGGCCATTGGACCTCAGGATGAAATATTGTTAAATCCAGAACCTTCTAAGACCCCCTTGGCATTGTGACCTATCCACTGAAAATCTCCGTGGGTGTTAGTTGTTCTACCAAAAATAGCTAATGTATCCCATCACAGCCCTCACGGGACATGAGTTACTCTGAAACAAAGTCCAGACCCGCTCTTCAAAAGTACCCCTGTATGCGCTCCAATGAGCTGTAACCCTTGCTCTGGCACCCAACATTTCGTAGGGTGGTGATGGGTCACAATAGAAATGTTTTCTGAACTGGGATAGGTCCCCCTTAGAGAAGCTGGGTGAGTGGGGATAGGCCATTATACGGAAAAGTGCAATGTCTCAGTGGGGATAGGCCATTATAGGGAAAAGTGCAATGTCCAGGTCTCTGTCCCTCCCGGGGTGGGAGGGTGACTGCAGCCAGCAGCCTGGGTGGGGGCCTTAGAATTGAATTTGGGATCAGCTGAATTCCTCCTGCTCTTTTTGTGACCAGAGATAAGTGTTAGGAGGCAGGGTGGCCTAAGGGGAAGAGCTGGGCATCAGGAGCCCCGGATCCAGGTCCCAGCTCGATCATAGGCCTGCTGGTTGACCTTGAATATATACTCTAACCTCTCTGGGACTCAGGGAAGTGTGAAATCTGTTCTCTCTGACTCAGGTCACGAGTCCCATGTGGGATGAGAATTATGATTATTATGCCTCCTGTGATTATCTTGTATCTACCTCAGCACTTAGCACAAGGCTTGGCATGTAGTACCCACTGAATAATATTAATAATAATAATAATAATAATGTTGGTATTTGTTAAATGCTTACTATATGCCAAACACTGTACTAAGTGCTGGGGTAGATACAAGGTAACCAGGGTGTCCCACATGGTGCTCACAGTCTTCATCCCTATTTTACAGATGAGGTTACTTAGGCACAAAGAAGTCAAGTGACTTGCTCGAGGTCACACAGCAAACAAGTGGCAGAGCCAGGATTAGAATCCGTGACCAGTGACTCCCAAGCCCGTGCTCTTTCCACTAAGCCATGCTGCTTCTCATAGTAATAATAATAGTATTTGTTAAGCGCTTACTATGTGCCAAGCACTGTTCTAAGCACTGGGGTAGATACAAGGTAATGTGGTTGTCCCGCATGGGCTCACAGTCTTAACCTCCATTTTACAGATGATGAAACTGAGGCACGGAGAAGTTAAGTGACTTGCCCAAGGTCACACAGCAGACAAGTGGCAGAGTCAGGATTAGAACCCACGACTGACTCCCAAGACCGTGCTCTTCTCACTGAGCCACGCTGCTTCCTGTAAGTAAGCACCATAATGATATGATTATGATAATGATACAATTAGGGATGCTCCAAGCCAGACCTGTGGTTGAATCAACTCACAGGAAAGGCTCCAGGCTTCTGCCATGGGATGGATTCCTTAGTCACTTTTGTGTAATGGGCATTTTGGGCCCAGTGAAAGCCACAGGACTCTTACCTCGCTGGGAAATGCACTGACTGAATCTTATCTTTTTTTATAGCATTTATTAAGTGCTTACTATGTGCAAGGCACTGTTCTATGATCTGGGGAGATTACAAGGTGCTCAGGTTGTCCCACGAGGGGCTCACAGTCTTAATCCCCATTTTACAGATGAGGGAACTGAGGCACAGAGAAGTTGAGTGACTTGCCCAAAGTCACACAGCGGACAATTGGCGGAGCCGGGATTTGAACCCATGACCTCTGACTCCACAGCCCGTGCTCTTTCCACTGAGCCACGCTGCTTCCCAAGTCACATCCTCCCAACAGCCATCCATAGCATGAATGTTTTATACCACCTTACCATACTCTGCACACACTAATAATAATTAATAATTATGGTACTTGTTAAGTGCTTACTGTATGTCAAGAATTATTTAAAGTGCTGGATTAGATTACGAGTTTATCAGTTTGGACACAGTCCTTGTCCCACATGGGACTCACAGTCTAAGTAGGAGGGAGAACAGATATTGAACAGTAAACACTTAATACATAAATCTGGCTTCCATGCCCTTCACTCCACAGAAACCACCCTCTCAAACGTCACCAATGATCTCTTCTTGTCAAATCCAAAGTCCTCTACTCCATCCTAATCCTCCTCAACCTCTCAGCTGTTTCTCACACTGTTTCTCACCAGTACCAGGCATTGTCCCACATAGGGTTCACAGTCTTAATTCCCATTTTATAGATGAGGTAATAGAGAAGTTGAGTTATGTTACCAGCCCAAGGTCACACAGCAGACAAGTGGCGAAGGTGGAATTAGAGCCCAGGTCCTCTAACTCCCAGGCCCATTCTCTTTCTACTAGGCCACACTGCTTCTTAGCTGTTCCTGGCAGGGTTTGGACCTCGAACTCTGGGCACAGCACCAACCCACTCACCCCAAACTCTGCAGGAGAGAAGACTGGGGGTGGCGGAGCTGGGAAAGAGATGGGGCAGGGAGACTGTTATATCTAGTGAAACCTGGAGATGGCCTGGATACCTTTTCTAAAGGAAGAGGTGGAAATTCTCAGTGCTTGTCATTCAGGAAGGCAGTGATTCTTCCAGATCTTTTTCCAGCTCGCTTTCTAGACTGTAAGTATCTTTTCTGCATCTGCATCATCTCTTGGTCCCAAATCAGCAATGGATCGATCCCTGGAAAATCTCTTCCGGTTGCCTGCGGTATGTTATCCTTATTTGCATCCCAAGCTTCTACTGGGGACACAATTCTCTTTTGTTTGGAAAGAAAACAATTGCAACAGCTTTATTGTTGGGACTTGTTTCATTTTCTGGAAAATTGATATATGATGAAAATGGTGAGCAAATCTTGCCAAAGAAATGCAAATGAATCGGGACCACAAAGTGGAATGTAACTCCAGAGCAAGATAATTCTCACATTTTGTGAGAGCAAAATGGCAAAGTGGGCTAACTCCATGGCAAAATTCTGTGGAACAGCCTTGTTTAGATTTAACTTAGAATGGCTCACCAAAGCAGTGTGGCTAGGTGGATAAAACACAAGTCTGGAAGTCAGAAGGACCTGGGTTCTAATCCCAGCTCTGCCACTTGTCTGCTATGTGACCTTGGGCAAGTCACTTAACTTCTCTGTGCTTCAGTTAACTCGTCTATAAAATAGGGATTAAGATTGTGAGCTCCATGTGGGACATGGACTGTGCCCAACCTAATTTATCAAAGGAAATACTTACTAAAATAAATTACAGATATGAAAAAGCAAAAGAGATATGTTTATAAATTAATGCTTTAAGTAGTATACTATGTAAGATATACATGAAAGCTCCTTGTGGGCAGGGACAGTGTCTATCAACTCTGGTATTTTCACTTCCATGAGCTTAGTTCAGTACTCGGCACACATTAAGCACTCAATAGTATTTATTGGATGGATAGATAATAATAATGATAATAATAATGACATTTATTGAGCGCTTACTATGTGCAAAGCACTGTTCTTATGCTGGGATTCCTTTTAGAGGTTGTAAGTGCTTAAATAATGCCTAAATGCTAAAGAAGCAGTGGGGAGGGGGATATAAGCATGGACGATTATAAATCAATCCAGAAAGCCTTTCTGGAGGGGTTATGATCTCAAAAAGGCTTTGAATTATTTTTATCGTATTTGTAAGCTCTTATTATATGCTAGGCACTGTACTAAAGGTACTAGAGTAGACATAAGCTAACTGTGTCCCATGTGGGGCTCACAGTACTAATTATGAAACTGGGGAGAATAGTGGTCATTTGGGAATATTAACAATAATTGTGATATTTGTAAAGTGCTTACAATGTGTCAAGCACTGTACTAAGCACAAGTGTAGACACAAGATAATCAGGTAAAACTGAGTAGTAGTAGTAGTAGTTGTATTTATTAAGCACTTACTGTGTGCTGAGCAGTCTACTAGCACTGGGAAAGAATACACAGGTTGCTGTCCCTTTGGGGGCTCTCAGTCTAAGGGTGTAAATGGGGAGAAGGGTTTGAAGACACTGACCTTAGGAGTGGTGAAACATTAAAACACATCACAAACAAATAAACAAAATAGACTTAAAGTCTTCACAAGGATGTAAAGGTCTGGCCTGGTACTCAAGGAGCATACTGGGAGCAGGGACCCTTGTGGGCAGGAGAGAAGCAGTGATCTTATTCCACATGGGACTCATAGCCTACAGGGGAGGGAAAACAGGTATTGAGTCCACATTTTA
Source organism: Tachyglossus aculeatus (assembly GCF_015852505.1). Lineage (NCBI taxonomy): Eukaryota > Metazoa > Chordata > Mammalia > Monotremata > Tachyglossidae > Tachyglossus > Tachyglossus aculeatus. The sequence goes on from NC_052101.1 coordinate 50,858,074, forward strand.
CAGACGAGGAAACTTAGGAGCAGAGAAGGGACATGAGTTGTCCGCAGCCACACAGCAGAAGGGTGTCCCTTCTCTGAAACCGTGACTTGCTCCCTTTATTCATCTCCTCTCCCAGCCCCACAGCACCTATGTACATATCTGTAATTTGTCTAAAATTGATTTATTTATTCATATTATTGTTTTTCTCCCCCTCTAGACTGTAAGCTTCTTGTGGGTGGAGAATGTGTCTTTTGTTATGTTGTACTCTCCCAAGTACTTAATACTGTACTTTGCACATAGTAAGCGCTCAACAAATATGACTGAATGATTGAATGAACAAAGCAGGCAAATATCAGAACAAGGATTAGAACCCAGGTCTCCTGACTCATGGATCTGTGCTCTTCAAACTACGCCATGCTCTGGGAGAAAGTTCCACAAAGCAGGGAGGGTGCAAACAACAGGTTGGCAGTGAGCCATTCATTCATTCACTCATATTTATTGAGCGTTTACTGTGTGCAAAGCATTGTACTAAGCCCTTGGGAGAGTACAAGCAGCATGGCTCAGTGGAAAAGAGCCTGGGCTTTGGAGTCAGAGGTCATGGGTTTGAATCCCAGCTCTGCCAATTGTCAGCTGTGTGACTTTGGGCAAGTCACTTAACTTCTCTGGGCCTCAGTTACCTCATTTGTAAAATGGGGATTAAGACTGTGAGCCCCCCGTGGGACAATCTGATCACCTTGTAACCTCCCCAGCACTTAGAACAGTGCATTGCACATAGTAAGTGCTTAATAAATGCCATTATTATTATTATTATTACAATATAACAACAAACAGATGCACTCCTGCCCATGACAACCTTACAGTCTAGAGGATGCTCTCACAGTCCAGTCATTTTAACATGATGTGGGGAGTGGGGAGGGTCCTCACAAACACTAATAACTCTCTTGACAGCATCAAGAGTAGCATGGAGACTGATTAGTAGGGAATATGGCCTTGAGGAACACTACAAGGTGCCGTGGAGATGTTTTAGGACGTACAGCAATGTAAATGCCTCAGATGAAGAAAATCACAATAACAATAATGTTTGCTGAGTGCTTAATAATAACTATTATTATTATTATGGTATTTGTTAAGTGCTTACTTTGTGTCAGCAGTGGCTGAGGTAGATATAATTGAATTAAGTCAGACACAGTCCCTGTCCAACATGGGGTTAATGCCCTAAGTAGAAACGAAGTAGAAAGTAGTGCCTCGGTTCCAGAAACCAAGGCACTGAGAAGTTGTGGCTTGCCCAAGTTTGCATAGCAGGGAAGTAGCAGATCTGGTATTAGAACACAGGACCTGTGATTTCCAGATCTGTGTTCTTTCTACTAGGCCACACTGCAGAAAGAAGGCTCAGATTCTCCTCATGAGAGTCCTGAGACATTTGGTAGCAAAGCATTCTGTTTGGGAGTTGAAGTACAAGCTCTGGGCTCCATTTTTGGAATACGTGTCTACCAACTGTACTGTATTGTCCTCTCCCAGGTGCTTAGTACTGCACACAGTAAATGCTCATTAAATACAGTTGATTGATTACTTGATTGATCCCTGCTTGATGCAAACTCCACCTGGAGTTACAATCACAGGGGACTGGCATTTTTCATATTTTATATTATGGCAGCAGTCTGATTGTCAGCTGGTCTGCCCATGTCGATTATGGATATTGCTCTGAATGCCTTTATGCCTACTTGTGAGGAGGGGACACAATAGCTCTGGAGCAAGTTTGGGGTCAGGGGTTGGACCTCTACCATACAGCTTGGATAATTTCATTAGTCTCCAGTGCATGCCTCGGGCAATGAGTGTGATATCACTGGTGTCTCAATGTCCGGGAACAGTGAGGGCCTTCACGGGGTCTGACCTGATGGTCTCTGACACGGGGCAAATCTCCTCTGCTATGTCCTGTGGGGGTCGCAAAAGCCTGTTTGAAATGGATTCCATTTTGGACTCCTTATCTCTACTCATGCAGGCTCCGCTCAAATGAGGCAAATGAAGAGATTCTATGTGGGTGATTTTTCTTTCTGGGAGAGGGAAAAAGCCAAAATAGCATGTTCGAGCGTGTGTGCAAGACTCTTTGAAGGTCTTGTCTGGGGACTGAGTTGCATCCTGCAAGGAAGAAGAAAATTACAAATATTTCTAGGATCATTGAAGACACAGAATTAACATTTGACTGGACAACAGTTCTGGGAATGGATTTGTTTGGAGAGGTCAATAGGAAAAAGAGTTTAAAAACTAAAGGGCTGAGTTCCTGTGCAAGACAAGAAGCAGCGTTGCCTAGTGGATAGATCACGGGCCTGGGAGTCGGAGGGACCTGGGTTCTAGTCTCCGCTCTGCCACGTCTGCTATGTGACCTTGGGCAAGTCACTTAACTTCTCTGTGCTTCAGTTACCTCACCTTTCATTCATTCAATCGTATTTATTGAGGGCTTACTGTGTGCAGAGCACTGTACTAAGTGCTTGGGAAGTACAAGCTGGCAACATATAGAGATGGTCCCTACCTAACAGCGGGCTCACAGTCTAGAAATCCTCCTCACCTGTAAAATAAGGATTAAGACTGTGAGCCCCAGGTGGGTACAGACTGTGTCCAACCTGATTAGCTTGTATCTACCCCAGTGCTTAAAACAGTGCTTGCCACGTAGTAAGCACTTCACAAATACCATGAAAAAAAAAATAGACAAACAGCCATAGCTCCATCTCTCCTGCTCCAAGGTCTCAGTGTGCTCTGCTTTCATGGAGTGCCAGCAATTGGCTCTATGGGACAGTGACCTCTCATGGGACAGTGACCTCTCATGGGACCAGGGGAGAGGCGCAGAGCCATCCTGGAAAAGGCAACCTCTGCTCAGCTTACCTCATTCTAACCCCTCTTGTCTCCTCTCTCTAATTTCACTCCATTTCACCCCCTGCTTCTGCTCCATATTTTTCTGCATAGCCACCCCTAGGATCTCACCTCCGATGAAACTCCAGTCTGGTGGGCTCTCAGTTTACAGCCCATATTCTATAAATTGAGGTAGCATTGTTGGAGGAGATAGGCAGCAGAGGAGTGTGCTTCAGATCTGCCCCCTCTTTTTTACCCCTGCCAATCAATCAATGGTATATACTGAGAGCTTACTATGTGCAGAGTACTGTATTAAGTGCTTGGGAGAGGACAGCACAGCAGAGTTAGTAGACACAATCCCTGCCCACAAGGAGATTATTATTATTATCATTATAATTATCATTATTATCATGAAGAAGCAGCGTGACTCAGTGGAAAAAGCCCAGGTTTTGGAGTCAGAGGTCATGGGTTCAAATCTTGCTCCCCCACTTATCAGCTGTGTGACTTTGGGCAAGTCACTTGATGTCTCTGTGCCTCAGTTACCTCATCTGTAAAATGGGGATTAAGACTGTGAGCCCCTCGTGGGACAACCTGATCACTGTGTAACCTCCCCAGCACTTAGAACAGTGCTTGGCACATAATAACCACTTAATAAATGCTATCATTATTATTATTATTATTATTATATGCTTACTATGTGCCAAGCAATGTACTAAGTGCCAGGGTAGATACAACTTAATCAGGTTGGATGCAGTCCCTGCCCCACATTGGGTTCACAGTCTACATAGCTTACAGTCTAGAGAGAGAGAGGGTCATACATTAATATAAATAAATACATAGATTACAGATATGTACATATGTGCTGAGGAGCTGAGGATGTGGTGAATATCAAGTGCTTAAAGAGTACAGATCCAAGTGCATAAGCGACGCAGAAGGCCGAGGGAGCAGGGGAAAAGAGGGCATAATCAGGGAAGGCCTCCTGGAGGAAATGTAATTTGAATAAGGCTAGGAAGGCCAAGTGGCTCACCCTCTCCCTCAGCAAGAGGTTGTTTGGACTTGTCTGGATTCTCGGGTCTGGAATTGAAGCTCCCCCTCCTGCAGAGCTGCTCCATCATTTGACAGAGATGGTGTCTGGCAGGCTGAAGAACAGCGAGGAGCTAGAGGGCACCTCCCACCAAGATCTCTGGTTTAACATTGTTATAATAATAATGGCATTTATTAAGTGCTTACTATGTGCAAAGCACTGTTGTAAGCGCTGGGGAGGTTACAAGGTGATCAGGTTGTCCCACAGGGGGCTCACAGTCTTAATCCCCATTTTACAGATGATGTAACTGAGGCACAGAGAAGTGAAATGACTTGCCCAAAGTCACACAGCTGACAATTGGCAGAGTCAGGATTCGAACCCATGACCTCTGACTCCAAAGCCCAGGCTCTTTCCACTGAGCCACGCTGCTTCTATTTTGGATTGTTAATTTGAAGTTTTTGCCTGTGTGGGATGGAGAACAAATATTTAATCCCCATTTTACAGGTGAGGCAACTGAGGAGCAGAGGAGTTAAATAACTTGCCCAAGATCACCCAACAGGCAAGTGGCAGAGGTGGGATTAGAATCCAGGTCCCCTGACTCCCAGACCCGTGCTCTTTCAATAAACCCTGCTGTTTCTTTACACTGCTCTTCTAGAAATATTCATCCGTTCATTCAATCGTATTTATTGCGCACTCACTGTGTACAGGGCACTATACTAAGCGCTTGGAAAGTACAATTTGGTAACAAACAGATAATCCCTACCCAACAACAGGCTCACAGTCTAGAAGCAGAGAGATAGACAACAAAACAAAACAAAACAAGTAGACCACATAAATAGCAATCAGTATCTTTACCTGCCCTCAGGCTCTTGGCTTCTTAAATGTCCCAGTGATTCTGGAATCATAGAGTTCATCTGGCCAGCCTTCTGCTCTCAGGAAAGAAGAGCAACTCTACTTTCCTTAAAGGATCTTCAGGGATCCCCTGAGTATCTATTCAGATTCAGGTGTCTACGTTCAAATTCAAATGTCTGAGAAGCAGCATGGCCTAGTGGAAAGGCCATGATGCTGGGAATCAGAGGACCTGGGTTCTAATCCCAATTCTGCCAATTGCTTGCTATGTGACCTTGGACAAGTTACTTAACTTCACTGTGCCTCAGTTTCCTCAACTGTAATATGGAAATTTCAAGCCTCTTTCTCCCTCCTACTTGGACTGTTAGCCCCATGTGGGACAGGAACTGTGCCTAACCTCATTAGCTTTTATCTATCCCAGTGCTTAGAACAGTGCTTGGCACATAATAAGCACTTAATAAATACCATAATAATAAATAAACACTTTGGTGGGGGGTTTTATGCTATGTGTTAGCACTTCTTATGTATAAAGCACTGTTCCAGAGGGATACAGTCCCTGACCCACATGGGGCTCAGAGTTTAAGTAGAAGGGAAAACAGGTGTTTTATCCTCATTTTGCAGCTGAGGATACTAAGGCCCAGAGAAGTTAAATGACTTGCCCAAAGTCACACAGCAGGTAAGCTCCAGAGCTGGAATTAGAACCCAAGTTCTATGGCTCATATTCATTAGGCAACACTGCTTTCCATATCGTATTTGTCATATTTGTCCTTGATTATTTTATCAGACTCCTTGCTGATTCCCCTACCCCCGTCTCTCTCCTCTCCAGTCCATACTTCACTTTGCTACCTGTATCATTTTTCTAAAAAACTGTTCAGTTCATACCTCCCTGCTCCTCAAAAACCTCCAACGGTTGTCCATCCACCTCTACAACAAACAGAAACTCCTTATCATCAGCTTTAAGACAGATTTTCCCCTTCTACTTTACCTCACTAATCTCCTACAACAACCTAGCCCTCACACTTCTCTCCCATAACACTAACCTACTCTCTGTACTTCAATCTTGTCCTCATTCATTAATTCAGTGGTATTTATTGAGCGCTTACTGTGTGCAAAGCACTGTACTAAGCGCTTGGAAAGTACAATTCGGCAACAGAGACAGTCCCTACCCAACAATGGGCTCACAGTCTAGAAGACGGGCTCACAGTCTAGATGACGTTGACCTCTTGACCACTTCCTCCCTCTGCCCTGGAACTCCTTCCCCCTTCTTATATGAGGGACCTCCATTTTCCCCATCTTCAAAACCCTCCCAAAATCACATCTCCTCCAAGAGGCTTTTCCTGACTAAGCCCAAAATTCTCCTCCCCTCTGTTTTGCCTATGCTTCTGGTTGTGCACTTTGATGTTCATCCCACTATCAACCCTACAGCACTTGTGTATGCATTCTTATACTCCACCATTTCTCTCAACTGTTATTTATTTTAGTACCTGTTTCTCTTTCTACTCTGTAAGCTCCTTGTGGTCAGGGATTGGCTCTACCAACTCTTTTGTGTTATTCTCTTCCAAGTACCCACATATTCAATCCATCATGAAATCCTATTGGTTCGGCCTTCACAGCATCAATAAAATCTGCCTTTTCCTCCCCATCCAAACTGCTACCACATTAATACAAGCACTTATCCTATCCCACCTTGATTACTTTTATCAGCCTCCTTGCTGACCTCCCTGCATCCTGCCTCTCCCTACTCCAATCCATACTTCACTCTGCTGCCCAGATCATTTTTCTACAAAAACGTTCAGGCCACGTTTCCATGATCCTCAGGAAACTCCAGTGGTTGTCCATCCGCCTCTGCTTTTCAAACTCCTCACCATTGCTATTAGAGCACTCAATCACCTTGTCCCTTTCTTCCTCATCTCACTACTCTCTTATTACTACCCAGCCCACACACTTCACTCCTCTAACACTAATCTTCTCACTGTACCTCGATCTCATCTATCTCTCTGCTGCCCTCTTGCCCACATCCTACCTTTGGCCTGGAACATCCTCCCTCTTCATATCTGACAATTACTCCTCCCAGCTTTCAAAGTCTTACTGAAGGCACATCTCCTCCAAGAGGCCTTCCCTGACTAAAACTTTCTTTTCTCCTCTCCCACTCCCTTCTGCATTGCCCTGACTTGCTTCCTTTACTCCCAGCCCCACAGCACTTATGTACATATCTGTAATTTATTTATTTTAATATCCATCTCCCCCTCAGACGGTAAGCTCATTGTGGGCAGGGAATATGTCTGTTATATTATATTATATTGTACTCTCCCAAGTGCTTAGTACAGTGCTCTGCACACAGTAAGTTCTCAATTAATACACTGATTGACTACGGTCCCCTTTCCCCATAAAATACTTAGTAAGTGAATGCCATTGATTGATTTGTCAAAAAGTCATCCTCACTGTCACCTGAGAAGATCCTGCTTTGATTTAAACCTGTTTCCTGTTCATCAGTCCTCAAAAGACAGGAACAGTTCCATCTGCTTTTATTCCTCTTGCATACAGACTACCATACCCTACATTTTTGCATAATTTTTGCAACCCCAAAACGGGAGGGGCCACTACATGAAAAATAAAGTCTAGCAATAAGTAAAGCAGGAGAGAAAAAAAGTAGGGAAGGAGGAGAAAAGAAAAAGAAAGGAAAGGGGGCACTAACATTAATTGCACTCCAAGTGCTGCATAAAATAGTCATTCCATTAATTACAATAATTCTTCTTCCCAACTCCTTTTCCTATTCTAGCCATGCTGGCACATTTCAGAAAAGAAGCATTCATGACTTGGGTCTTGATCCCTGGGTATCCTGACCCTATGGCCTGATGCACACAGCTATCACTGCTTACGAAAATAATTCCTCAAAATTTGTGTCATGCCTGAAGGGGGTTCTTCTGCAATAAAATCATTTATTGAGCAAATATGGTAAGTCTCTCCAAACCTGAGACTTATTTTCCAATCCTTTGTCCATCAGATGTTAATGGCATCAGTATCTAACTCATTGTGGGCAGGAATATGTCTATTTGTTGTTATATATTGTACTCTCCCAAGTGCTTAGTACAGTGCTTTGCATACAGTAAGTGATCAATAAATATGTTTGAATGAATGAATGAATGAACTCAAGGGGACTTATTCTGGGGCTGAAATATTTTCATTCATTCATTCGTTCATTCGATAATATATCTAGAGTACTTACTGTGGAAAAAGCACTGTCCCAAGTGCTGCGGAAAAGCGGGGTCACAAACTAGAAAAGGAGGGAGGAAGGTTGGTGACAGGGACAGATGGAAAGATTGAAATGAAGAAAAAACAATGTAAAAATGAAAAGATAACAACAAATATAAAAATCTGCAGAATTTTGGGGCTGAAAGAGTGGCACTTCAGGCTTCGCACCACAAAGGCAGGGCTAGCCAGAGTCCTAAAGCACAATAGCTACAGCCACAGTTTTCCAACTGTTCCAAAATGTGACAAGGCAATACTGCTGCTACTTCAACCTCTCCTTGCCCTGTTGGCCCCCCTTTTATGGCTTGACTAGAATGTGGCTTTCCATGTTATGGAATTGTTTCCTCATTAAGAGCCCAAATCTATGGAAGCCTGTAGTCCAGTGGGCCTTGGGCCTGTGCTAATTTGCAAAGCCAGGGAGGGTAATAGATTATAACTGTGCCAAGCTAGTGATGGGAAACAGGAGGAAAAAAAATAGTGTCTTTTTGTTTGTTTTCATGCCATTATTGTTGTGGAATACATTGTTTGCTTCCTTGCCTTTTTATAGACCTCCAATTGCTTAACTTAGATGAATTCTTTGCAAATGCATCAAGAAACCATAAAATTCACTCAGGTGCCACTGTTTAGCCACAAGACAGGATGCCAAATGGACCGTTCATGTGCCGATGGGGTACTGGATCACCAATTTCATTAGCCAGCCATCATGCATGGTGATTTCAGAGCCACGCTGCATTGCTCAAAAATAACAAACTTACTTTCATTAGCCGTTTCCTGTTGCGCCTCATATATGGTTTCCACTTGCCTGCTAAACCCACTGTGTGATGTCAAGAAAGACCTAATACAGGTTTCCCTGGTCATAATTCCATTTGGAAATGCTCAGCTTAGTATTGTGCCTCCTCTGTTGTTAAGTGACCCTAAACCCTGATGCTAGCCCTTTATTATTCTTGTCATTAAAATTACCAATTAGGTTTATTAAGCACTTACTAAGTGCCAAGTTCTGGAGCAGATACAAGATAATCCAATCAGACTCACTTCCTGACCTATAGGAGGCTCACAGTTTAAAAGGGCGGGAGACCAGAAATCATCATCATGATCATCATCATCAATGGTATTTATTGAGTGCTTACTATGTGTAGAGTACTGTACTAAGTGCTGCCTAGAGTATAATGCAGCAGAGTTTGCAGACATATTCTCTGCCCACAACAAGTTTACAGACAAGAAAGGGAGCTGAACATTAATATAAACAAATAATTTACCATATATTATTTAAAGAATAATAAATGCTTTAGGATTGAGGGTGGGGAAATAGCAAATTTCCAAGGTCACAGATCCAAGTGCATAGACGACGCAGAAGGGAGAAGGAGCCAGGGGAAAGAGGGCGTACTTGGGTCAGGTCTCTGGTAGGAGATATGACCTCAAGAATGCTTTGAAGGTGGGCAGAGTGGTGGTCTGGTATATATGGAGGAGGGAGTTAAAGAGTGGGGGAGAATGTAAAAAAGGGCAGTAGGATGAGATAAACTGAATAGTGAATAAACTGGTGCGAGAGGAGCAGAGTGTGTGGGCTAGTAGGAGATCAGTGAGGTGAGGAATGTTCAAAGGTTCATTTTACAGATGAGGAAACAGCATCAGAGAGATTAAACGTCTTGCCCTGGTCATATAGCAGGCCTGTGACAGGATTGGGGCAGAATCTAAGTCTTCTGACCCCCAATCGTTTGCTCTTTCTACTAATCAAGACTGTCTCCTTGTCTCGAAGGTACAGACAGCCAACCCCTCATAGACTTCCAGCTGCTAAAAGTCGGGATGGGTGGAAATCACCATCCACACTACTAATTCCTCCAGTTCTGCGCACACCTAGCCCTACCCAATGTCTGTCCCAGGTGCTCTCCTTCGGGGCCTCACTGGAGCAATCAGACAAAGTCAATGGGTGGAGAGATGGTCTCTTCCTCCTCCCTCCCATTTCCCTCCCCTCCTCCCTGCCCCCACCTTCCTCTCCAGCTTCCCCAGAAGCCAGAACACCTGGTCAGGGAAGACCTACTGGAGTATGGGGTAGCTGGGGCCCCAGATACACCCCCTTTCTTCTCCATACATGCCTTGAAACGTCCAGGTCAAGGAAACGGGGTGGGAGAATGCTGAGATTGGGCAGGTTTGGACAGCTCAAGATGTTTGTCTTTAATCCATAGGGCCTGAGGAGTTCTGGAACATGACTTTACGTCTTGGAAGCTGGAAAGTATCCAAGTTTCTACAAGGGATAACCTGCCTGTCTTCCCCTGAATTATTACCACTGCAAGACGAATGCCCTGCTGCAAATTTTAATGGATGGAGAGCTAGTGCCACTTCCAACCACCAGGAGGCCTTCTCACCAAGGGAAATTGGCCCTTCAAGCAAGCCCAGCTTACCACTCAATCAGTCAATCATGTAATCAATTGAGCTTCTAATATGGGCAGAGCACTATATTCGGAGCTTGAGAGAATATAATAGATGCACGAGGATCTGGTCAACTAGTTCATAATCCAATACTAGCCTTCTTTACACTAGATTCCCAACAGCACCTCCATCTTTCTACTCTTTCTGAAACTTTTGGCCCAGGTCTCACTCTGTTAACTTTTATTTATTCATTCAGGAGTCTTTATTGAGCACTGACCTAGGTGATTCAGAGCATGCAATAAAAGTAAGACAATAAAAGGGGATTTTAGAATCTACTGGGGGAGATGGCAGGTGCGGGTGATTTGCATGTAAAGGGGGAAATATAGAAATAGCTGCTAGCAGCATAAGCAAATAAAGGCTAAATAAATGAATAAATGGAATAAAGGGAAGTGCTCTGGGTGGTTGATGCAATAACCTAACAGGGGAAATGGACATTATACTGGAAACGCCTCTTGGAAGAGGGTTTTTTTAGGAGGCTCTACAAGTGGGAATGGATGGGATTTGATGGTTTGATGGGGAAAGAAGAGCAATGGCCAGCGGGTCAGAGATGGGAGGAATCAATCAGTTGTATTTATTGAGCACTTACGGTGTGCAGAACACTGAACTAAGTGTTTGGGGGCAGACAATAAAACAGAGTTGGGAGACATGCTCCTTGCCCACAATGAATTTATAATCTAGAGAGAGAGACAGAAATTAAAATAAATTTCAGATACTTAAGTGCTGTGTGGCTGAAGATGGGGTGAATAAAGGATACAAATGCAAGTTTAAGGGCAACACAGAATATAGAGGGAGTAGGATAAATGAGGGCTTAGTCAGAGAAGGCCTCTTGAAGGAGATGTGCTTTTAATAAGACTTTGAAGGTGGGAAGGGTGATGATCGGACAGATATGAAGGGGGAAGGAGTTCCAGGCCAGAGACAGGATGTGGGTAAGGGGTCAGAAACAAGATAGATGAGATTGAAATAGAGTGATTAGAATGGGAGGGGGTATGGTGGAAGAAGATATCAGGTAGTCAACAATTAATCGATCAATAGTATTTACTGAGCACTTAGGAGGTTACAATACAATAGATTTAGCACCTAGGAGCACTTTCTATTAAAGCACTTAGGAGATTACAAGACAATAGACCTGATCCCCGCCCACAAGGTACTAACAGGCTAAGGATAGGTAACAAGGAGCCAGATTGTGAGGAGTCTAGAGTCTAATAGTCATGTATTCTGTTCCATGTGGAGAGAAATGGGGAGCCACTGGAGGCTTTTAAGGAAGGAAGGAAGGGATGTTCTATAACTTGAATTTTAGGAAGATGTTCATTTGAAGAAAATGAGGGGAGAGGCTGAAAGCAGGGAGTCCACAAAGTCCTTAATTGGGAAAATTCAGCTATCTACTCTGGGACTGATCCATATTTGGTGGCAGTCCTATCAAACACTCTCCAGGAGATGGATTGGCTGTGGAGTGGACCCGCCTTTCCTCTCTGATTTCCTCTGTCCTCTGGTTTAGTCACACACTATAAATCAAGTTCTCCAACTCAGCGGAGTCTGCCAGATGTTTGCTGAAGGTTGGCCACCTTTGCCTCTCAGGCTTTCTGAAGGAAACATGAATTCTTCGTGAGTGAACCTGCCCAGTATTATTAATCATTCTGACAGCCCTATCCTAATCTCTCAAACTAGGAAAAATAGCTTATTGCCCACAAAAAGGATACTTGAAAAAGTTCATAATTAGAGAGCTGACTGTAAATGATGGATACCATTGTCGAGCTATCTGGTGGGCTAGTAAGACTGAAGTTCTCGACTCTGGTCAGGGACTTATGCACATAGCTGATACTGGGAAATACTAAAGATGATTGGAAGGTAGGGATGCAAAAATTGTCCTAACAGAGAGAAAGAATACAGGAGAAGCTACCAACTCTATCATATTGTACAGTATTTTGCACACAGTAAGCACTTAATACATGTGATTAATAATTTTAGTGAGAAGTAATTGTTCATCAAAGGGAAGTTGGAAAATTTAAATTGCATCAATTATGACAAGGTGGGGTTTGGGTCTACAAGTTCAGTTATAATCTCCCAAATGCTTAGAACAGTGCTCTGCACACAGTAACCACTCAATACATTAATTTGATTAACTGATTGCTTGATTGATTGATTGACACTTCTGTCAAACTTATACTGAGCAAAAATGCTTTGGAGATGAAACAAGCAGTTCTGAATAGCATCTGTTTTTGTACCTTCGGTGTCCATAGAAATAGCATTGCAGAGTCTGCAAATTGAGAAAACACATCACTCATCTGGAGGCCTTTGCCTTGCACATTATTTATTCATTCATTAAATCATATTTATTGAGCACCTACTGTGCAAAGCACTGTACTAAGCACTTAGGAAAGTACAGTATAACAGACACATTTCCTGCTCACACTTAGCTTACCGTCTAGAGGGGGGAGACAGACATTAATATAAGTAAATAAATTACAGATATGTACATAAGGGCTGTGTGGGTGGGAGGGGAGAAGGACAAAGGGAGCAAGTAAGGTTGATTCAGAAGGGAGTGGGAGAAAAGGAAAGGGGGAGCTTAGTCAGGGAAGGCCTCCTGGAGGAGATGTGCCTTCAATAAAGCTTTGAAGCAGGGCAGAGTGACTGTCAAATTTGAGGAGAGAGGCATTAGAAAACAGAACTGGGAGAAGCTGGTAATTGCCTTTTAAAGCTGGAAAATTTATAACAAAACCATTTTCCTCCTGCTCTTGGAGGCTTTTCTGTCTCTTGTTAAGGCTTCATAGTTGCCGTTTCTCAAACTGGGTTGCAAGGATGTGAGCTGGGATTTTTGAGACGCCCAGGAGGACAAACTATTTCTCTTCCCTTATTGACACCCATGCCCATCATCCCCTTCAGCTCTTCCTTATATTTAACTCCCTTCTCAGGCCTCCTGTTCCTCCCCCTCCTCCTTCCCTCTCCCCCAACAATCTGGCCTCCTACTTCATTAGTAAAATTAACTCCATCAGGTCTGAACTCCCCAAAGTCACTCCTCCCCCTTCTCCAACCCCCCCGCTCTCAACCCTCTCCACTATTCTCCCATCTTTCCCAGCAGTATCCTCAGATGAGATCTCCTCCCTCCTCTCAAGTGCTACTCCGGCCACCTGTGCTTCTGACCCCATTCTCTCTCATCTTATGAAATCTCTCGCCCCGTCCCTCCTCCCCTCCTTCACTTCCATATTCAACCGCTCACTCTCCACTGGTTCCTTCCCCTACTGAGCGCTCACCTCCTCCAGGAGGCCTTCCCAGACTGAGCCCCCTCCTTCCTCTCCACGCCTCCTGGCCCTACCTCCTTCCCCTCCCCACAGCACCTGTGCATATGTTTGTACAGATTTATTACTCTATTTATTTTACTTGTACAGATTTACTATTCTATTTATTTTGTTTTGTTAATATGTTTTGTTTTGTTGTCTGTCTCCCCCTTCTAGACTGTGAGCCTGCTGTTGGGTAGGGACCGTCTCTATATGTTGCCAACTTGTACTTCCCAAGCGCTTAGTACAGTGCTCTGCACACAGTAAGCGCTCAATAAATACGATTGAATGAATTAACCTGTCCCTGTGCTTGTTTTCTTCCTAGATTCAGATGCAAAATTGAAGCTTTGCTAGCTTAATTCCCAGAAGGTAATTCCAAGTCATCTTAAAACAGCACACACAGTTTGGCATTTGTTCTGGTTGTCCACTAAATTTGTTGCCAATATTTTCCATCCCAAATGGCACTGAGAAGCTGAGTCAGTGAGTCATTTGCACTAGCCATCTAGCATCCCAGTGGTTGGGTATTGGATCCTGCCATTGCCATAGCTATCCCGGAACACAAACCTTCCAGGGACCCAGAGAATGGGAATTAGACTGCAAGGATTGTTAGTCACGGGAGGAAGATGCTGTCTGATGAGAGAACCAGAGGAGGGAGTAGTGCCTGGGCCACAACTCCAGGAGACAGAGTACCCTAGGGAAAAGCGCCTGGAACTGGGGGTCAATCAGTCAGAGTACTTACTGAGTGCTAATTGTGTGCAGAGCATTTGTACCAAGTTCTTGGGAGAGTACAGAGAGTGGGTAGATGTGAGCTTTGCCCTCAAGAAGCTGATGATCTAGCTGGGTGTCAGTAGAGTCAAGTGCTAATCCTGGCTCTGCCACTGGCCTCTGGTGTGACCTTGGACAAGACTATCCATCCATGGTATGGGTTGAGGGTCCAGTACTATACTAAGTGCTTGGGAGAGTACAGCAGAAGCTGAAGGTGGAGAGACTGTTCCTGCCTCATTTCCAAATTGGGCAGTGAAAACCAACTCTTTCAGAACTGACCGAATATCATTCTGTACCTATTCAATCAAAAAACTTGTGGAGACTTCAAAAGTGAGACTGAATCACACTCAAAAACCTTTTTGAGCTGGGCCATCAAAAGAAGGTCCCCAGTTACTACGGTAATTCCTGCATTTCACTTCCCATATGCTCTAAGATGTGAGGGGTTTTCTTAATGGAAAATTATCCCCGGGAACCTGAGTGATATGTGGAAATCTCTTAAGACAGCAACAGTTTCCCTTTTATGGCTAAATATGTCCACTTTGGCTGTGGCTTCCTCTGAACCCTGATTTTCTCTGTCAGATCGCTATCGCCTGGGCAGGGAGGGCCACCTCGCCTGGTTTGGAGTGCTTCAAGGGCTGAATGTACCCCTGCTTCCTCTACACCTGCCTGGCACACCTGGCACCTGTAAAAACACTCGGGCCAATCTGAGGACTAGGCCCCTTTCTCCAAAGAGTTTGAGAGCTTTACAATCTATTGTTTGATTCCATTCAGGATTAAAGATTGTTCCCCTTGTCACAGTGGGACAATTCAGGTTTGTCAGAGATAGAAGCAGTGCTGGGGAGTGTTGGAGGGAGATTCTGAAGCTATTCTACCATTCTCTTGTGGATGACAGAAAGCATGACCTCTTTCTGCTGGCAACTGAAATCCGTTTAGACAATGGAAGTCGGAATGAGGAAGGGCAATGAAAATCTTAGCCCAATGGGGACAAACTTCCTTCCTTTCAGTCAAGTCTTAGTCCTGATGCCAGGCCCTTATCCTTGGCCTAGTTGGAGGCCAAGTAGCTCTAGCTACTTTCCACTTCAACCTCACCTTCATCCAACCCTCTGTCCCCAGGTACAAACCACTTTTCTGCTGCCCTGTGGGACCCGCAGTCGTCACTGCCCCTATCCCCGCCCCGGCCAGGCAGGGTCCCCAACTCTAGGACACCCAAGAACCTGGCTCCAGTCAAAGAGAAGTTCAGAGTCTCTCAAATCAAGCAGCTGCTGCGGCCTTCAAAGCCTCTGGAAGTGATCAGGAAAGACCTCTTGGAGGTGGTGACATTTTTAGATGGCTTTAAAGAAGAGGGGGATGTGGTGGCTTCCAAGTTAACACGCTTCAATTCATGGCCTTTCTAAGAGAGAGGCAGTTACACTCCAAAAACAATGTGTGAAAATGTTGGGCAATTAATCAAGAGCATTTGATTGATTAATTGAGCTGAATGACACAGTGCATTTAGCTTCAATTCTATTTATTCTGACAACTTGACACCTGTCCACATGTTTTGTTTCGTTGTCTGTCCCTGCCTTCTAGACTGTGAGTCCGTTGTTGGGTAGGGACCATCTCTATAAGTCACCAACTTGTACTTCCCAAGCACTTAGTACAGTACTCTGCACACAGTAAGCACTCAATAAATACCATTGAATGAATGAATGAATGAATCTGGCAACTTTGTCATTTTCTACTGAATCTAATTGCACATTCACACCTCACAGAAGAAAAACTGCACTCAGGCTACAGATCCATGCAATGATAGCTTAGGACAGGGTAAGAATAGCTAGAAGCAGTAGTTAAATGCAGTTATTTGTTAACTCAAAGCAAAATAATTACAATGCTCATGCCAGTTTGATCACTGACTCTGTGATGAATAATTGTTTTTGTTAAGTGGGTGTTTATCATTACAAATGGTATTTATTGAGTGCTTACTGTGTGCAGAGCACTGTACTGAGCATTTAACCAGAGCTCTATCTTTAAATGATGAAGCCTTAAAATTTCAACACTTGCAGTGAATGAAATCAGAGCACCAGTTAGGCCTGGGTGAGAATGTTCATTGACATGGCTGGCAATGCGTGGCTCAGTGGAAAGAGCCCAGGCTTTGGAGTCAGAGGTCATGGCTTCAAATCCCGGCTCTGCCAATTGTCAGCTGTGTGACTTTGGGCAAGTCACTTAACTTTTCTGGGCCTCAGTTCCCTCATCTGTAAAATGGGGATTAAGAATGTGAGCCCCCTGTGGGACAATCTGATCACCTTGTAACCTCCCCAGTGCTTAGAACAGTGCTTCGCACATAGTAAGCACTTAATAAATGCTATTATTATTATTATTATTATTATTATTATTATTGTGGGTCATACCAGTTCCATGTTAAACAGGGGGAAATCACTTCTAGAGGGGCCAGAAGTTCAGGGCTTCATTTCAGTGAATTCACCAGGGAAATCACTTTGCCCCCTCTTTCCTAACCAAGCCCTGCAGGTTGTTGTTGACTGGTAGGGGCCGTGGTGGAGGCGGAGGTGGGGTTTACAGGAGGAGGGCCCTCCCACATACAGTACCCCCTCTTACCCAGCTTTGGTGGGAAACATGGAGAAGGGGAATCCCCCACCTCCCTGGTGTTCTATGGTGGCTTTTGTGACCACGGGGGTGCTGGGGAGAAGGGGAGTGCAAGCCTGACAGCAGAGAAGGGGGCTTCTGGCATCCCATTTTCATCAGAGCTTGCAAGAAGGGGAGGCGCTGACAATGGAACACAAAATGGGGGCTAACAGGATGGGGTATGTGGCACATGCCCAAAATAGAGCTTCTCATCTTGCCACCCAGGCCCTGTCATCCCCCCTGACTTTCCCATCACTGTAGGCAGCACCACCATCTTCTGTGTCTCACAAGCCCATAATTTTGGCATTATCCTTGACTCAACTCTCTCATTCAACACACATATTCAATCTGTCACCAAATCTTGTCTGTTCAACCTTCACAGTATCACTAAAATCTGCCCTTTGCTCTTCATCCAAACTGCTACCACATTAATACAAGCACTTATCCTAACTCACCTCGATTACTGTAGTAGCCTCCTTGCTGACCTCCCTCTACCCTGTCTCTGCCCCTTCCAGTCCTTACTTCACTGTGCTGCGCAGGTCATTTTTCTAAAAAAGGTTCAGTCCACATCTCCCCATTCTTCAAGGACCTCCATGGTTGCCCATTCACTTCCGCTTTAAACAGAAAAGCCATTTACCTGAGCAGGCGTACATATGTGTTGGCATAGATATTTGCATGGTGAACTGAAAGAGACATGTGTCAGCTGGGCAGGGGGTGGTACACAGAATAATAATAATAATAATAATAATAATAATAATAATTGCATTTATTAAGTGATTACTATGTGCAAAGCACTGTTCTAAGCACTGGGGAGGTTACAAGGTAATCAGGTTGTCCAATGGGGGGCTCACAGTCTTAATCCCCATTTTATTGATGAGGTAACTAAGGCCCAGAGAAGTTAAGTGACTTGCCCAAAGTCACACAGCTGACAACTGGCAGAGCCGGGATTTGAAACCATAACCTCTGACTCCAAAACCCGGGGTCTTTCCACTGAGCCACACTGCTTCTCATGAATAGAGAACAGAAGCAATGTGCTGAATCAGTGGGCTGTCTGAGAGACCAATGCAGCATACAGACCAGCCTGGCAGCCAGCAATCCAGAGAAGAGTTGCTCTCCTTGAGCAAAAATGTTAAGAAGATGGGAAGGCCAAGAAGCAGCCTGGAAAACAGAGACAAGCCCTGTAAGGGACAGCACAGTAGTGATCTGCTCTTACCTGTTAGAGAATGTTTGTCCCCACTCCTGTTAGGTCAGCCATGCCTGCCTGCACAGGGAGGAGTCCTAAGTCAGTAGCCTTACCTTGGAAACAGAAGAGAAGCTGGAAAAATCTTCAAGTCTATTCCCAGGGGGTGGTGTGGATGAGTGTGTGTGGGTATGCAAAGTTTTTATCACATAGTTTATCTGTGTCTGTGACTAGTTCTGATCTGCGGATTTCACATTTTCCAACATTTGCAATTCAGCAAAACCCAAACCAAATTATACTAAGCCCCTTTCCCTTCATTTATCTGCTCATGTGTTTTCAAAGGGAAATTTAATCCACATGCTACAAACGCGTTAAACTCATAAAATCATAGTCTCATCACCCCTCACACAAGGCCTATCCACCTTAACCAGCCCTTTTACGACTTTGACAGGGAAACAGGATGCTACTTTTCTTTTAAGAAACAGTAATTTGAAAAGTTCATGTCTCTGGACCTCAGTTTCCTCACCTGTAAAATGGGGATTAGATACTGTTCTCCCTCTCCCTTTAGACTTCGTTCTGCTTGTGAAGGCAGTCTATCTGTTGAATTTGACAAATAGCAAACAATTAAGACATACCATGATTATTATATTGTGATTTTAGCTTTTTTGCTTTTCCATTGCAATCAGGTGTTTCATTGGATGGGAGCATCATGTAAACAGCGGCGCCTGGCCTGAGATGGTAAACCTGAAGAAGTAAGCAGTGAACCCCACTCTTGATCTGAGGGAACTTGTAAAATGAGAAGCAATGTGATCTGATAGAGCACAGGCCAAGGAGTGAGAAGGATTTGGGTTCTAATCCTGGCTCCACCACTTGTCTGCTGTGTGATCTTGGGCAAGTCGCTTCACCTCTCTGTACCTCAATTACCTCATCTGTAAAACGGGGATTAAGACTGTGAACCTTATGAGACCAGGGACTGTGTCCAACCTAATTAATTTGTATCTACCCCAGAGCTTAGTACAGTGCCTGGCACATTGTAAGCGCTTAACAAAGACCATTAAAAAAAAAATCTGAACCCCAGCCAAAGAGAGAGCTCAGTCCTCTGTGAGACTATTCATTTTCAGAGGGAGAAAGGGAGAATTCACTTCCCATTGCAAAGTTCCCTCATTAATGAAAAAGAACAAGTTTGCATCACTCCCTGGACACACATGACTGCAGAGAACTTCTCCTTCAAGTCTACAGTCGGAACTATTGCCCCTCGATTTGAAAAACAGCATAAGGGCGAGGCTGCTGGCACTAGAATCTTTCCCAGTCTTACATAGCTGTATTTCTGTTTTCCACTTGAAAGACTTGACATCCTAAGAATATAGAACAACAACCCCTTATTGTCATGTACCTCTCCCTAAAAAAACAGAAAACACAGACACATGCTTTCCAAGTGTCGGTTCCATGAATCATACGATCATTATAAGATCCTACAATGTGTTTATATTACCTCAGCCAGGGCATATAAACTTAAAGAACTGAAAAGAAACCTGGGGCAATAAAGCAGTTTTATATAATTGCTACCTCTTGCTGCAAGGGACAACTGGCCTTTGAAAATGCTAAGCTGGCTGATGTCATTGATGTAAAAACTGTAAGTCTGGGCTTCAAATTACTGTGATTTATATTTTGGATTCTAGTACAAAAGCAGCAATCAAAGGGCAAAGGACACCTAAACGAACTAATATTTGTGATTTGGCAAGAACTAAATGAAAGGCTCCAGTGCCTTCTTAAGGCATTATTGCATTGCTTGCTGTTGTGGCATTTAAGCGGGGAGGCGGAGGGAGGCTGCCTGGGGGTTATCTCTCCATGTTCAACCTTGGAGATAACCCGGTGAATATTGAGTTCTGAAGCTGACCTCTGGCTAGAAAAAGATGAGATGAGTTATTAGCAGCTGAGATGTATAAAGCACTAGGACAAAGCTCTCTATTTTCTACTTTCTGTTTAGGGGAACTAAGAACTAGGAAGGGGGAAATATTTTTGTAGCATGGAACATGCCATGTTGAAGTAAAGAGGCTTTTTGTTTCACTCAACTATTCTGCTTCCCTTTTCTCTCTACTCCTGTCTATAAATCATTTGGTGTTTTCAGTTAGATTGTAAACTCCTTGAGGGTAGGACTGTTTCCCTCTAGACTGTAAGCTTGTTTTGGGTAGGGAATGTGTTTAACAGAGTTGGTAGCACTTAATGCAGTACTCTGCAGACACTAAGTACTCAATAAAACAATTAATTGATCTTTATTGGACTATCCCAAGTGCTTAGTACAGTGCTCTGCACAAAGTAAGAGCTCAGTAAATATAATTGATTGAGATCCATTTTTGCTGATGGAGGAAATGGGAGTGCCTAGCCTGACTCTCAAGAAACTTGAATCTGGACCTAGTTCTTCTCTGGGGAAATGTGTTTGTTTACCCTTCAGTGAGATTTGAGTTTCTCTGGGTGAACATCTAATAAGCTCACTGAAAGATGTTCACCTGAACATCTAACATGCTCACAGACAGATGCAGGGAGCTTCCTCTCTGGTGAAGTACTGTGGTAGATCTGTTGGCTGACTTCATTAGTTCAATGGTCTAGGTGTTTTTTAGATTAATTTTCACTTCAAACCTCTGGACAGCTGTGGGTCGATTTCCAAACTGGCTATCCCTGCCATGGTTGGCAGGTATGACTGAGCTGAACACAGCTCAGGATCAGGATGAGACAATACCAGAGGTTTAAAAAGATCTGGTTGACAGCCTTTCCCCTAGCTGGTTCATAGTTCACTCTGCAGTTCATATCATTTCTCTAAACATCATTTGCACTTGTCTTCCCACTCCTCAAAAACCTCCAATCAGGCAGCTATTGGAGAAACTGAAACAGAAACTCCTTCCCTTCAGTTTAAGGCCCTCAGTCAGCTCTCTACGACTTACCAACTGTTACTCCTCTCCCGCTACAATGTAGTTTCCACACTTCACCCCTCTAGTGCCCACCTCTTCACTGTGCCTCAATCTTATCTTTCTCACCATCGACCCCTTGCTCCCTCCCTCCATGCTGAAACACCCTCTCCCTTCACATCCCAGCTCTGCCACTTGTCTGCTGTGTGATCTTGGGCAAGTCACTTAACTTCTCTGTGCCTCAGTTACCTCCTCTCGAGACTGTGAGCCTTATGTGGGACAGGGACTGTGTTCAACCCAATTTGCTTGTTTCCATCCCGTGCTTAGTAAAGTCCCTGGCAAACAGTAAGCACTAAACAAATACCATAACTATTATTATTATTATTATTATCCGACAAACCACTACTCTCCCCATCTTCAAAGTCCTACTAAATCACATCTCTTCCAGGAATCCCTCTCTGACTAATCTCTCACCTCCCCACTCTATTCTCCCACACTTTTGAATCACATATTCACATGAGTCCCTACCATCTAAGCTCTACCTTTTACAACAGTTATGAACATATCTTTATATTCAGTTGCTTCACCTACCTGTAATTAATTTTAGTGTCTGATTCCCCTGCTAGATTGTAAACTCCTTGATTACTAACTCTATTGTATTCTCCCAAATGCTTACTGTAGTGCTCTGCAGAATAAGTGATCAGTCAGTGCTACTGATTAATTGATACACTGATAGATTGCCTAAGGAAAGACAATACAGCTCATCAGGCTGAGGAGTAGGAGGGAAACTTGGATATTCTGTAATCCGGTCGAGTGACAGTCCTCTGGGGAGCTTTTAGTTGAAAAGGTGAAATAGGCAGAGTGGAAATGCCCCATAATCCTTTTCCTGCAAAGAGCTGTGCCTTCCCTGGGCTCTGGAGGCCATTCTGAGTACCTGGAGCCCATATGGGGGATCAGAAATGGATGATGGGCTGTGTTTGTGACGCAGAGAGACTGGCACCATACCCGATTGCTTTTCCAAGGCAGACTCAGAGACCTTACATTCCAAATAGAATGATGCATCTTAACTGTCCATTATCCCAAGAGCCCAGAGAGGCACTCAGGATCCGGCTTGCCCCCTGAGTTCATGGCTAAGATGCTTCTTCCCCTTGAAGGTTTCATGATGCTTCTTTCACTTGAAGGTTTCATTTGGGAAAAACACCAGTCCATTTCCTCTTTTTTCCTGTCAGGGATCACGTCTGTTAATCCCTTTACCTGATCAAGACTTTGTCCCTTCTTGCCTCCAAGGTCTCAAGTAGGCAACTTTCCTGGGGCATTTTCATATCCTTTTTTCATCTCCGACCTCTCCACCTTCAAAGCCTTATTCAAGGCACGTCTCCTCCAAGAGGCCTTCTCTGCCTAAGCCCTCTTTTCCCACTCTCTTCTGTGTCACCCTGACATGCTCCCTTTATTTACCACTCCTGCCCCCAATCCCACAGCACTTGGGTACATATCTGTAATTTATTTATTCGCATTAATGTCTGCCTCCCAATCTAAACTGAAAGCTCGTTGTGGGGCAGGGAATATGTTTGTTACATTGTAGTGTTTGGACTCTCCCAAGCATTAGTACAGTGCCGTGCACACAGTAAGTGCTTGATAAATATGGTTGAGTGATTTGCCCTTAATAATAATTAATAATAATTGTGGTTTTGTTAAGCACTTACTATGTGCCATCACTGTACTAAGCAATGGTATGGATACAAGCAAATTGGGTTAGACATAGTGTTATCGACAAAAAGGGTTAACAAATGGGTTCGTTTAGTCAATGAAGAGATGAGTGACTCCGAGAGAACGAGTCATAGATCAGAG
This sequence comes from Tachyglossus aculeatus, assembly GCF_015852505.1. Lineage (NCBI taxonomy): Eukaryota > Metazoa > Chordata > Mammalia > Monotremata > Tachyglossidae > Tachyglossus > Tachyglossus aculeatus. The sequence goes on from NC_052101.1 coordinate 50,881,030, forward strand.
CAGTAGGAAAGTGGCGAGCAGCCCGTTCACCCCGATGGGGTACAAGTGAATGCAACGCCCCGAACCACCGGTGTAAATTGGCAGCAGGGTTCGAGAACCCAAGGTGGTGATGCAGATAGGAAAAATGACTTGGAAACATGAGTTCAGATAGAGCAGTAAAGGAGGAAAGTGGCTACCTGCCCGTTCACCTCCTGGGAGAGGTACGAGTGACAAGCAGCCCCGATCCCATTCCCACTATGTCTTTTATTGAGTTACAGCAAAGCGGGGTTGAGCAATTGGGAATTTCAGGAATCCAATTAGGACTGACAGGATGTTATAAATTCTCATTGTTCTCTGTTTTCACTGTCTTGTGCAGGATGTTTTTTATCTGCCCTATGACCTTGCATAGATAGGTGTTACTTGTTACTGGCCTTGAAGACATTCTGTTGTTGAGCCTTGCATAAAATACAAAAAAAGGAGTTGTTCTCTCGGCTTGCACAAAATGGAGGGTTACTGTCAGCATGCACAAAATGGAGTCAGTCATGTCAAGTCCGCTAGTGGACAACAATAGTCCATGTCTCACATGGGGCTCACAGTCTCAATCAACATTTTACATATGAGGTAACTGAGGCCCAGAGAATTCAAGTGACCTGCCCAAGGCCACACAGCAGACAAGTGGTGGAGCCAGGATTAGAACCCATGCCTGTCTGACTCCCAGACCAGTGCTCTAATATACTACACTATGCTGCTTCTTGTGCTGCATAGGAAGCAACACTACACTTTGCTGCTTCCAATTAAGTGGCTTCTCTTTTCCTTTTGTTGTGTAACTCAGCAACTTCTCTGGTGCTGGGCCCCCTCTCTTCACTGGCTGCCCAGAGCACAGTAGTGTCTCTGTCTAGAATGTCAGTTCCTTGTCGGCAGAGATTGTGTTTACCAACTCTATTGTACTCTCCCAAGTGCCTAATAGAGTGCTCTGCAAACAGGGAAAAGTAAATGCCATTGATTAATAGCTATCATCCTAAGTATCCATTGAGCATCTACAGAGTGCAGAGTATGCTTGTCGATTGGAAACAGATGATAACAAGGGGAAGACAGAGCTCTTGGCGTGGCCTAGTGGAAAGAACACGGTGGACTAGTTTTCTAATCCTGTCTCTGCCACCTGTCTGCCATGTAACCTTGGGCAAGTCATTTTTTTTGCTCTGTACCTCAGTTACCTCAGCTGTAAAATGGGGATTAAAACTGTGAGTCCCATATAGGATGGGGACTGTGTCTAACCTGATTACCTTGTATCTACTCCAGCACTTAAAACAGGACTTGGCACATAGTAAGTGCTTAACAAATACCATAATTATTAAGATTCAGGCAGACACAGATCACAGACATATGGAAGGAAGAACAAAAGGATAGAGACAGTGGATGAAAGCAAAATACAGAAAAGTAAGAATGAATAAAGGGAATAACAAACTGATATACATGGGTCCCACAGGTGGTGGATCAGGTGAGATGACTAGGGATTAATCAGGGAAGGCTTCCTCGAAGGGGAGGAGGAGGAGGACGAGGAAGGATTTCATAAGCATAAGTCTTTGAAGGAGATGAGGAAGGTGATTTAGCCTATTTGAGAGGGTGAAGTCAATGGTGGAAGGATGTCTACATTTCCCTTCTCATCATCATCATCATCAATCGTATTTATTGAGCGCTTACTATGTGCAAAGCACTGTACTAAGTGCTTGGGAAGTACAAATTGGCAACATATAGAGACAGTCCCTACCCAACAGTGTGCTCACAGTCTAAAAGGGGGAGACAGAGAACAAAACCAAACATACTAACAAAATAAAATAAATAGGATAGATATGTACAAGTAAAATAAATAAATACATAAATAGAGTAATAAATATGTACAAACATATATACATATATACAGGTGCTGTGGGGAAGGGAAGGAGGTAAGATGGGGGGATGGAGAGGGGGACGAGGGGGAAAGGAAGGAAGTGGCTCAGTCTGGGAAGGCCTCCTGGAGGAGGTGAGCTCTCAGCAGGGCCTTGAAGGGAGGAAGAGAGCTAGCTTGGCGGATGGGCAGAGGGAGGGCATTCCAGGCCCGGGGGATGACGTGGACCGGGGGTCGATGGCGGGACAGGCGAGAATGAGGTACGGTGAGGAGATTAGCAGCGGAGGAGCGGAGGGTGCGGGCTGGGCAGTAGAAGGAGAGAAGGGAGGTGAGGTAGGAGGGGGCGAGGTGATGGAGAGCCTTGAAGCCCAGGGTGAGGAGTTTCTGCCTGATGCGCAGATTGATTGGTAGCCACTGGAGATTTTTGAGGAAGGGAGTAATATGCCCAGAGCGTTTCTGGACAAAGATAATCTGGGCAGCAGCATGAAGTATGGATTGAAGTGGAGAGAGACACGAGGATGGGAGATCAGAGAGAAGGCTGGTGCAGTAGTCCAGATGGGATAGGATGAGAGCTTGAATGAGCAGGGTAGCGGTATGGATGGAGAGGAAAGGGCAGATCTTGGCAATGTTGCAGAGCTGAGACTGGCAGATATTCTCTGCTGATATGTTTTATTAAAATAGATATAAAACATATTCATTCATTCAATCATATTTATTGAGCGCTTACTGTGTGCAGAGCACTAGAAACTAAAATAGATTTAAAACATGCTATAGAAACTGAGGCGGGGATAGGATAAGTGTCTGTGTTGCACAATACAGGAGACTAGGAATGTAATCTACATCTTTTAACTGACCTCCAGCCCCTCCCTACTTGGTCAGGCCAGGTATATTCACCTGGGAGCTCTGGCACTAATGAAATGAAACACTTCTTTGTGACTGCAGATATTTGGTGAAGTCATTTCAGTGCTCAAATGAGATTTTGTTAGGGTTTATGATGGTGAGGACAGGGAGGTGACTGAACCAGCTAAATAGGTTGTCCTAGGTTGGTGAAGTGCCAGAGGCAGGGAAAGGAAAACACATTCCCCTTTAGGAAAATACCAATTCCCAGCCTACAGGATTAGTTTGGAATGAGACACCCTGGGGTCTGAAACACTTTCCAATTGAGCCTGGGTTTTCACCTGCTCATGTTCTCTGCAACACAGGCTGGATTCAAGAGCTGGTGAAGAATTATTTTATGTCTAATTCCCCCCAAATTTCTCCCGGCCGTGTTTGTCCTTTTCAGCATACTTCTTCACGTGTGCTTGATCACGTCCACTCTTGGGTCCTATTGCTTACAAGCCAATCCAGACTGTCCTGTGGCAGCTCAAGGATCTGGGGTTGACAGAACTACAGGACCTGGAAGATGCTCACTTAAGGACAGCTCAGTGTCTAGCCAAGGAAGAAACCAATTGGTTTGTGAAAGTCAGCAGTAGTGCTCAGTACAGTGCTAAGTGCTCAGTACACAGCTCCACTCACAGTAAGCACCCACTAATAGTAATAATAATAGTGGTTTTTGTTAAGCACTATAAACCCAGTACTGGGGTTGATACAAGATAATCAGGTCCCAAATGGGGCTCACAGTCCTCCCCCTCGAGAGTGTGAACTTGTTGTGGGAAGGAATGTGTCTGTTGTTATATTGTACTCTCCCCAGCTCTTAGTACAGTGCTTTGCACACAGTAAGTGCTCAATAAATATGATTGAATGAAAGTAAGAGGAAGATCAAGTATTGAATCTCCATTTTGCAGATCAGGGAACTGAGACACAGAGAAGTTGTCAGTCAGTCAGTCAATCGTATTTACTGAGAGCTTACTGTATGCAGAGCACTGTACTAAGCTCTTGGGAGAGTCCAATATAACAATATAACAAAAACATTCCCTGCCTGCAACAGGCTTACAGTCTAGAGGGGGACACAGACATTAATAAAAAATAAATAAATTACAGATATGTACATATATGCTTAGGGGCTAGGACAGGGGATGAATAAAAGAAGCGAGTCACAGCAATGCAGAAGGGAGTTGAAGAAAAGGAAAAGCAGCAGAATGGTTTAGTGAAAAGAGCACAGGCTTGGGAGTCAGAGGTCATGGGTTCTAATCCCAGCTCCGCCACTTATCAGCTGTATGACTTGGGGCAACTCACTTAACTTTTCTGTACCTTAGTTACCTCATCTGGAAAGTGGGGATTTAGACTGTGAGCCCCAAGTGGGACAACCTGATTATCTTGTATCTACCCAAGCGCTTAGAACAGTGCTTGGCACATAGTAAACACTTAACAAATACTATTATTATTATTATTATTAAAAGAGGGCTTAGTCAGGGAAGGCCTCCTGGAGGAGATATGCCTTCCAATAAGGCTTTGAAGTGGGGAAGAGTACTTGTCTGTTGGACATGAGGAGTGGAGGCATTTCAGGCCAGAGACAGGATGTGGGTGAGAGGTCGACTGTGAGATAGACAGGGTCCACGTACAGAGAGAAGGTTAGCATTAGAGGAACAAAGTGTGCGGGCTGAATTATAGTAGGAGAGTAGCAAGGCAAGGTGAGGTAGCAATTAAAGTGACTTGTCCAAGGCCCTACAGTAGGCCAGTGGCAGAGCTAGGATTAGAACCCATGTCCTCTGACTCCCAGGCCCATACTCTTTCCATTTGACCACCAAATACCATTGATTGACTGGTTTGTATCAACCAGTCAATCAAGCCATGATATTTTAAGCATCTACTGCAGTAAGAACTTGGGAGGGCAAGACACAATTCCTTGCCTTCAAGGAGCTTACAATTTGGTAGCAGGGACAGATGGATATACATTATTCATACATACTGGGAGCAGGAGGAAGAAAAGGAAGTAGTACAAATATCAAGGAATGAACAATGTCTCATCTGTTGCAAAAACATGCTGACAGAGAAGTAAAATGGAATAAATGCTTCAAAATATGTGGCCAACAACCAAAGCCCAGAATACGCTACCTTAAAGCCTCAGAATTCATGTGAAATTCAAGTCAAAAGGCAAAGTGTAGAATGAAAAGTCTCTAAACCTTTTCATTACAATCCCTCATGAATTCTTGCCATTTGGTATCAATGGTGCTTCTTATTTCTGTGAGAGAAAGAAGGGACATAAAATGAAACATGAAAAGTGAGTTCCCAGGTGCCTACAGTTCTGAAAATCAAACTCAACCTCTCTATAACCACATAGCTGCCCCTTCTTCCTCTCCTCTCTCCGCGACCCCACATGCAAAGATGCTGATTGTGAGATCTCATCTCCATTGGGGCATGGGGCCGGCATGGCTAATATTCAGTTCGTTGAAAAGGCCTCTCCAATCTTACCACCATTTACTTTCTTTCCCGTTCTCCAAGAAGGGGACTTCTCTAGAACAGAGAAGCTCCTAGAAGAACTGACTCCTCAATGCCAGTAGAGGGCCATATGATTTTGATCTACTTTGATCGTGATATCTGAGCAAGAGAGCAGTTGAAATCAGCTCCTTTCTTGGGTGGGCGATAGACCCACCCCAGGTCAGTTTGTGTGTGGTCAAAGCAGAGCTCTCCTAAAATCCCTTCTTCTCCAGGAAAACTTCTCTGCTTAAATCCCAACATCCCAAATCACTTCAACCCAACAGTATTCTTTGACATTAAAAAAAAATATATGGTGTTTAAGTGCTTACTGTGTGCCAGGTACTGTACTAAATGGTGAAGTAGATAGAAGATAATTGGGTTGGACACAGTCCCTGTCCTAAATAGAGCTCACGTGAGCCCATTGTTGGGTAGGGATCGTCTCTGTATGTTGCAAACTTGTACTTCCCAAGCACTTAGTACAGTGTTCTGCACCCAGTAAGTGCTCAATAAATACGATTGAATGAATGAATGAATTGAATGAATCTCCATTTTACAAATGAGATAACTGAGACACAGAGAAGTGAAGTGACTTACCTGAGGTCACACAGCAGATACATGGTGGAATAGAGGTTAGAATTCAGGTCCTCTGACCCCCAGGCCCATGCTCTTTCCACTAGGCCACACTGTTTCTCATATTTATTTACATAATTATTAATTATGTATTTATTCCCACTAGGTACTTATGATTATTTAATTGCATAGTTAATTATTTCATCATGATGCACTCATGACACACCTGTTATATCCTCATTCTTCTGTCTGTTCCCACTGTCTATAAAACATTTGTATCTGTTTCCCATATTGGTTTGTGAAGGCCAAGTGCTTAGTATGGTGCTTTGCACTCAACATGTGTTCAATAAATAGCACAGATTGATTATTCATTGAGTGGAACCATCTCCACTCACTACAGACTCCTCAGATTCACCTGCTCCTGCTCTTACCTTGATCTTAAATCTTTGGAAAATCTCTCTCTGAATTGGGAAAGACTAACAGCATTGAGGTGGAGAAGCAAAAATCTCTAGACAGCACAATCATTTCAATCCATAGTATTTAATGAGAGCTGACTCTGACTCTCGAACACGAGAAGCAGCATGGCTCAGTGGAAAGAGCCCGGGCTTTGGAGTCAGAGGTTATAATAATAATGATGATGGTATTTGTTAAGCACTTACTATGTGCAAAGCACTGTTCTAAGTGCTGGGGAGATACAAGGTGATCAGGTTGTCCCACGTGGGGATCACAGTCTTAATCCCCATTTTACAGATGAGGGAACTGAGGCACAGAGAAGTTAAGTAACTTGCCCAAAGTCACACAGCTGACAATTGGCGGAGCTGGGATTTGAACCCATGACCTCTTACTCCAAAGCCCATGCTCTTTCCACTGAGTCATGCTGCTTCTCAATAAATATGATTGAATGAATGAACCTGCACACTTCACTCCCCTAATGCCAATCTGTGCTCCGTGCCTCAATCTCATCTATCTCTCCACTGACTCTTGGCCGATGTTCCTCCTCTGGCCTGAATGGAATTCTCTCCCTCTTTATATCTGACAGACCACTACTCTCTCCAATTTCAAAACCTTATCAAAATTGCAGCTCCTCCAAGAGGTCTTCCCTAAATCCTCATTTCCTCTACTCCTTCTTCCTTATATATTGCCTATGCTTTTGGTTCAACCCTTTAAGCTTGAAGCAGTGTAGCGTAGTGGATAGAGCACAGGCCTGGGAGTCAGAAGGTCATGGGGTCTAATCTCAGCTCTGCCACTTGTCTGCTGTGTGACCTTGGGCAAGTCACTTCACTTCTCTGTGCCTTATCTGCAAATTGGAGATTGAGACTGTGCGGCCCACGTGGGACAGGGCCCATGTCCAATCCAATCCAATTTGCTTGTACTCACCCAAGCACTTAGAACAGTGCCTGGTACATAGTAAGCGCTTAACAAATACTATCATCATCATCATCACCTCCACTATCATCATTTAAGCATTTGATATTCACTCCAACCTCAGTCCCACAGCACATATCCACAATTTATTTTAATGTGTCTCCCCCTCTAGACTACTGTGGGCAGGGAACATGTCTACCAACTTTGTTATATTGTACTTGACCAAGTGCTTAGTGCTTAATATTTTACACATAGTAAGTTTTCAATAAATATCACTGATTGATTGGAAGAATTAGGGGAGCTTCCTCCCACAGCATGAGTTTATTCTAATTTAAGGTGAGCCACATGTTTGCACAGATAGATTTGATATAGGAAGGAAATATTTTTTTACAGATTCATAACCAGGTTCTTTTCAACACCTTCACCGTGATCCCAGCTCCTCCTCTCCCATCCCTCCTGCGGGTATCCCTTTTATGGTTTGGATGTTGGGCCATACTTTGTGTCCAGTTAAGGTCACAACTTGGTGGTAGAGCTATGGACAATGCTTATCCTACTTTCTCCACTACTTTTGTGCTAGTTTCCATAACTAGAACTCAGTATGCATGTCCTAACTTTATATTTCTACTTTATCCTTTACACATACATTTACAGCTGCTCTATACATAGAAAGCACTCAATGAATATCACTCACTGATTCCCATCCTTGACAAGATCCCCTTTCTTGTTTTGCCGCCATAAATCTGTCGCTCCTCTGCAATGTTTCCCATCCTCAGGGTCGTCCCTTTCATTCCTCTTCACCCTTCTACTCCCTCTCCAACAATTCATTCTTAATGTCTCAACCATTGTCAGGGTCATTGGATGGAGAAGAGTGAGCAGAATTAAGGAATGCTGTGAAAGAAGAATCATCAGATTTTGGAGACAGGCTGAATATGGTGTCACAGTCCCCCTTCCTGTACCAGGGGAGACTCGGTGACACGTAGTAGATTTCAAACCTCACCTCTGATCACCAAGGTTACTGTGAAAAGTTTTTTGCTTTGTTTTACCAACGTGCAAGGGAGTGACACATACACACACTCACTCATTCCACTCCACCACAGGTCCAATACCAGTCAGTGGTCAAAAGAGCCTTCTGCCAATGCTTCTCTTTTCCTGCTTCCAAGTGCTGCTCTTCTGCTGCTTCTGCTGCTTGCTTCTCTCTGCTTCTCAGCATGCCCCTTCTTTCAGCATGCTCCAAAGCAACCACCTTTTACGTGCCTTAGACATGGCAGCTGTGGCTCTACATGGCAGTCAATGATTGGTCCAGGCCCGTTACTGGGTAGAACAGGGAGAGAAATCCCCACCTCGCTCCATCTTCTGCCCCTCCCCCCCCCAAGATCAGCAATCACCTGCCTCAGGTAGAGTGCATCAGTGCCTTTGCAAAGTCTCTTCCTTGTTGTTCATTCACGGGATCACACACAGTCATTAATAAGGCAGCTTGTTGTGGGCTCACCACATCTGGGAGATGAATACATAGGCTTGAGAGACAGGGAGGATGGAGGTTTTGTCAACTGTGATGGGAAAGTGATGGGAAAGTGAAAGGAGGAGAGCATTTTGGGAGGAGGGAGATGAGGAGATCAGTTTAGGAGTGCTCGAGTTGCAGGCGGAACCTCCATTTGGAGACACCCTGGAGTCAGGAGGAGACACAGTTTGCAAAGAGAGGGATTGAGGATAGAGATGTAGATCTGGGAGTCTAGAGATGGTAACTGGAGCAATGGGACTGGATGAGTTCCTCAAGGGAGTCTGTAGATTGAGAAACATCCATGGGAGGCAGAGGACGAGCACATGAGAGAGATCAAGAAGGTTTGGCCAGAGTGGTAAGAGACCCAGGAAAGGACTGTATCAGAAAAACTGTGGTCAGATAGTGTTTCCAGAAGGGGGTGAACCATAGGGTCAAAGGCACCCAAGGGGTCAAGGAGGATTAGGACAGTTTAGAGTCCATTAGATTTAGAGATGAGATCATTGGTCCTCTGGTAGAGAGTCTTCTCAGTGGGGTGAAGGGACAGAAACCAGATTCCAGAGGGCCAAGGAGGAAGGTGAAAAGAGGAAGTGGAGGCAGCACGTGTATACAACCTGTTTGAGGAGTTTGAGCAAGAATAGGAAATGGAGTGAGATGGAGTGTTGGCTGGATGGTGCAGTGGAATCCAGTAAGCAGAAAGTGGGTCCTAGCCTCCAATCCACTGCCTCCAAAAGGTTGATGAATCCTCTGATCTTTCTCCAGTATTTTCCTTTCTTTTATTTCCTTGCTTTCCCAGAAGATAGAGGGAGCTGAAGTCAAAACCTACATCTAGACCTAGTTGTAAAATGAAAAGAATGTGCCTGAGGTGTTTGGAGACAAAGCACTATAAAAAATGCAAAGCATCCTTCAACTAATCTGACTTAAGACTTTCCCAGCTTTCTTAAAATTGCCCATAGCAAGGGGTTTGGGTTTTTGAATGTTGCATGATTCTTGATGTCAGCTTTATTCTCATTCCCTTGCTTTCATTTTCTTAAAATAAACCCTTGGACTCAACTGATCTGGTTGGGCAAATTTACTGGATTTTTCAACATAAATGGAAGCTAATGGAGATCCCAGAGAGACATCTGCATCTCCTTCAACTTCCAGGGACCAGCTCTCCTCACCCATGTCATCCATTTAAGTAGCTTAGATGGTGCGAGACTAGTTAAGTGATGGGTGATACTAATCTCCTGTACAACACTGCTGGTTCCAGAAAGATAATAATAATAATAATAACAGTAATCCTAATTATAAAAATAACTGTGGTATTTGTTAAGCTCATAGTATTTGTTAAGCTCTTACTATGTGCCAGCCACTGTACTAAGTGCTGGGGTAGATGCCAGATAATAGGGTTGGAAATGGTCCTTGTCCCACATGGGGCTCGCAGTCTTAATCCCCATTTTATAGATGAGGAAACGGAGGAACAGAGAAATGAAGTGACTTGCCCAGGGTCACACAGCTGACAAGTGGTGGATCTGGGATTAGAACCTAGGTCTTCTGGCTCCCAGGGCCCTGCTCTTTCCAATAGGCCACACTGTTATGCAAATACGCGTGGTTTAGTTGATCATCACATTCATTCAGGAATGTCTGACACCCCTTCACCAATCCCCATCCTTTCCCTCTTGACACATAGACAGCCACACACATATAATACCAGACAGGAGACAAGCCAACCTTTATGCAGCCTGGTCTTCAGCTGGTCTCTTTTCTGTCTGGTCCAGTTACAACACCAGAATCCAAAAAGCCCATCACAACAATGTGACAGAGCCACAGATCATTGACAGAGCACTTCTGCAAGCAGACCTACCTGGTGAGCAGTGATTAAGTGAATGTTTGCTCTCTTCGAGAATGGGATATCAAAAGACAGGCTCAGAAATAGAGGTAGGCCCTGTCTGGACCAAACCCATGAGCACAGCAGGAAATCTACCCTTGTGTGCACATAGATCCATCTTTCCAGCCTTCCTCACATGCACAGATGGGGTCTGGCTGTCCGTAGTATCATCTTTGGATGGAAAGGACATCTATAATATTGTGAAGCAGTGTGACCTAGGGGAAAGAGCCGGGCCTGGGAGTCAGAGGACTGGGGTTCTAATCTTGAGTTCACCACTTACCTACTGTTAGATCTTGAGTCAGTCACTTAACTTCTCTTTGCCTCAGTTTCCTCATCTGTAAAATGGGGATTCAATACCCGTTCTCCTATTTAAACTGTAACTAACCTGATTAACTTGTAACTACCTCAATGCCCAGTAAAGTACTTGCACACAGCATGGGTCTGAGAGTCAGAAGGACCTGAGTTCTAATCCCAGCTCTGTCACCTGCCTGCTGTATGACTTTGGGCAGGTCACTTCACTACTCTGTGCCTCAATTACCTCATCTGGAAAATGGGGATTGAGACTTTAAGCCCCATGTGGGACAGGGATTGTGTCCAACACGATTTGCTTATTCCCAACCCAGCACTTAGTACAGTGCCTGGCACATAGAAAGTGCTTAACAAATTCCATTATTATTACTGTAATTATTATTATTATTTGGTAATTAATTAGGTTTATATATGCATGAAATAGATCTATCTATACACATTTTAGAGAAAGGTGTTCCTTCTTTCTGGCCACTAATAGGGCAGTGTTCCTATTGCTACAATCACGCCCAAACCCCAAGAAAGCCATCTCTAAATTTACTTTGCATTTTGTGCTGTTCATTCCATGTTAGGTGACATTATTCATTGACACCTATCCCTCCCATAGGTTTAGAGTGCTGTGAGTTGTCACACTGTGTGCTCATATTATGAAGCAATGCCTATCCATTAGGTTTAGATTAAACAGTAATGAAGGCAGATGAGAGATATTCAAACCAAAATGTTGCTTAAAGAGATTCTGTGTAGCTGAGCTCATAAAAATGAAGTGTTTACATTTGCAGCGATAAATGAATCATGGTCATGAAGCAAATAGAGATTAAACTGGAAAGGTTCAAGCTACGGTACAGGAACAAAGGAAAATCTATAGTAACAGGCTCTCTTTTTGAGATTATAGCCATCCCTGAAAATAAATATATATTAAGTATTTACTATGTAATAATAATAATAATTGTATTTGTTGAGTGCTTACTATGTGCCAGGCACTGTACTAAGTGCCAGGGTGGATACTAGCAAATCAGGTACGACACACCCTCTCCCGCATGGGGTTGTCAATCTTAATACCCATTTTACAGATGAGGTAGCTGAGGCACAGAGAAGTTAAGTGACTTGCCCAAGGCCACACAGCAGACATGTGGCAGAGCCATAATTAGAACCCATGACCTTCTGACCCCCAGGCCCATGCTCTATCCACTACGCCGTGCTGCTTCTCAAACTGAGCATTAGGGTAGATACAAGATGATCAGGTTAGATACAGCCCTGATATGGGGATTGCATTCTAAGGAGGAGGGAGAATGGGTATTTAATGCCCATTTTACACAGAGAAGTCAAGTAACTTGCACAGGGTCAGACATCAGGAAAGTAGTGGAGCTTGGATTAGAATCCAGGTCCTCTGACTTCCAGGCTCAGGCTGGAAGTTGACCAAGTTGCTCCTTCCTAGAATGCACTACATTTAACACTCTTGCAATGATGCTACTGCATTTTAATGTCAGTATTTCCTAGACTGCTCTCTCCCATCACAATGATACTCTGACTTTGCAGCTCTTGCAAAGATTGTCTTGGCTCAAACTTCCCCCTCCTTTCACATTCACTTCTTCAGCCTCTGAAGTACTTTCTCTGACTTGAAGAGAAAAGGCCCATTTCAATAACCTTCAGTAACCTGTATGGCATTAGTTTAATAATGGATCTTTAATCTGTTAGACCAAGGAGTCTTTTGGACTGAAATGGAAGTGAAAGTTCACATTAAAAATTAAATATTAATATAGGTATAGGAGGAATAAATTAAGTTCAAAAGATTTTTACTATGATGATGTGTCTGGTTCAGTCACAAGGACTTGAAGACTTGAAAACCTGCCAGGAGGAGCTGATTCTATTGCTAGTGGTTTGTACTGTTCTCATACTCTCTCTTTCCTGCTGCTGCGGTGTCCCCCCGCCAGGACTCAGAGGACAGCCACCAAGGCAGCAGGCAGGTGCAAATCAACTTTTATTGTTGGTACCGTCTTACATTAAATCATGTAACTCCAATTACTGTGGCCTTTAATTTTCAAAATATTTTTATAATGTTTTTCTTCAGATTTTGGCAACGCATTAATCCACTTTCCTGTGTGAAGCTAGAGTTTGTTTAGCACTCTTTTGCTTTACAGTCTATTTTCAGGGAAACAATTGGGTGAAGTAGGTGATTTTCTCACCCAAACAGGAAAACCAAAGCCAAATTTGTCCCTGTAGCCTTACCCTGGGTCATTAACAAGTATGCACTTTCTATTTATTATGTTCTGCTCCTGTGGCTTCCCTAACCTTTCATTTAGGGCTCACCCAAGACCCCTTTTGGCAGCTGGCTAGGAAGGAAATCCCCAGTAAAAAGGAGAGGGTTAAGTGAGTGAGACAGTGAGCACAGCCAAATGGAGATATCCCTAAGGAGAAGGAAGGTTTTCTGTGCTGGTTAGCCATGTCCCCAAAGTGGTTAGCTTATCCTGTCACTGCAGGACTCAGGTGCTATCAGCTTCCTTGATATCATGGGACCCATTGTGTTGCGGTTGGAGGTGACAGTGGACATTAAAGCAGAAACTGGACATGGCCCATTCCATCTGTGCACTGCTCAACATTTGGAGCCCTGATGAGTTTCGCATTGTTGGAAGAAGGAAGGAACTGACTCCTGAGTTCTAGTTGGCAAATTAGACTGTGGATAAACAACTCAGAAGACAATTCGTCTTGAGCTGTATCTGAGCAACAGGCCCTAGAGCAATGTTGACAGTGAACTAAAATAGAACTGTGTCTTGTGGTTTGTCAATGTGAAATTCAGAGGTCTGCAGAATACTGTCTTGTCTGGCATTTCTTATTGGGTTCTATGGGTAAAGAACAGAGGAAAGGGCTCCACACTGCTAATCTTTCCACAAAATCCCATGGAACAGAAAATCCCAAGGTTGGATATGCCTGCTATTTCTGGTTTCTAATATTATTGGATTTACATTGGAAGGACATTTTGCAATAACCAAAAAATGCTGGTGTGTTGTAATCAGAGCTCTGTCAGCCAACATCTGGGTTTATCCTCTCTGGACTGCCGCAGCAATAATCTGGATTGGGAGCAATTCAGAGCTGGGATTTGCTAGTTGAGAAGGATGTGGTGTGGTGAAGTGGAGTGGGGAAGTTGATCCAAGCATAAGGGACAGCTCAAAAGAAAGGTCTGGAGGCAGAATTGTGAGTTTGATGATTTCAAGACAGTCAGCTCCTCAATTGATGTATTAAGAATACTTTTTCCCTTATTTATGAGGGGGCAGACTGTTTTTCACCTTAATTACCTCTCTAGCTTTGGGCTGTCTGACTGATTGGAACATTTTTTTAAAAAACATTCCAGGAAGTGAAGATAAATAGCCCTTAAATTCTTGTTTTCTGATCCTGAATGACTAGTTCTTGCTTCACTTAATTGTTGCTCTTTCTGTACATTGTGGTTTGGCCCATTTAAATGAATAGATGATGTAGAAGGGAGGGCAAATAGAGAGGAGAAATGAGAGGTTAGTCAGGGAAGGATGTCCTCCAAAAGGCCTTCCCAGATTAGGCCCCCACTTTCCTTTTCTCCAGCTCTCTTCTGCATCACCCTGAGTTGCTCTCTTTGTTCTTTCCCACTCTCAGCCCCACAGCAGTCATATACATATCTGTCATTTATTCAGTTGTATTTATGTCTGTCTCCCCACTTTAGAGTGTAAGCTCATTGTGGGCAAGGAATGTATCTGTTTATTGTTGTATTGTACTTTGCCAAGCACTTAGTACACTGCTCTGTACACAATAAGCGCTCAATAAACATGATCAAATGAATGAATGAAAAAGATACTTGGAGGAGATATGATTTTAATACAGTGTTGAAGATGGGGAGAGAGGTCATTTATCAGATATAAAGGGGGAGTGAGGAAGGTGTTCCATACTAGATGGAAGATGTGAGCAAGGGGTTGACAGCAAGAGAGATAAAATCCAAGTACAGTAAGGCTGGCATATGAGGAGTGAAGTGTGTAGGCTGGGTTGCAGTGGGAGATGTGTGAGGCTAAATGATAATAATAATAATAATAATAATAATGGGGGGGGAGCTGATTGAGTGCCTTAAATCCAGTGGAAAGGAGTTTTTATTTTATGTGAAGATGGGTGAGTAACCACTGGAAGCTTTGGAGGAATGGAGAAATGTACAAAGAACAAGGTGGGATATGATAAATGCTTGGAAAAGCATGGTAGCAATATGGACAGAGAGGACTGGTAGGGTAATGATGTTAAAGTACAACCAACAGGATTTAGCAAGAGACTGAAAATGCAAGTTGAATGAAAGAGATGAGTTGATGTCTTGAGACAGGGAAGATGGTGGTATTGTTTACAGTAATGGGAGAGTCAGGGGGAGGACGGGGTTTGGGTAGGAAGATAAGGAGTTCTGTTTTGGATATATTAAGTATGAGGTGTTGACAGGACATCCAAGTAGGGACATCCTGAAGCCAGGAAAATATATGATAGACTGCAGATAAGGAGGGAGGTCAGGACTGGAGATATAGATTTGGGGTAATAGTTGAAGCTGTGAGATTGAATGAGCTCTCCAAGGGAGTACATAAAGAGGGAGAATTGAAGGAGACCCAGAACTGAGCCTCAAGGGGGTTGGCTAAAGAGATTGAGAAGGAGCAGTCTGAGAGCTAGGAGGAGAACCTGGAGTGGACTCTGACGACCATTGCCACTGACCCTCTTAGGGGAATAGAGGGATCCAGGAGAGTCACTTCATGTTGCCCCTCCCTGAAGACATAACTGAATCAATCAGAAAGAGGTACTGGGGAGGAAGGAGAGGGTCCAGGTTGCAGGGAAAGAGAGATGAGGAGAAGTGAGCTGTGTGGCTGGGAGAGCAAAACCAGGGGAGAGTTCATGATGTGGGGACACAGAGCACAGGGAGGGACTAGAGAAGAACCTTGGAGATTTGGAGTCCAGTGGCTAAGACTCTGAAGGAATGAGACTCCTACCCCTGAAAGGGCAAAGAATGTGAGCCCTAGGACACCTACTGGAAAGTACAGAGGATTCTGTGGGGTTGGAGTTGTACATCCAAGGAAGGGTGGCTTTAACTGGATTGGTTTTCATTCCTTATCTTGTTAAGATAACATATTTCAGACTGTGAGCCCCCCATGAGACAACCTGATCACCCTGTAACCTCCCCAGTGCTTGGAATAGTGCTTTGCACATAGTAAGCACTTAATAAATGCCATTATTATTATTAATAATAAACACTGTTGAAAACTCAAGTCTTGACATCTGCCTGTGGTAGGGGCTGGGAAGAAGCTCTGGGTGCCAGCAGATATGTGACCTGGGAAGCCACAGGCATGGAAAGGAGCACTTTGTATGTGTGCTCCCTGAAGCTAGTACAGGAGTGAGGTGGTAGACTAGTCCCCATTCCCCTCTACACCTTCGGGAAGACATCTGGGTTTCAACCGTGCAGGGGTGGCAGTGATAGGTGTGCAGAGTCTTGGGGAGCAAGGAGCAAGATGCCTTCAAACAAGTGTTTGAAGAATGGTTACAAGAAGGGCTTTAGTTCCCAGAGGGTCAGGGCCCTATAGTGATTCCCGGTGTATTTTCAGCCTAGACTTAGGGCTGAAAACCCCCAATAACATCACAAGTGTTTCCAAACGAGGTGGGTGATCTGCAGCTGAGAGGTCTAGGAAAATTGGATGGAGTTAGAGGCCCATGGATTTGGCAAGAAGAACATCATTGATGATCTGAGAGAGGGCAGTTTTAGTGGAGTGGAACAGGAGGAAGCCAGATTGTAGGGGAATCAAGAAGAAATGAGAATAATTTCAAGATCAGAGATATTCGCAGGGAATAATAATAATGATTGTGATATTTGTTAAGTGCTGACTATGTGCCAAACACTGAATTAACCACTGAGGTAGATGTGAGATAATCAGGTCAGACATAGTACCTGTCCCACATGAGGCTCTCAATTTAAGGGGGAGGAAAAACAGATATTTAATCCCCATTTTACAGATGAGGAAACTGAGGCACAGAGAAATTAAGTGACTTGTCCAAGGTCTCATAGTAGTTCATAGGAGATTATTGCAATGAAAGCACTTAGAGAAATTAAATGTAAAATGACAATACAAATATCTGGTGGTGTTATTGTCATTATTATCATCTACGCTGATGACACCCAGATCTACATCTCTGCCCCTGCTCTCTCCCCCTCCCTCCAGGCTCGCATCTCCTCCTGCCTTCAGGACATCTCCATATGGATGTCCGCCCGCCACCTAAAGCTCAACATGTCGAAGACTGAGCTCCTT
Source organism: Tachyglossus aculeatus (assembly GCF_015852505.1). NCBI lineage: Eukaryota > Metazoa > Chordata > Mammalia > Monotremata > Tachyglossidae > Tachyglossus > Tachyglossus aculeatus. The sequence continues at coordinate 50,898,138 of NC_052101.1, forward strand.
GTCTTCCCTCCCAAACCTTGTCCTCTCCCTGACTTTCCCATCTCTGTTGATGGCACTACCATCCTTCCCGTCTCACAAGCCCGCAACCTTGGTGTCATCCTCGACTCCGCTCTCTCATTCACCCCTCACATCCAAGCCGTCACCAAAACCTGCCGGTCTCAGCTCCGCAACATTGCCAAGATCCGCCCTTTCCTCTCCATCCAAACCGCTACCCTGCTAATTCAAGCTCTCATCCTATCCCGTCTGGACTACTGCACTAGCCTTCTCTCTGATCTCCCATCCTCGTGTCTCTCTCCACTTCAATCCATACTTCATGCTGCTGCCCGGATTATCTTTGTCCAGAAACGCTCTGGACATATTACTCCCCTCCTCAAAAACCTCCAATGGCTACCGATCAATCTGCGCATCAAGCAGAAACTCCTCACCCTGGGCTTCAAGGCTCTCCATCACCTCGCCCCCTCCTACCTCACCTCCCTTCTCTCCTTCTACTGCCCAGCCCGCACCCTCCGCTCCTCCACCACTAATCTCCTCACTGTACCTCGCTCTCGCCTGTCCCGCCATCGACCCCCGGCCCACGTCATCCCCCGGGCCTGGAATGCCCTCCCTCTGCCCATCCGCCAAGCTAGCTCTCTTCCTCCCTTCAAGGCCCTGCTGAGAGCTCACCTCCTCCAGGAGGCCTTCCCAGACTGAGCCCCTTCTTTCCTCTCCCCCTAGTCCCCCTCTCCATCCTCCCGTCTTACCTCCTTCCCTTCCCCACAGCACCTGTATATATGTATATATGGTTGTACATATTTATTACTCTATTTATCTATTTATTTATTTATTTTACTTGTACATTTCTATCCTACTTATTTTATTTTGTTGGTATGTTTGGTTCTGTTCTCTGTCTCCCCCTTTTAGACTGTGAGCCCACTGTTGGGTAGGGACTGTCTCTATGTGATGCCAATTTGTACTTCCCAAGCGCTTAGTACAGTGCTCTGCACATAGTAAGCGCTCAATAAATACGATTGATTGATTGATTGATTGATTATTATCAACATCATGGTCATTGTCTTTATCATAATCATCATCCTTATTATTATCATTAAGAATAGTAATAAGCCAGTCTGATAAAAAGTAACTAGGAATGAGATGACTCTAAGTCATTCAAAAATATTCATTGAGCACGTACAGTGTGCAAAGCACTGTACTGAACACTTGGGAGTGTACAGTTAAGATACAAGACATGATCTCTTCCCTCAAGAACTTAAAATCTAACAGACACTAGTCAGAACCTTTCTGGGCCCATTCAGAATTATCCTCTTTGAATAGAAAACTCCTTCAATCAACAACTTAGAGTGGGGATTTAATTGGAGTTCACCCCCCTGATTGCTACAGTGTTGCAGACAGACAGTCCTATGAGCGGGGGAACTGCTGAGTAAGTTACAGTAATAAGTGTTGAAAAAGTTTCTCCTCTTGTTTTACTGTTTTTTCCCCTCTCCAGTTTGCTTTCCTCTGCTATTGGCATCATCATTTGATGGAACTCAGCTGACACATACGTATAAACAGACTTGACAGCAATTAGCTGGAGCCCAATCTTCCTCCTAACAGATTTGAATGAAGCCATTTTCCCTGCCTGGAACACTTCATTAGCTGTCTAAATAACCTCCCGGGCCAGTTGGAAAATCCCTTCATAATGAATGCAGTCAGCTTCAAGGCAGCAGGCTATGTGATAGACTAAATAATATCACATTTCACTCACCCAGACTCATATCTGTGCTGGCATCACAATAAAGCTATCAAAGAACATCTGAGTTCAGCTAAAGGGATTTATTCAGTGCACTTAAACAGGGATGGGGGCATGCAGCAGTGTTTGGAAGGCTTCTCTCACCTTACAGTTGGCATTTTCACCTGATGGTCATATATGAAGAAATATGGACAGAAACAGGTGGGAGGAGGGAAGACTTACAGATGGAAGGAAATCCTTAGGACTGGTGAGATCACAGGCATTAGAGAATCTACTCTTCTAACATGTGAAGGATTTGGTTGTTTCACATAAAGTTCTGCTTAGACGTCAGAGCTTGATGAATTAACATCCCCCTTCTGACTCTTTCTGAGGACAGAAGAAGGACTGGAGATGGAGCTCTAGGGATGTCTGATGGGAGGGCCTCAGAGATAGGCCAGCCAGTCTGACTTGATTACCTTCCATCTACTCCAGTGCTCAGCACAGTGCTCAGAAGAGTAAGAGCTTAAGAAATATCACAGTATTATGTACCTCTTTCATCCTGAGAGCTCCCTTGGGCTAGCTCCAGGGCCAGCTTCAGACAGTAGGCAAAATAAGGTCACCATGAGGTGATTTGTGCCTCTTGATATTATTATTAATATTATTATTAATTAATTAATTAATTCAATTGTATTTATTGAGTGCTTACTGTGTGCAGAGCACTGTACTAAGCGGTTGGGAAGTACAAGCTGGCAACATATAGAGACGGTCCCTAGCCAACAGTGGGCTCACAGTCTATAGTCTAGACTGTAATGATTAATATCATTACACTTGTTAAGGACTATATGTGCACTGGAGTAGATACAAGATAATCATATTGTACACAGTAGTCCCTGTCCCACACCAGGCTCACAGTCTAAGGTAGGAGGCAGTAGGATTTAATCTCCATTTCATAGATGAGGGAACTGAGGCACAGAGAAGTAAGGTAATTTGCCCAAGGTCACACAGCAGACTAGTGGTAGAGCTGGGATTAGAACCCAGCTCCTCTGACTTATAAACCCAAACTATTTCCATCAGGTCATGCTGCTTCCCTAACCTTTACCTACTTGATCTACTCAAGATGGCGACTGTCTATGATACTAACAAGTTGGTACCCTGACCAGACCTCATAAAATGGGCAGTACTTTGCATCTTTACTCAGAGGTACCAGTAGTCTCAAGCCAGGCCTGGTTACCAATGCTTCAGCCTCTCTGAGGTTCTCCAGCCCTAATTTCTCCCTTCTTCTCCCTGTCCCTTAAGCAATTTGGTCTGGAGAAGGAGCATGGGCCCTAGAGTCTGGAGACTGTATTCTTTAGTCCCACCTCCACCACTGGCATGATATGTGACTTTAGGCATGTCCCAAACTCTCTGTGCCTCAGTTTCCTAGAAAATGGGGGTATTAATCCCTGCCTCTTTCTACCCCACAGGGATGTTGTGAGGATAAAAAACAAACAAACTGTGAAAGCACTTTGAAAAAATAAAAGCTTATTAAAAAGCCATTGTGGAGAATGAGGGAAGCAGGAAGGTAAAGAACAATATGAGAACTGTGTGGTTAAAATCCTCCAGTATTCCAAGATGTTGTTTCTACAATCCCAGAATGCCAAGGGACCTAAGCTGAACATGAACTGGGCATGTTCCACCTGGGAAGTGAAAGTCCAAGCAACTAATTTTCTCCATAACAAGTGGAGCATGAAGCAGTCCTGTTTATTCACTGAGTGGAACTTGTGAGGAGAAGGGATGACAGCAGAATACTCAGGCAGATGCTGTAGGGTGAAATGAGAGGGGGCACAACCTTGTCACCAGGGCAAAATAAATGGTCAAAGATATAGCAAAGTGGTTTCAAACAAAGCAACATAAGAGTGGACAGAACAGTTGGGAGACCAGTGCAGCAGACAGACCTGCCTGGGGGCAGCAATCAGGGGAAGATTTGCTGTCTTCGAGCAAAATCTTCTTGATACCAAGTTGCAGGTTCAAACTCTTTGTCAGGCCTGTGTGGTACAAATCCATCAGTGGAGCATGAATCTATCTTTATATACAGACATTGCAAAGGATATGTCCATCTCTCACCAATCTTTCAGCCAAAGACACTTGCATGGAAAGGATCTCACTGTCAGTAGTGTCATTGTTGAACCCACAGAACACAAAGATAGATAGATAGATAAATAGAGAGATAGATAGATAGATAGATAGATAGATAGATAGATAGATAGATAGATAGACAGATAGATGTAGCTGAGTAGCCTTGAATGTGATAAAAGCAGCTAAGCACTTGGGGCCGAATCAGTAAATGTTATATACTTTTATATATATGTTAGGTTATCATGTTATTCTCCCCTGTCTAGAACACTACAGGGATGAGGTGAAAGAGGACCTTGGACCTGGAACCTGGGGTTGATTTTCATGGTCCATGCCATCTGTGCCCCATGGATTCCACTGATCAAAATTTTCCCTCCTAAGGGAGAATGGAGAAATTTGAGGAATTCACTTCCCTCAATCCTGGATCAGGTTTGACTTGACTCTTGTTTTTGGCTCCAAGAAGTCACCAAATAATCAATGTTTGTTTTGCAATCTCTCCAGGCCCTTCTGGGTTGGCTCTCCCTTTCCTTTTCCTGATTTAGTTTCTGGAATTATTTTTTCCCAGGATTGACTCCAACTTGTCCTTCTGGATGAGCAAACTCATTGATAGAACAATTGTGCCTTCCAACTCTCTCCCACCACCCAGCCCTATCACCTCATAATTCTGCACTCTAATTCTCTTCAAATGAGTCATCTTTGGTCAAAGCAAAGTTGAGGATGTGGGTGAGTTGCAAACAATATGACAAGGGAAACTTCTAAATAAAAGTATCTCTCTTTTCCTATAGCATGCTTGAGTTCCTCATTATAGTACAGAATTGTGTGGTCTCCATTTCTGAATCTAGAGCAAGAAACACATGGCATAACTTATGTATTTTCATTGTTTAAAAAGTTGTCCCTCTCAAATTTACATTGGCGAACAATCCTCCTTTCTAACTTGATTTATGCATGGATAGTCTAAAGGCTTTCATGTTTCCAAGATCCCTACTTCAGAGTTACTTAAAAGCATAATTGTAATTTAGAAGAATTAGAGGAGTCTCAGACTAATTTAAAAGAATTTCTTCAAGGGATTCTAAGTGTAATAAGATATCTTTCTAAACCGATTGTTGAAACACTTGAACATTCTAAGGGATTTACTTTTTCCAAAGAGAAACGATGTTCTATTGTATGTTGAAAAGAGGATGGATTACTAATACCCATGAATTTATCCCATTTGCCTGGCTGGTTAATGGAAAGGCCACATGGATTTCTGTTTGTGATTATGAAATTTAGTTGAATTCTCAACAGCATTGGAATATGAAGAATGTGTCAATTATCTTGAAATACAGTTTCGAACTGTTTGTAGGCTAAAACGTAAATATATTTTTATGTTTGTGTTCCATAATATATTCCCATTATCCTTCAAGAAAATGATGGATACCCATATATCATAGCAGGTCTAAATTATTACCTAGTGAACTCGCTACCTGTACTATGCAGAATTTTCAAATTGAATCACTCTACCCCCTAGTGGAGAAAGAAAAAAAATTCCTTATTAAGGGAATCAATAAAACCCCTGGTTTCTAGGATCTTGATTCTAAACTGGATGTAAGATATAAAATGGCATTATGCATATCCACTTTAAAATGAAAGGAAATTTTAAAATTGATTCCTCAGAGTAAGAAATGATGAATGCTCAGCTTCAGTAATCAAACATAATTTGATTACAATATAACTGTTTGTAATAGCTATGATATTTTACTCTCCCAAGTGCTTAGTACAGTGTTCTGCATTCAATAAGTGCTCAATAAATACAATTTATTGATTAATTGATCGATTTTTTTTTGTTCTTTTTTGTTTTGGTTAATTGGTTGGGTAGGGACCATCTCTATATGTTGCCAACTTGTACTACCCAAACGCTTAGTACAGTTTTCTGCACAGAGTAAATGCTCAATAAATACAATTGAATGAATAAATGAATGAATTGGTTTTGCTTCATCATGCTATTTTTTTCTTGCTTGTTTGTCAACAATTTTATCCCCTCCTCCTCCTTTAATAATAATGATGGTGTTTGTTAAGCAGTTACTATGTGCCAAGCACTGTTCTAAGTGCTATCCTGGGAGACCCTTGTGGTTAATAATAATTATTGTGATATTTGTTAAGTACTCACTCTATACCAAGTAAACTCTGGGAAAGATTAAATACGATTAGATCAGACACAGATCCTATATCCCACATGGGGTTCACAATCTGAGGAAGAGGAAGGACACTGAATGTCCATTTTATCGATAAGGAAACTGAGGCCTAGTGAAGTTAACTGACTGGTCCAAGGTCACACAACAGGCACATGGTAGAGGCAGGATTAGAATTTAAGTTTTCTGACTAGCAGGCCTTTGTTCTTTCCATCTTTTCATTACCACCTGGGGCCGCGGAACAAAGAAAACAAATATCTAAGACCTGCACTGAAACACCTTATTGGGGACGAGGCCAAAGCACCTAAGTCTTGAACCAGCATGGCATGCTGCGGGGGTCCAGACTCCTTGAAACTCCTCTGATGCGGGACTATCTTCAGGAAACTTGGGGAAGCCAGCAGGATTGTAATTTGGTGCCATGACTCAGATGACAATGCTTGACAACAGTCCGGAGCAGTCCATCTCTCAGTGACCCTCAAGCACAACCGCAGAGCCTCAGCAGTTCCCAAAATCCAGAGCCATGGGAGAGCGTGGATCCTACCCAGCCTCAAGAGGTGCTCTTGATTAACCAGTGGTGGAAGCCCATAGAGGTGCTGCAGAAGGTGAGGAAGCTGACCGAGTGACCAAGGCGACCAAGCCACCGGCCCCCGCATCCCTGGGAATCCAGCGGAATCACTTCCGCCCAATCTCGTCTTCCGAACCAGCGTGCAGAGATGCTTCTGCTGCATTTTCAGGGGGCATCCTTGGGCCGGGGTCTCCCACCCCCCAACCCCAACACCGGAGAGACCGCCTAGAGGGCTGGCGACTGGACAAGCGGCATCCAGGCCTAAACCCAGCGCTCCCGGTTTGGCATCTCGGTCTTCTCCAGAAAGGAGCTCCATCAGACCACTCATTCCACGGAGTGCTTTTGGGGGAAATCCAGGCACTAGGACCACCTCAACCACCTCAGAGCCGATGAGGAAACTGAAGCATAGAGAAGTGAAGTGACTTGCCCAAGGTCACACAGCAGATGGGTGGTGGAGTCGGAATTAGAACCCATGACCTTCTGTCTCCCAGGCCCGGGCTCTTTCCAGTAAGCCATTCTGCTTCGGTGAGCATCTCCTCCAAGCGCGCTGGCCGGGGTTGGGACCGGGCGGGCTCAGCGATGGTTCTTGGCGACAGCGGTGGTTGTTCGTGGTGCGGGGCCCTGGCCATGGCAGCGGCCTCCCTCTTCTGCAATGTCCCACAGGCTCAGCCCGTTCTGCTCTTTAAACTCACCACCAATTTCCGGGAGGACGCGGACACCTGCAAGGTCAATCTCGGAATGGGAGCCCAGCCCAGCCCACACACTCAGCTCCTCTGCCACTCACCTCCTCACTGGGCCTTGTTCTCACCTGTCCCACCGTCGACTCCTGGCCCACATCCTCCCCCGGCCTGGAATGCTCTCCCTCTGCACATCGGCCAAGCTAACTTTATTCATCCCTTCATAGCCCTAGAGCTCACCTCCTCCAGGAGGCCTTCCCAGACTGAGCCCCTTTTTCCTCTCCTCCTCCCCATCGCCCCTGCCCTACCTCCTTCCCCTCCCCACAGCACCTGTATATATGTTTGTACAGATTTATTACTCTATTTATTTTACTTGTACATATTTACTATTCTATTTATTTTGTTAATGATGTGTATCTAGCTTTATTTTTATTTATTCTGGTGACTTGACACCTGTCCACATGTTTTGTTTTATTGTCTGTCTCCCCCTTCTAGACTGTGAGCTCATTGTTGAGTAGGGACCGTCTCTATATGTTGCCAACTTGTACTTCCCAAGCGCTTAGTATAATGCTCTGCACACAGTAAGCACTCAATAAATATGATTGAATGAATGAATGAAACCTGCCAAACTAGCTCTCTTCCCCCCTTCAAAGCCATACTGAGAGCTCACCTCCTCCAGGAGGCCTTCCCAAACTGAGCCCCCCTTTTCCTCTGCTCCTCCTTCCCTCCCCATTGCCCCTACTCCCTCTTTCTGCTCTACTCCCTTCCCCACCCCACAGCACTTGTGTATAATTGTACATCTTTATTATTCTATTTATATTATTAATTATGTGAATATATCTATAATTCTATTTATCTATTTCGATGCTATTGATGCCTGCCTACTTGTTTTGTTTTGTTGTCTGCCTCCCCCCTTCTAGACTGTGAGCCCATTGTTGGGTAGGAATTGTCTTTATCTGTTGCCGAATTGTACTTTCCAAATGCTTAGTACAGTGCTCTGCACACAGAGCACTGAATTGTATTGAATTGAATTGAATTGTATTCATTCAAATACAATTGAATGAATCTGACTACCCTGTTTCTCAGGTCTATAGCTGAATTATTATCCTGGTATTTCCCCCCAGAGCTTTGTATAGTACTTGTACAAAATTCTAACAACAAGGGAGGAAGAGGAGGAGGAGAAGGAGGAGGAGAGGTAGAGAAGAAGGAAGAGGAGAAGAAAGAGGAGAAGGAAGAAAAGGAGAAGCAGAAGAAGGAGTAGCAGGAGCAGGAGGAAGACAAGGAGAGAAAGGAGGAGGAGGAAAAGTAGGAGCAGGAGGAAAAGGACTTATTCCATTATTCTGTCTAATTCATTGTTTTGGTCTAGGTGGCTGGTAGTGGGAAACTGATGATGATGACAAAGGGGAAAGGATGAAGGAGTCTAAGTCTGTAAAGTAAAAGAGGATGCTCTTCTGCTCCTCCCTCTCCTTTGGAGAGGCTGAGTGGCTTCATATCCCAGCACAATCCCAGTTTTCCCACCTGTGAAATGAAAAGAATGCCTCCCTATCTCCCAGGGATACTCTGAGGATAAAATAAATGAAATAAATTTGCAAAGGGCACTGATTTCCCAGAAGCTAGGTGAAAGCAGTCAGAAACTAGGTATCATTCTTTAGGTTTGGATTCCCAGGAAAGCCTGTGAGTTTGCCAACATAAGCCATAGTCACACTCATAACAAACTCACAACAAATTCAGAATCTGATGGTTATGATTCAAATGACAGTTCACCATCTAACTGACTCTAAAACAACTATCACCAAAGTGAACATCTGATGTGAAGTGAACACTTGGAAATTCAGCAATAAAGGAAGGATCTCTTGTGACTCATCATACAGTCATCTCTCTAAAGGAAGGTGATGTAAGGAATTTCTTATAACCTTTAAGGATTATGAGAGGTTTGCAGAATTAATGCTTTTAGATCCACAAGAATAGAAATATCATTTGGTAAGGTTTTTTTCTTTGAAAAGTAATGGAAATGGAAAGATGCAAAAAATATTTTTAAGGACTGAGAAAAGGCCAGGATATGAAAAAGTGAATGAGGAAGCCTGTGGAAGACATAGAAACACTTTCTCTTATTTTTAGATTTAAAATATCTTTTTCTTCTCTGCATTGAATCCAGTGAATGACCAGCAATGAGTAAAGCAATTTCCTTTGCTCTGAGATGTCAGTTCTGCTCTTCAGGACTGTAATCCTGCAGTAAACACCTCCAGTGGACTTCAGCTTCTATCATGGTAATAAATATGCATTTCCCAGCAGGGGAAGGAAAACAGAAAGAATCATTTTGACAGCTGTAGACACAGATGGGATGGTTCTTTTCAAAGAGAAAAACCCATTGGCAGCTGAACTGAAAAGAGCCATTATCAAGAACAACACATTCCAGTCATTCTAGGGCTGAGGTTCTGAATCAGTTCCAGTTGGACTGCTGAGGCTGCTTCAGTCAGGGTGTCAGTCAATCAGTGGCATTTGCTAAGCATTTACTGTGTGCAGAGCATTGTACTCGGGAGAGTACAATACAACCTCATTAGTAGACACGTTCCTTGACTGCAAAGAGCTTACAGTTTAGAGGGTGTCAGTCCAGGGAAGGGTGGGGTTTGGACTTGCTTTGCTGTACAGGTATGGGCTCAGGCTGCTGATCCCCACTTCCTCCGTTGGATCCAGAGTGACTGCCGTTGAGCTCCTGCTCACTCCTGCATCCCACGAAGTCCCCATGGGCCAGAACATCTCCAGGAGACAGCCAAACAGCATAGCATAGTGGCTAGACCACAGGCCTGGGAGTCACAAGGTCATGGGAGTCACTGCATAAGTACTGTAAAGCTGTACTTCTGACGTAGAACTCCCCCCTCCCTTCTCACTATCTTCTCTCTAACAACTGGGTCACAGTCAATTACAAAGAATGGTAACTGTTCCAGAAACCAAAATAATTGCTCTCCCTCTGCTTCCTTCCACTTCCCTCTTTCCCCTCCCATATCAATCAACCAATAGTACAAATGGAATTCTTACTCTGGGCAGAACACTGTACTAAACACTTGGGAGAATTTAATAGAGCAGATAGCCACATTCCCTGGGCCCTCAAGGAGCTTGCAAGCTAGCCTGGGAGGCAGGCATTAAATAAACATAAATTAAAAATAAGCATGTCTCCCCTATCCTAAAAAAAAAACCCTATGACCCCACGGCTCCCTCCAGTTATTGCTCCATCTACATCCTACCATTCCTCTCCACAATCTGCTTAAACAAGTTGTCTACACCCACTGTCTCAAGTTCCTCTCCTCTAATTCTCTCTTTGACCCCTTCCAATCTGACTTCCATCCCCTTCATTCCACAGAAACTGCCCTCTCAAAGGTCACAAATGATCTCTTCCTTGCCAAATCCAACAGTTTCTACTCCATCCTAAAGCTCCTCGACCTCTTAGCTGCCTTCAACATTGCTGACCACTCCCTTCTCCTGGAAACATTATCCAACCTGTTTCTCTGACACTGTCCTCCCTTGGTTCTCCTCCTATCTCTCTGGCTACTCATTCTCAGTCTCCTTCACAGGCTCCTTCTCTACTTCCCACCCCCTAACTGTAGGTTTCCCTCAAGGTTCAGTTCTGGGTCCCCTTCTACTCTCCATCTACACCCACTCCCTTCGAAAACTCATCCACACCCAAGGTTTTAACTACCACCTTTATGCAGATGATTCCTAAATCTACACCTCCAGCCCTGATTTCTCTACCTCCCTGCAGTCTCACATTTCCTCCTGCCTTCAGGACATTTTTACTTGGATATCCTGCCATCACCTCAAACTAAACACATCCAAAACAGATCTCCTTATCTTACCACCCAAATCTTGTCTTCCCTCTGATTTTCCCATCCCTGTGGACAGCACCACCATCCTCCCTATCTCAGAAGCCCATAACCTTGGTGTTACCCTTGACTCATCTCTGTCATTCAATCCACATATTCAATCGGTCACTAAATCCTCCATCGCTTCAACCTTCATAATATTGCTATATTCTGCCCTTTCCTCTCCATCCAAAGGGTGACCATGTTAATCCAAACATTTATCCTATACTGCCTGGATTACTGTATCAGCCACCCTGTTGATTTCCCTGCCTCCTCTCTCTCTCTCTCTCTCTCTCTCTCTCTCTCTCTCTCTCTCTCTCTCTTTCATTCATTCGCATTTATTCATTCATTCATTCAATCATATTTATTGATCACTTACTGTGTACAGAGCACTGTACTAAGCACTTGGGAAGTACAAGTTGGCAACATATAGAGACGGTGCCTACCCAACAGCGGGCTCACAGTCTAGAAGGGTGAGACAGACAACAAAACAAAACAAGTAGACAAGTGTCAATACTATCAAAATAGATAAATGGAATTATGTATATATACACATCATTAATAAAATAAATAGTGTAATAAATATGTACAAATATACACATGTGCTATGGGGAGGGGGAGTGAGGGAGTGGGGGCGATGGGGAGGGGGAAGGAGCAGAGGAAAAGGGCAGGGGCTCAGTCTGGGAAGGCCTCCTGAAGGAGGTGAGCTCTCAGTAGGGCTTTGAAGGGAGGAAGAGAGCTAGTTTGGTGGGTGTGTGGAGGGAGGGCATTTCAAGCCAGAGGTAGGACATGGGCCAGGGGTCGATGGCAGGACAGGCGAGAGTGAGACACAGTGAGGAGGTTAGCGGCAGAGGAGTGGAGTGTGTGGGGTGGGCTGTAGAAGGAGATAAGGGAGGTGAGGTAGGAGGGGGCAAGGTGATGGAGAGCTCTCCCTACTCCAGTCAGTATTTCACTCTGCTGCCAGATCATCTTTCTGCAAAAACATCAGTCCTTGCTACCCAACTCCTCAAAAACCTCCATTGCTTGCTCATCCACCTCTGCATCAAACAGAAACTCCTTACCTTAGGCTTTAAAGCACTTAATCACTTTGCCCCCTCCTCCCTCACCTCACCTCACCTCACTTCACCTCTTCCCTCACCTCTTCGCAACTCAGCCCACACACTTTGCTCCTCTAATGCCAACCTACTTATAGTAGCCTGATCTCATCTATCTTACCAACAACTTCTTCCATATGTTCTACCTCTGGCCTGGATTGCTTTCCCTTTTCATAACCAACAGACAATGACTGTCACTGCCTTTAAAGTCTTACTTTAGACATTTCTCCTTCAAGAGGCCTTCCCTGGCTAAATCTTCCTTTCCTTTTCTCCCATTCCCTTCAGCGTCATCCTGATTTGCTCCCTTTATTCACCTCCCCCCCCCCCACCCAAACCCAACCCCACAATGCTTATGTACATGTCTGTAATTTTTAAATTTATATTAATGTCTGTATCCCCATCAAGATTGTAAGCTTGTTCTGGGTAGGGAATATGCCTGTTACATTGTTATACTCTACTCTCTGAGCTCTGCATACAGTAAGTGCTTGTTTAATATGCTTGATTGAAATTCTTGCTTTTTATTTGGTTTCCATGGAAATCCGGTTTGGATGAAGGAGCAGCAGAGCACAGGAAAGACTTATTTGTCTTGGCAGTGGAGGCTTATATTCCTCTTAATTAGTGATCTTCTTTCTGTCAGGGAAATTGGGGTGCAGAGCCCTGTCCTAGGCACTAAGATAATGAAGAAAGTAAGCACATGAATTTGAGGGAGGAGAAGGTAACGCTAATTTCTGTTGGATGGCCCTAAGCAAATCATTTCAGCCGAACAGAAATTCTGTGACCTGAATCACTGTTGAAAGTGACTCACTGGGTGGCCCAGACAATTACCCAAATCCCTATGCTTCTTGAGCTTTGTAGCCCAGGTCACCGTCTAACTGACCCACATAGAACAAAAGGATTGTGCCACTTTAGTGCAGTGCAGAACTCTTTGCTTTTCACTAAGGGTGCATTCTGAGCAAAGGTAGAGCCAAGACAATCCATGTATCGCAAACCCAGTTTTTATAGAAAAAGCAGGGTTTGATTCTATGTCTTTTCAGGACCCCAAAACAAAATTTGTCTTTCTGCGTCAATCTAAACACTCCTTGAATGCTGGGCCCAAGGTGGGTAAGGGAGGGGAAACTCATTCTGTTCTGAATCCTTTTCTGTCACAACATGTTCTGTCCCTGTATTCACCTCTCTCTATCTTTACGGCCACCACCCTGGTCCAAGTCTTTATCTCTCCCACAGACTAGACTCCTTAATCCACCCTTCACTCTGCTGCCTAGATCATCTTCCTAAAATGCTGTTCAAAATGTGTCACCCGTTCTCAAAAATCTCCAATTCTTCACCACATCAAACAGAAATTTCTGATTGGACTTAGACCTCTCCCCAAGTTGTCCTAATTTCATGTTTCAGCACTCTTCCCACTGCTGCAGCCCAGCTCAAACCCTTTGCATCTCCCAAGCTAACCTCAAATATACCCCATTTTTGCCTCATTTCTCTCTATCCATTGAGCATGCCTTTCCCACTGCATTTAACTTCTTTCTTCACCTCAAATGATAATAATAATGATAATATTGATAATGATAATAATAATAATTGATAATGGCATTTAAGTACTTACTATGTGCCAAACATAATAATAATAATGGCATTTATTAAGTGCTTACTATGTGCAAAGCACTGTTCTAAGTGCTGGGGAGGTTACAAGGTGATCAGGTTGTCCCTCAGGGGGCTCACAGTCTTAATCCCCATTTTACAGATGAGGTAACTGAGGCACAGAGAAGTTAAGTGACTTGCCCAAAGTCACACAGTTGACAATTGGCAGAGCGGAATCTGAACCTATGACCTCTGACTCCAAAGCCCATACTCTTTCCACTGAGCCACGCTGCTTCTCAAACATGGAGATAGATATGAGATAATCAGGTTGAGCACAGTGTCTTCCCCACAGACCAAGGGGGAGGGAGAGCAGATATCGAATCACCATTCATTCATTCATTCAATCGTATTTATTGAGCACTTACTGTGTGCAGAGCACTGTACTAAGTGCTTGGGAAGTACAATTCGGCAACATATCGAGACGGTTTCTACCCAACTCAGGCACAGAGAAGTTAAGTGACTTATCACAGGACACATAGCAGGTATGTGTCAGGTCTCCTGAGTTCCAGGCCCAGCCTCTTTCCACTAGGCTACTCTACTTCTCAAGTCTGCCAAACCTCATCTGTCCCCATTTTCAAAGTCTCCTAAAAAACACCTCCTCCAGAAGTCATTCCCCAGATAACTCCCACCTTCCTGGTCATGGCATCCCAATGGCCATATCTATCACTTATTGGTTTATTTATTATGTTTATTTATTATTTTACTAATTACAGATTTAGTTTATTTTTCAAAAATGCTATTTACTAAGTGCTTACTATGTGCCAAACACTATACTAAGTGCTGGGGTAGATATGAGATAATAAGATGGACATAGTACTTGTTCCACATGGGGCTTCCTGTCTAAGGAGGAAGGAGTAGGTTTTAATTCCCATTTTATAGATGAAGTAACTGAGGCACAGAGAAGTGAAATGATTTGCCCAAAGTTGCACAGCTGACAAGTGGTGGAGGAAGGTTTAGAATCCAGGGCCTCTGTAACCCAGAACAATGCACTTTCTACTAGGCCCCACTGCTGTAATAATAATAATTATAATGATAATTATGGTATTTGTTAAGCATTTACTATGTGCCAAGCATTGTTCTAAGCACTGTAATCCCTCATATATGATTTCCACCTGTTCCCATTGTATATGCATATACTGTGCCTGCCTGTCATCCCCAGTAATAATAATAATAATAATAATTATTATTATTATCATTATAATTGTGGCATTTGTTTAGTGCTTACTGTGGGCCAAGAGCTGTACTAAGCGCTGGGGTGGATACAAACAAATCAGGTTGGATGCAGTGCCTGTCCCACATGGGACTCAAAAGTCTCAATCCCCATTTTATAGATGAGGTCACTGAAGCCCAGAGAAATGCAGTGACTTGCCCAAGTTCTCACAGCAGACAAAGTGGCAGAGCCAGGATTAGAACCCATGACCTCTGACTCCCAGGCACGTGCTCTATCCACTGCACCATGCTGCTTCTCACACTGTACATTGTACATGGTAGATTGAATAGTCCGCAAGGACAAGGATCATTACTTCTACTTCTCAAGCCTCCAGTGCAGTGTCCTGCACAGAGAAAGTGCCCCAGACACCATAGCACTCAACAAATAGTACTGATGATGATGAAGATGATACTCACCAGTTTCCTCACTGGTCAGCCAATTCTAGTTATTTTACTTGGTTAAAAGCTATGTCTGAAGGCCTATTGGTTATGCTTGGAAAATAACAGGTAGAGAGGTGAAAAACTGCATTCTTGTCATAAGTGTCTGATTCCCTGTATTTCTTCTCTTTGTTCCTAAGAGCTTGCCCATCAATCAGGCAATTAATCAATCACTCAGTGGTATTTATTGAGTGTGTACTGTGTGTACAATACCTGTACTAAGTTCTTGGGAGAGAACTTCAACAGAGATGTTAGAAATTTCCTGCCCACAGCAAGCAGCAAAATGGATTCAATCTACCCCACAGAAACACTGTGAAAGTAATAAGCATTTTCAGCTCTCAAAGGGAAAAACCTTTTACAAAACCTCCAATTATTTTCAGGCTTTATCCCATCTTTGATTGAAACCGTTTTTCTCTCTCAGAAAGTCCAGAGATCAGGAAATCAGCAAAAAAAAAGTAGGAATCATTCTTGTGGTGCATTCTCCATTTGAAAGATTGGGATTCCATTCTATTTTTAAAATAATGTTAGTTCCTGGCTATGGCTGAGATAGAAAATTGATTGAGTTGAAGATAGAATTCCACTGTGAAATAATGCAAGATATATGAGAGCTCACTTTGTCCTGTGACAAAGACAATACTTGTCAAGATGCTGAGAAATTTAGACCACAATCTAAGGCAAAATTACCCTTCTCTTTGACATGTATTTCCAGAAAAATGTAAGAACCTGTGCGCTTTTTGTTAAAATCATCCAGATTCATTTCCTTTCTTTTCAGTTCCAGGAAAATAGCCTTTCTCTCCCCGTATCACTTCCTAAACTCAATCTATTAATAACTCAATCTATTATATTTATTAAATGCTTCATACGTGCAAAGCTATGTGTACTTGGGAGAGTACAATACAATAGAATTGGTGGACACAATCTCTGCACACAAGGATCTTACAGTCGAGCGAGGAAGACAGACGTTAAAATAAATTACAGAGGGGAAATGGCAACGTGTGAGGATATGTTCATAAGTACTTTGGGAATAAGAGTGAGATGCATATCAAGTGCTTGAAGGGTACAGTTCCAAGTGCATAGGCAATTCAAAAAGGAGAGTTGGGAAAATGAGGGTAGGCCTTTGAATAGGATGTGGTTTTCAGAAGGGCTTTAAAGGAGGGGAGAGTCATGGTGTGTTGGATCAATCAATCAAGCAATCAATCAATAGTATTTATTGAGCGCTTACTGTGTGCAGAGCACTGTACTAAGTGCTTGGGAAGTACAAGTTGGCAACATATAGAGACAGTCCCTACCCAACAGAGGGCTCACAGTCTAGAAGTGGGAGACAGAGAACAAAACAAAACATATTAACAAAATGAAATAAATAGAATAGATATGTACAAGTAAAATAAATAAATAGAGTAATAAATACGTACAAACATATATACATATATACAGGTGCTGTGGGGAAGGGAAGGAGGTAAGGCAGGGGGATGGAGAGGAGGAGGAGGGGGAGAGGAAGGAGGGGGCTCAGTCTGGGAAGGCCTCCTGGAGGAAGTGAGCTCTCAGAAGGGCCTTGAAGGGAGGAAGAGAGCTAGCTTGGCGGATGTGGGGAGGAAGGGCATTCCAGGCCAGGGAGATGACGTGGGCTGGGGATCGACGGCGGGACAGGCAAGAAGGAGGCATGGTGAGGTGATTAGCGGCAGAGGAGCTGAGGGTGCGAGCTGGGCTGTAGAAGGAGAGAAGGGAGGTGAGGTAGGAGGGGGCGAGGTGATGGAGAGCCTTGAAGCAAAGGGTGAGGAGTTTCTACCTGATACGTAGGTTGATTGGTAGCCACTGGAGATTTTTGAGGAGGAAAGTAACATGCCCAGAGCGTTTCTGGACAAATACAATCCAGGCAGTGGCGTGAAGTATGGATTGAAGTGGGAGAGACAAGAGGATGGGAGATCGGAGAGGAGGCTGATACTGTAGTCCAGACAGTATAGGATGAGAGCTTGAATGAGCAGGGTAGCGGTTTGGATGGAGAGGAAAGGGCGGATCTTGGCAATGTTGCAGAGCTGAGACCTGCAGGTTTTGGTGACGGCTTGGATGTGAGGAGTGAGCGAGAGAGCGGAGTCGAGGATGACACCAAAGTTGCGGGCTTGTGAGACGGGAGGATGGTAGTGCCGTCAACAGTGATGGGAAAGTCAGGGAGAGGGCAGGGTTTGGGAGGGAAGACAAGGAGTTCAGTCTTGGACATGTTGAGTTTTAGGTGGCAGGCAGACATACAGATGGAGATGTTCTGAAGGCAGGAGGAGATGCGAGCCTGGAGGGAGGGGGAGAGAGCAGGGGCAGAGATGTAGATTTGGGTGTCATTAGTGTAGAGATGATAGTTGAAGCCGTGGGAGCGAATGAGGTCACCAAGGGAGTGAGTGTAGATCGAGAACAGAAGGGGACCAAGAACTGAAACTGGATAGTAAGGGAGAGGGAGTTACAGGCTAGAGGGAGGGATGAGGGCAAGGGGTCAGTGGCAAAATAGATGAGATTGAGGTACAGTGAGTATGTTGGGGTTGAAGGAGCAAAGTGTGTGGGGAGGGTTGGAGTAGGAGATTAGCAAGGTAAGATAGGAAGGAGAGAGCTGATGGCAAGGAGTTTCTGTTTGATGCAGAGGTGGATGGGCAATCATTGGAGGTATTTGCAGAGTGGGGAGACATGGACTAAACTTTGTTTTGAAAAATGATCTTGGTCCCAGAGTGGAGTAAGGACTGGAGCAGGGAGAGACAGGAAGTAAGAGGATCATTTGGGGAGACTGATGCAACAGTCAAGGCAGGATATGATAAATGCTTGGATCAACCTGGAAGCTGTTTGGATGGAGAAATATATCATGATGAATCAGATTTCAAAGGATTGTTTTTGTTTATTTGTTCCCAGATAAATGTCCTAGAGAATAAAAATATGCTAAATGCAAGTGTTGCCAAATGCGTCATCATTCTCTTTTTTTTTGGTATTTGTTAAGCACTTACTATGTGTCAGGCATTTTTGTAAGTGCTGGGGTATACACAAGGTAATAAGATTGGAAACGGTCCTTTTCCCACATAGGGCTCACAGTCTTAATTGCTGTTTTACAGATGCGGTAACTGAGGCACGGGTAAGTTAAGTGACTTACCCAAGGTCATACAATGACAAGTGGGGGAGTTAGAATTAGAACCCAGACTGAGCCTCCTTTTTCCTCTCCTCCTTCCCATCCCCCCCACCCTACATCCTTCCCCTCCCCACAGCACCTGTATATATGCCTGTACAGATTTATTACTCTATTTATTTTACTTGTACATATTCATTATTCTATTTATTTTGTTAATGATGTGCATCTAGCTTTATTTCTATTTATTCTGACGACTTGACACCTGTCCACATGTTTTGTTTCGTTGTCTGTCTCTCCTTTCTAGACTGTGAGCACGTTGTTGGGTAGGGACCATCTCTATATGTGGTCAACTTGTACTTCCCAAGCGCTTAGTACAGTGCTCTGCACACAGTAAGTGCTCAATAAATACGACTGAATGAATGAAATGAATGAACCCAGGATTATAATCCTCTTTCCACTAGGCCATGCTGCTTTTATACTGCTTTTATGGTCTCCATGGAAACCAAACTATTCGGTGCCATCCTTGGTCTTTCAGCCATGAAAGAGATCAGGTCATTTATGACGTCACAGTGGAATCTCCTCCAAGTGTGCCTGGGGCCTCTGGCCAGAAGAAGGGGAAAGATGAATTTCTGGAGATGTTTTGCTTGGTTGCATTTCCAAGACTAGCTTTCCCTCAGGGACAATTGAAGACTCCCTAGGGAATTCTGAAAACTGGAAGATATTTCAGAAATGTGCCATTTCTTCAACTGGTGGCAGTCCATCGGAGTGTTCCTTGTAGTGAGCCAGTTAGTTAAGCTGGATTGCATGTTGGCATAATGTGTATTGGGGAAGCTGGGGTAGTCATCAGTTTGGCCCTGAGAGATGAAGGGCATTTTGAAGCCAAGGCCTAAGAGGAGCAGAACTGGGTGAAGCCACAGTCTTACTGTCCTCAACGTTGAGGCCATCAGAGACAGACTTTCAAGATACATCAGGAATGGTAAGATGTGTGGAGAGGTGAGGGGTGAAGGTGGGAGAACCCTAGGGAAGTGGGAGTCCATGGGTGGACTGAGACGTCCATTTATTGCAATGGGAGGCTACTTCATCATCTGAGGTAGACCCCTTCCTTAGTCAAAAAAAATCATGGTATTTGTTAAGTGCTTACAAAAGACCAGCACTGTACATTGCTCTGGGATAGATACAGGATAATCAGATTAGACACAGTCCCTGTTCCACATGGAGCTCACAGTCTAAATAGAAGGGAAAACAGTTACTTTCACCTCCATTTTACAGATGAGAAAATGGAGGCACCAAGAAGTATGTAATCCAGAGGGAAGAGGTGGACTAAAAGGCAAATGCATACAGTCCATTGCATACTTTATGGAGGAAGCTAGCACATGGAGCCCAACATTTTCACAGAATTGGAGAAGGTAGACTTTCTAAGAATCACTTTGGAAAGGGAACAGATGAGGAAATTGAAGTTTCTCTCCAGAAATGGACTGAGAGTGGCTCTAGGCATATATAGCTCTTGGCCTCCTGTAGAGAGGGCCTGAGCCTCACTCATCTAGAGTTCAGGAAGCAGAATGTCCCGAGCTCTTCTTTCTCTCCCCCAGATCCCCGCCACCCCCAACCCCCCACACACTTCCTGCTCCTTGTTTTCTTTGTCCCTCTCTTCATCAGAAGTTACAACTTGAAGATATCTGGGGTACAAGGGCAGTTAAACACTTGGAAGAATGCGGAACCCAACGGAAGTCTGGAAATAAGGACCATAGATTTCCACAGTGCCTTGTGTGTTCAGGCACTTACAGAAAATAGGGTTCCTGCATTCAGGGAGCTTATCATTTTAAAGAAGCAAAACGTCAATATGGAATATCACCACCATTATCATCGAGGAGATTTTTTGAGCACCTATAGAGTATATATCCATTTTAGGATTTGGGGCATACTTTAAAAATTTGACCTAGAACCTGACCTCAAGGTGACACAACACACAACAATCAGTCTATCAACCACTGGTATTTTTTGAGTACTTACTGTGTGCAGAGCACTATACTAAGTGCTTGGGAGAGTATAATAGAGTAGCTAGACATGATCCCTATACTCGAGGAGCTTATAGTCTATTGTAGGAGCTTACACAGGTGAGCCCAAAATTATATTAGCTTGTCAATCAATCAATCAATCAATCGTATTTATTGAGCGCTTACTGTGTGCAGAGCACTGTACTAAGCGCTTGGGAAGTACAAGTTGGCAACATATAGAGACAGTCCCTACCCAACAGTGGGCTCACAGTCTAGAAGGGGGAGACAGAGAACAAAACCAAACATATTAGCAAAATAAAATAAATAGAATAGATATGTACAAGCAAAATAAATAAATAAATAAATAGAGTAATAAATATGTACAAACATATATACATATATACAGGTACTGTGGGGAAGGGAAGGAGGTAAGACGGGGGGGATGGAAAGGAGGACAAGGGGGAGAGGAAGGAGGGGGCTCAGTCTGGGAAGGACTCCTGGAGAAGGTGAGCTCTCAGTAGGGCCTTGAAGGGAGGAAGAGAGTTAGCTTGGCGGATGGGCAGAGGGAGGGCATTCCAGGCCAAGGGGATGACGTGGGCCGGGGGTCGATGGTGGGACAGGCAAGAACGAGGCACAGTGAGGAGATTAGCGGCAGAGGAGTGGAGGGTGCGGGCTGGGCTGTAGAAGGAGAGAAGGGAGGTGAGGTAGGAGGGGGCGAGGTGATGGCTTATCACAATATGGAGTTGAAGGGTTGGAGCAGATCATAAATCATTCAGTTGGTTAGGAGAGTGGATGAAGTGAATTGGGCTCACAGTTTGGGGAAGCTAAAGGAAATCCTGTGTCTCTTTCTTACAGACCTTCAAGAATCAGGTTGAGACCAAGGGCCAGACTTCCTCTCCACCCCCCTGGACTGAGATGTCTAATTCCTTTCTTGAGTTCATTGAGAGCAACACTGTAGATAGGAATGCCAACTTTCCTTTTAGCCTAAGATTATCCAGCCCAGAGGCACCAGGTTCCTTAGAATACATGCCATATTTTAGAACTCATGGCAATACCTTTATTATCCCATGGCCAATGGAACATGAGAGAAATGCCCATGCAACTGAGGTTAAAAGGGAGAGAGGAGGAAGTCCTGCAAAAGCTTATGCCCAAAAAACCAATGAGATGTCAGAGGATTCCATTCCTGCCAGTGGGTATTTTCCATATTATCGAACGGAGGAAGACCTAACAGGAAGCCTATTGCTGCAGAATGGGCTCTGTAAAACCTGCAGAGAAGACCAAAGGCAAAGTGGTGAAGGAAGAAAAGGCACAACAGGAAGAAGTGAAAGCGGTTGTTCCACACCTACCTGTTATAGAACCATGGTAAGTTGCAAGGGAATGCAATTTTTTTTTGGCAATGATTGATTCAGAGAGGGCTTGGCCAAGGTTAACTCTAAAGCCATTTTAAGAGCAGAGTTTTCAAAGAGGGAAAGTAAAGGGAGCTTGAGATACAGAACATTCTGGAAGATGATTTCTGGCAGAGATGAGAGCAGGAGAGTGGCAGGGTGCAAACTCTAGCACTGTAATAGATTCCCCTTTCCATAAGCTCTTAGTTCTGAAGTCTGTGGGTGGACTGTAGCTTTTCTATTGCTTGGGAAGGGAGGCTGCTCCATCATCTGAGGGATACCCCCTCCTTGGTCAGCAAGGTAATAATTATTATTTTATTATTATTATTGGCATTACTATTTTATCATTATTATTATATATGTTAAGTGCTTACTATGTGCCAAGGACTGAACTTAGCACTGGGGTAGATATAAGATAATCAGATCAGACACAGTCCCTGTCCTGCATGGGGATCACAGTCTAAGTAGGAGGGACAACAGTTATCTCACCTCCCCATTTTACAGAGGAATAAACAGAAGAACAGAAAAGTGAAGTGATTTGCCCAGGGTCATGCAGAAGCCAAATGGCAGAACTGGGAATAGAACTGACTTCTAGACCAATGGTCTTACCATTAGACCATGCTGCTTCTCTGTGGCAAGGATGTGATTGGGATAGTTAATCTTGGTTGTCTGTGTCTCTTTCAGATACCCTCACCAATCCTGACACAGAGTGAAATCACCCCCCTCCCCACCACTCTTCAGCTTCCTGATCCTCTAGGATCCTTCCCCGATGAGAACCTCAGTGTTAGTGGAATGGAGATCTCTGTTTTAGGGGAAACATCACTTCTGAGAGAGTTCTATATCCCAACAGGATACACACAATATTACCGCACAGAAGAATCACTCCTGGGAAGCCATGCCCCACACCTCTTCCCTTTTGGGGCAGAAGAAGAGCATGGGGATGGTCCAGAGAAGGAGAGGCATTTTGAACCCAACCCACTGGTTGAACCCAACCTTCTCTGGATTCTGGGAGAAGGCCAGCTAAATTGCTGACCTCACCAATGCCACCCAGGGAGGGAGAAACCCAGATGAGGTTATTGCTCTAAAAAACAGCAGGAATGCCAGCTTAGAGGTTGGGCGGGAGGCAGGGAGAGGAAAGAGATTGCAGTTCAAGCTTGAAAACATCTTTAGAGAAAGCAGAGAGAGGGATTTATGTCCTGATGTGCCTGAGTTTTGAGGAAATAGGGGAAATTAATCTGAGACTTGTAAACATGAAAAGAGGAAGAAACCATCAACATGAATACACTCGGTCTGAGCAGGGAAAGTGGGATTCCAGAGCGCCGGCAGCCAGGCAGAGATTTAGATCCAGAGATCCACTCCTGCATCAAGGCAGAAACGTGAGAGCTGGGTGGAAATGGAGGCAGCTGCTCTGTAATGACCTGGGCCTGGCTCATCTCTCGTCCTGTCTGCAAAAAACCAAGGAAGGGAACTATTGTAGCAGTGGACAGTCTTCCCACCTCCCAGCAGCCAAGCAGGTGGCAAGCCTTTGATCCCTTGGGAACGGTACATCCTCCCCACAGTGACCATCGGATGACTCAGATTCCCAGCCTCCGCCTATAAGCCCACAGAATCCGGTGTAGACAACAATGATGCTCCACTCCCTCACAGCCTGCCAAGCCACACCTACTCGGTGTATTTCTGTAATTGGACTCACTGACTTTTGAGTCTTGTGAGTCCTGGGCAGATTCTTGCTCTTTCCTCTGCCAGTAATACGATAGGCCCCCAAGTGATGGTCCACCACTTGCTTATCAACTCTGCATCCTCATTTGGCATTGAATGGTTCCCAACCCAGTGGAATAGAAAGCTTCTTCCTCCCCTCCTCCAGAGTTGGTTCCATCCCAGTACCAGCCTCCTTAGACTTTGGTGTACTCCATCAAAGCAGTAAGAATGAAAAATACTTAGCAGGAATTATTTTTTTGCAAATAAAATGGTCCTACTATTATGTGAGTACAATGGAGAAATGAGTTTCCAGTCCCTCCAGTTCTCCTAGGTGGGTTCGTGTTCTTGCAGAACATCATGGAAAACCGTTCTGAGATGCCCACTACATATCCCACACTGACACAGATCCATTTCCCTTGCAGCCTCAAGTCATGCTGTAGTCAAGAAGATATGTACAATGGGATTCATTCATTCAGTCAGTTGCATTTATTGAATGCTTACTGCATGCAGAGCACTGTACTAAGCGCTTGGGAAGTACAATTCAGCAACAGAGACAATCCCTGCCACAACGGGCTCACAGTGTAGAAGGGGTATGCTTCTCTAATTCCTTAACCATGTTCTAGTCAAAAAGCATAGGGAAAACACGCATTATGACAGACCTGAGGGTTTCACGAGTTATCAGCAGGATCCAGATTCTCCACCCTCCCTTCTGCACAGGTACAGATCTCCTGAGTGTAATCTGGGGAGGAGGGTCACAGACTGACAGAATCACTTCTCTCCCCAACACACTTGAATGGAGCAACCCTCCCCACCTCACTTACAGAATCTGCTCCACCTCTTCCTCACTGACTGTCTATTGAGTAAAGAGTCTTGTGCTAGGCACTGACTGTACTGTGTTGTACTGGATGCCTACCATGCACAGAGCACTGTACTGGTCACCTACTGTGCTCAAAGTACTGATTTGAGGAAGAAGAAGAAGAAGAAGAAGAAGAAGAAGAAGAAGAGGAAGAAGAAGAAGATTTGTTAAGCACTTACTATGAGCCAAGCACTGTACTAAGCGCTGGGGTAGAAACAATGTAATCAGGGCTCACATGGGGCTCACATGGGGCTCACAGTCTATGTAGGAGGGTGAACAGGTATTGAATTCCCATTTCGCAGATGAAGGGACTGGGGCATACAGAAATTAAGAAATTTGCCCAAGGTCACACATTAGATATGTGAAGAGGTAGGGATTAGGACCCAGGTCCCCTGACCCCCAGGCCTGTGTTCTTTCCACTAGGTTATATGGCTTCTCTGTGGAAAGAGCACTGGCTGGATGGCTTGCATGGAGTCTCAGAGTAGAACCTACCACATTCCCAGAACCTATAACTTTACTCTGCTCCTTCTCCCACTTCCTCAACAAACAGAAGTTCCTCACAGTTGGCTTTAAAGCACGAATCACCCTGCCCCATCCTAACTCACCTTGTTGCTCTCTTACTACAACCCAGCCCTCACATTTCACTCCTCGTATGCTAACCTTCTCACAGAATCTTGATCTCATCTGTCTTACCACCGACCTCTCGCCCACATCCTGCCTCTGGCCTGGAACACCCTCCTTCTTCATATCCAATAGACAATTACTCTCCCTTTCTTCAAAGCCACATCTCCTCCAAGAGGCCTTCCCTGACTAGGCCCTCCTTTCATCTTCTCCCACTCCCTTCTGTATCGCCCTGACTTGTTCCCTTTATTCATCTCCGCTCCCAGCCCCACAGCATTTATGTATGTTTCTGTAATTTATTTATATTAATGCCTGTCTCCCCATCTAGACTATAAGCAGTGCATGTGTCTGTTTATTGTTGCATTGTACTTTCCAAGTTCTTAGTACAGTTCTCTGCACACAGTAAACATTTAATAAATACAATTGACTTACTGACAGATTGACTCCACCTTGTGGTTTAAGGGAACTGAATTTACCATGGAAACTGTGGCTCAAGGAGTGAAACTAGGAGTGTGGAAGGGTGCGAAGGGGCTGGGGATAGAGAGACAGTGGGTTTTCACTCTTCACAAACAGGGCAGAAGAGTTGTCATCACATCTCCCAAGTGTGGAAGAGATTTGGGTTCTCATCCCACCTCTGTCACTTGTCTGCTGTATGACCTTGGGGCAAGTTACTTAATTGCTCTGTGCCTCAGCTTTGCCATCTGTAAAATGGGGGTAAAATACCTGTTCTATCTTCCCCTTAGACTCTGAACCCCATATGGGACAGGTACTGTACCCCATCTAATTGTACCCCAGCACTTAGGTCTGGTCTGCTTATCTAGTATCTATCCCAGGGCTTATTACTGTGCTTGGCACATAGTAAGACCTTGACAAATACCATGATTACCATTATCATTATTGCTATCATTGCTGTTGTTTGCAAGCACTTACCATAACAACTGTATGACAAGCCTATTATCTGTGCTCCACAATGTGCTCCACTGCACTAAGTGCTTGGGAAAGTATAATATGATAGAGTACAGTACCCAAAAATTCAACACAGTAGACCTGATCCCTGCCTACAAGAAGCTTAGAGTCTATAAGGAATCTTTCAGAACCTCCCCATTACATTCCCTTCTCCTCCTTCACTCTCCTCTCTAACTTCCCTTTCCTTGTCCCTTGTGCTTTCTCCTGTGAGAAAATAGCACAGAATGAAACATATTTGCCAGAACTTTCCTTCCTGTGTTCAGGGTGATTCCAAGTAAAGAGGGTGACCCATTCCCTGTTCCCAATGGTTTGATATTCCAAATTCCAGTAAGGAAACCCCCTACCTTGTGTAGCAACATAGGTGATGAAAAGATGGATGCATTAAATTCACTGCATGTTTTGGAAATTCTCGCACTCATTCCCACTCACAGAAGTTCCTTGGAGTATACTCAGATGCATACTTTAAATATTAAACGAGAACCTCTTTCACAGGGCCATATTTTAATGTGTACTCAGTTCTCTTAACATCGTTAGGTCCTTTGATTTGCACCTGTCTTATTAATGTCAGCTCTGCTGGAGTTTTGAGGGAAAAGCTGCTTATTGAGAAGTTCCTTATGCAGTTATAATTGCCTTCCTGAGGGGCACTGAAAGTTGGGAGGAGGCAAAGAGGAGAGGAATCTGGTCTCACTTAGTCTGCTTAGCAGGATTTCTTTCCAAAAATTCACCTTTGAACTATTTGGAGGTCTCTCCGGTAATTTCCCTATTAACTGATTCTGCAAGTGGAGCGATGTTCTGGCCAAACGCCTCGCCTCTTCCGGACTCCACGCTCAAACCTGGGGGACCCCAGCCTTTCCCAGGACCTCTGAGCTAGTGCCTCCTTTTGTTTTCTAAAAGGATCAGTCTGGGTTCCAGGAAGTGGATGATTCCTTGAAGCTCTCCCTCCCCAGAAGGTTAAAAAAGTGTTGAGATGTGCAGGTGTAGGTCAATACCGGTACCCAGACACCTTGCTTCCATTCTCTCCTTCATTCTTGAACGAAGGTCTGTGGCACCTCTTTTTTCATCCTTTTCTGGGGTTGGTTAGAAAGCATTCTGGCATCTTCTTACCATACTACTCATCATCTGAATTAATTGAACACCATTTATGTGCAGAGCACTAAATGTTGAAACAGTCAAAGAAGAAGATATGGTCTCTGCCCTCAAACAATCAATGGTATTTATTGAGTGCTTACTGTATGCAGAGCACTGTACTAAGCACTTGGGAGAGTGTAGTACAATCAACTTGGTAGACATCCTCCCTGCTTACAAAGAGCTTGCAATTTAGAGGAGCTTATAGTATAACAATAATAATAATAGTAATGATAATCGTGGTATTTGTTAATCACTTACTATGTGCCAATCACTGGTCTAAGTGCTGGGGTAGATACAAGGTAATCAGATTGGACACAGTCCTTGTCCCACATGGGGCTCACAGTCTTGATCCTCATTTTACATATAAGGCAACTGAGGCACAGAGAAGTTAGTAATAATAATAATAATAATGATTAATAAGTATGGAACTTGTTAAAGGCTTACTATGTGCCAAGCTCTGTTCTAAGTGCTGGGGTAGATACAAGTTGATCAGGTTGGACACATTCCCTGTCCCACGCGAGGCTCCCACTCAATCCCCATTTTACAGACGAGGTAACTGAGGCACAGAGAAGTTGAGTGACTTACCCAAGGTCAGACAGCAGACATGAGGCAGAGTCGGAATTAGAACCCACATCCTGTGATTCCAAGGACTGTGCTCTTTCCACTAGACCATGCTGCTTTCTAGTAGCATTTATTGAGCAGCCACTTTGTATGGTGCAGGGAAGTACAGAAGAATGAAATGATACATTCTCTGCCCAACAGGTCACTAATGACCACATTCTTTTCAAATCTAATCACTCTACATTGTCCTAATCCATCTCGACTCCCAGCTGCTTTGGATGTCGTAGACCACTTGGCACTGCAGGCCACTCTTGTCTGCTGGAAACACAAAATTTGATTTTTATTGGACACACTTTTCTCCTGGTTCTCTTTCCTCTATGGCAAATTCTTCTCATTCACTTTCACCAGTGCTTTCTCTGCCTCCCACCTGCTATCTGTAGGGACTCCACAAGGCCCTCTATGCTGGGTCCCCTTCTTTTCTCAGTCTACACTCACTCCCTTGCAAAGCTCAGCTGCCCCAACAGCCTTACATTTCTCTGTGCAGATGATTTTCAAATTTACATTGCTAGCCCTGAACTCTTACCTTCTTGGCAATCTTGCATTTCTGCCTGTCTCCAAGATATCCCTGTTAAGATATTCCTCTGGCACCTCAAGCTCAAGATGCCTAAAACTGACCTAGTCATCTTCACCCACAAATTCTCTCCTCCACCTAACCTTCTCATCACAGCTGACACTGTTATCCTCTGTGTCTCTTAATCCCACAACTTTGGCATTGTCCTTGATTCTTCCCTCCCAACCCCTATATTTGGTTTGCCACTAAATCCATTCAGTTCTTCCTCTACAACATTTCGGTAATCTATCCTTTTCTCACCATCCAAACAGCCACCTCCCTGGTTCAGGCACTTGTCATATCCCAGCTTGACTCCCACATCAATCTCTTCACTGAGTCTCTCTCCTCTCCAGTTTCTTCTTCACTCTGTTGCTCAGCTCATTTCTCTAAAGCATCATTTTTCACATCTTTCCACTCTTCAAAACCCTCCAGTGGCTGCCCATTCCTCAGCATCCAGCCAAAGCTCCTGACCACTGACTTTAAAGCACTCTATCAACCATCGCCCTCTTAACCACTTTCATCTCCCATTACCCCACAGTCCACACAATCTTCATTCCTCTCAAGCAAGGCCACTCGCTATGCCTCACTTTTGTCTCTCCAGTGGCAGACTCTGCTCTCTCTCTTCCCATTACTTGGACCTCCTATTCCCTGTCAGACCACAGCTCTTCCCATCATCAAAGATCTTATAAATCACAGCTCCTCCAGAAGGACTTCCCCGAGTAATCAATCAATAAGTAGTATTTACTGAGTGTTTACTATATGCAGAGCACGCACTAAGCACTGCACAGTACAACAGAGTTGATAGACGTGGTCCCTGCCTACAACGAGCTTACAGTCTAGAGGGGGAGATAGCCATTAAAATAATCACTAATTGCCCCACCTTATATTTCCCCAGCTGCCATTTTAGCCTCTCTGTGTCAGTTGAACACTCAAACTACCACAACCCCTTTGTACTTATGTACACATCATAGATGCTTCATTGCTTTCTGTCTCTGAAATACATTTATGTGTCTGCTTCTTCTATTCTCCTTGAGGATAGGGTAGTATCTTCTAACTTTGACACTCTCCCAACATTTAGTACAGTGCTCTGGACTCAGCAGGCATTTAATAAAGGCTAATGATTTGTAGACCCTATGGGATCTCACAGAGTACCTTTTTATTTGTGATTGAATGATACCCTTATGTTACTTCACTTTTATTATGTAATATATGTATTGTAACATGTCTTTTGCTTATGCATGAATGGGTGTTGACTATAGTGTATCCAGAATTTTTTGATGAGCAGGCACGCTTGTGTGTGTGTGTGTGTGTGTGTGTGATGCACTTTTGGGAACAAACTGTGCAGGCTGGGGTGTCTGGGGGAGAGGAGCAAGGATAAGTAAAAGTAAAAGGGAGAGCTGACTGAGTGTCTTGAATCTTTTGGTAAAAGATTCTTGACGCTGAGATGGATGGGCAACGATTGGAGGCACTTGAGGAGTGGGAAGTCGTGAAGAGAATGACTCCAACATTTGCACAGCAGACTCAAGTGCTTCATATAGAGCACTACACCCCATATGCACTGAATAAATACCACTGATTGATTAATTGATTGATGTGGGTGCCATAATGAACTGCAATATAAACCAGAGACAGTGGTTTGGCAGTGACTGCCTGGCAGAGAGCTTACGAAGGTATTCTGACCCATGCCACAAGCGGCATCCCTAAACCTGACCACCTGCCTCACAATGCCTAGTCTAGTCACAGTGGAATCAGGGGAGAGAGTGCCGATGGCTCTCTCCAAACTGTATCCATTACAGCACAAACAACTGAAGGCAGGCTGCTTCCTTCCCTGTCCCTAACAAAACCTGCTCAGGAACTCGATCTCCACTTCCCTTCTGTGTTGGCTTCAGGCCTGGCCAACACACTGATAATGGCTTCCTAAAGTCTATCACTTGAGACAGGTATTAGGCTACAGGCATGAGTGTTTCCAATAATTAGGGTATTGAAGGTTAATTTCTGTTTCTAGGAATATGGTTTGATTTCCATTCACTTTCAATGGAATCCTGCAGTGGGAGAATACCAGCCTGCAGGCACAATCAATATGTGGTTGGGAACATTATGTGACTTGAGACTATTTAGATTTAATTGTTCCTGGCTTTTAATAATAGTATATTATGTGGTAAGTGCTGTAATGGATTCAAGGTTACCCATTACCCCTGCCAGCCTTCTTGCAAACGTTGCCTCAAGCTACCAGGGGCATGGGCAAGAAAGAGTATGGTTGGCTCAGCACAAAACACCACCACTACTGAAACTTAAAAAAAAAACCAAAAACCCTCAAATGCAGGTCCAGCAACTTTAGAACATATTTTTCCCTCCTAGTTGCTGGTGTCTCACCTTGAATGAGAAGCAGCATGGCTTAGTGGATAGATCACGGGCCTGAGAGTCAGAAGGACCTTGCTTCTAATCCTGGCTCCACCACTTGTCTTGGGCTAGTCACTTAACTTCTTTGTGACTCAGTTACCTCATCTGTAAAATGAGAATTAAGACTGTGAGCATCATATGAGACTTGATTAGCTTATCTAAAGCTACCTCAGCACTTAGTACAGTGGGCTAGCTCATTCTAGCCTTCTTTACCTGAGATATAACAAATGGAAAGAAATGTCTCACCACGTAGAAAACTTCCTCTAGCAGAGGTCCAAGTTAGGCCAGATTGGGGACCAGGGATGTGAACTACCAACAGCAGTCAAATAAACTTACTCTGTTCAGATCACTGTATTAAGTGCTTGGGAGTGTATAGTTCAAAAGACTTGGTAGATGTGTTCCTTGCCCACAGTGAGATTACAGTCTAGAGGGGAAAGAAAACTCATCTCTACCCAGAGTGGGGTTGTGCTCTTCTCCTGTTGGAAGGGGAAACAAACTTCTCCCAGAAAGTCCCAGTGGCTTCTGGGAAGTGTAATTTTTCTTGACCTCCCCTTCCCTTCTATTCTCTTTTCTTATTTTAACCAGACATGTATGAAGAATTTTTGCAAAACACCACTTTAACTATGATCTATCAGGTGAAACAAACCCTGATTAAAACAACCAGAACCTTATTTTAAGGAGAAGAAACAAAGACACTGTCAAATCGTTAGTTCTACAAATAGAGAAAAAACACAGTAACATTGGAGTTGCTTATTTTGCTAACTTGTAATAATGAGTGCCTGCCGCCTTTTTTGCTGACTAACTTAGCAGGAACTGAATGAT
Organism: Tachyglossus aculeatus; assembly: GCF_015852505.1. Lineage (NCBI taxonomy): Eukaryota > Metazoa > Chordata > Mammalia > Monotremata > Tachyglossidae > Tachyglossus > Tachyglossus aculeatus. Next base: position 50,929,736 of record NC_052101.1, read on the forward strand.
TGCAACACAGGAAAGGGGAAAAAGCAAGCTTTTAATGAATCTAACTCTTAAACATTGGCTTTTAAGGCATTCAAACAGCTCTCTCCTTACCTCCTGTCCTCGTTTCTGTCCCAGTATAATCTAACTCATTAGCTTCTCTGGTCTCAAACCAATATACTCTCTCATCTCACTTGTTGCTGCCTTCTTGCTCACCCCTCCCTCCTACCTGGAATTTGCTCCTCCTTTACATCCAACAAATCACTGCTTTCATTATGGGCAGGGAACGTTTCTGCTAATTCTTTCATACCGTACTCCCCAAGGCACTTATTACAGTGGTCTGCACATAGCAAGCAATAAAGCAATAAATATTATTGCCCTTCTATAATTGCATCCCCTCCAGGTGGCCTTCCTAGATTAATCGCTCATTTCCCCACCTCATTCCCTTTCTACCGCCACTTTGGTAAGTCCATGTGATCTAAACCCTTGGGTACTTCCCCAGTGCCTCCACAGCACTTATGTCTTGCCTTATACTGTTGAGTAGTCTCCAAATCATAGCAACTCTACAGGCACATCTCTCCCTGAACGCCCCACTCTCCACCTGTAATTGTGCTGATAATGTATCCATAGAGTTTTCTTGGTAAAAATATGGAAGTAGTTTACCACTGCCTTCTTCCACGTGGTAAACTTGAGTCTCCGCCCTTGACTCTCTCCCATGCCGCTGCTGCCCAGCACAGGTGAGGTCTGACTTGAAGCATACTGTCTTCCACTCACTAACCACTGGCCAAGCTACAAATGGAATGGGCATGCCTCTGCTTGACTCTCCCTCCCGTGGCTGAGACTGGTAAGTACTGGAAACTCTTTAGGTGTGATCCTGAGAGGGGAGCACTTATGTACTTATCTTTAAAAATTGTTGCTTTCTCCGACCTGCAATTTATATTAGTGTATGCCTCCCCTACTAAATTGTAAGCTCCTTGAAAACAGGAATCTGATCTATTTATTTTATTGTACTGTCCCAAACATTTAGTACAGTGCTTTGCACAGAGTATGTGCTCAATAAATGCAAATAACTAAAGTCATTTCCTAATAACATACAAAGTGCTTTTCATGGTACTTTTAATGGTATTTGTTAAGCACTTACTATGTGCCAGGCACTGTTCTAAGCACTGGGTAGATATAAGGTAATCAGTTTGGACACAGTCCACGTCCCACACGGGACTCAGATTTAATCCCCATTTTACAGATGAGGTTACTGAGGCACAGAGAACTTAAGTGGCATGCCCAAGGCCATAAAGCAACAAGTAATGGAGTCAGTACTAAAACCAGTTCCTTCTGACCCCCAGGCTCATGATCCATCCGCTAGGCTATGCTGTACCCTTGGGTTCCAGAGAATACTCTGCTTGCTCTGACTGCCCTCTTATCTGGACAGTGATATTACATATGCTCCCTGATGAAAGAGACAGAGAAGGATCATCACCTGTAACCGTGGCATTATCCTTGACTCATTTCTCTCACTCAACTTATTCAGTCTATAACAATACCTATAGAATCCACACCCTCCTCTCCAAACTGCTATCATGCTCATCCAAACTCCTCATATCCCAGCTTTGAACTCCCTCTCTTTCCAATTCATCCACAACCCTCCCTAAATTATTAATAACACTAATTATAGCATTGTTAAACATTAAGTATTGGCCAAGTATTGTATTAAGCACTGGGGCAGATGCAAAATAATCAGGTAGGACATAGTCCCTGTCCCACATATAGCTCACAGTCTAAATAGGAGGGAGAAAGAAGAATTGAATCCCCATTTTACACATGAGGAAATTGAGGCACAGATAAGTTAAGTGACTTGCCCAAGGTCACACAGCAGGCAGATGGCCAAGCCGGATTGGAATCCTGGTCTTTCCATGGGGCTGCACTGCTCTTCCCCTTCAAAGCCCTCCTAAAATCCCATCTCCTCTGACAAGCCTTCTAATTACCAGCACTCTTATCCATGAAATTCATCCGTCTGTCAACTCAAACTTCTGAACTTATTTATATGCAGCTCAGCTCCCTTGAATATATGTTTATTCAAGTTTTAATTCCTCTGTGCTTAATATATACTATTTCTAAGAATATTATTATAGGGCTGGATCACCGCACCACAGGTTTATGGTTTGGTTTGGTCTTTTGTGGTGGCCCAGTTAGAGCTATGTTTAAGCTTTTCCCTCAAAGGCCACAGAGTTCATTCATTCAGTCAATCATATTTATTGAGCGCTTATTGCATGCAGAGCACTGTACTAAGCACTTGGGAAGTACAAATTTGCAACATATAAAGAAGGTCCCTACCCAACTCAGAGAAATAAGCTCAGCAAATGGTAATGCAACTGCACCCTTAGTCTGGAACCATAAGCTCTATGAAAAGAGCATGTTTCCTTAGAGGGAGCCCCCAACTCTGTTCATGATGATATAACACTATTTTTACAACAATTACTACTACTACTACTACTATTTCCACTGATGATGATGAAAATAATAATAATAATAATAATTTCTAGGTGCTTACTCTGTGCCAAACACCATGCCAAACATTGAGGTAGATACAAGATAATCATATCAGACACAGTCCCAGTTCTACATGGGCTTCCTGGTATAAGGGGGAAGGAGAAACAGACATTGTATCCCCATGAGAAAAATGAGGCACAGAGAAGTGATTGCCTAAATTCACACAGTGGGCAAGCGGCAGAGCCAGGATTAGAATCTACATCCCCTGCCTCCCAGGACCATAATCTTTCCACAAAGCTATGCCATTGACATTCTTTCTTTGTGGGTTATTTAGCTCACTATCTGGTTTACTTTTAAGTGAGCTCTCAATTTTACCCAGTCGGTGTAGTTTTTATATTAGGTAAAAAGATGATGAATGATCAGCATCGAAAATGAAATTGAGGTGTAGTCAACTAGATATCAGACCTATCTATCTATCTACTGGGCAGAGAATATGGCATAGTGGATAGAGCACGGACCTGGAAGTCAGAAGGTCATGGGTTCTAATCCTGGCTCTGCCGCTTGTCTGCTCTCTGACTATGGGCAAAACACCTAACTTCTCTGTGCCTTAGTTACCTCATCTGTAAAATGGGGATTGAGATTGTGTGAGTCCCACGTGGGACAAGGGACTATGTCGAACCCGATTTGCTTGTATCCTTCCCAGAGCTTAGTACAGTGCCTGGCATATAGTAAGTGCTTAGCAAATACCATAATTACAATTATTATTATTACTTTATTTATAATCATCTACAATGATAGTAGTGTTCTTTAAGTACATTACAATGTGGCAAACACCATACTAAGCACTGCGGCTGACACAAGTAATCAGGTTAGACAGTCCCTGCCCCCAGACAGGGCTCACAGTCTAAGAAGAACAAGTATCAAAATCTATTTTGGAGATGAGAAAACAGGGTCAAGGAGAAGCTAAGTGACTTCCTAAATTCACCCAACAGGCAAGTGACTGAGGAAGGATTAGAGCACTGGTCTTCTGTTTTCTAGGCCCATTCTCTTTCCGCTAGGCCACACCATGCTTCTAGCTATCTTGTGAATTTCTATCTATCATTAGCTATCACTTTCATCACTCTCACCAGTTGCTCCAGACTTTTAACTCCCTTCTCAAACCCCTTGCCTCCCTGCCTCCCCTAACCCTTGCCCCTAATGACCTGGCTAACTGCTTTATTGAAAAAATTAAAACTAACAGGCGTGATCTCCTTTACATTTCCCTTGCTCTTCTCCAGTCCCTCCCTCCTCCTGCCCCTTCTTCAACTCTCCCATTCTTTCCAGCAGTATCTCAAGAGGAGATCTCCTGCCTTCTCACACCACCCCCTCCACCTGCACCTCTGACCCTATCCCTTCACACCTTATCAAAAAACTTGTCCCCTCCCTTCTTCTCTCCCTGACTGCCATCTTTAACTATTCACTCTCCAATGGCTTCATCCACATTGCTTTCAAACATGCTCGTGTCTCCCCATCCCTTGACCCCACGGCTCCCTCCAGTTACCGCCCCGTCTCCCTCCTACCATTCCACTCCACAAAGTACTAGAGCGAGTTGTCTACACTCATTGTCTCAAGTTCCTCTCCTCCAATTCTCTCCTTGACCACCCCCCAATCTTGCTTCCATCACCTTCACTCCACAGAAACCACTCTCTCAAAGGTCACAAATGATCTCCTTCTTGCCAAACCCAACAGCTTCTACTCCATCCAAATCTCCTCTATCTCTCAGCTGCCTTCAACACTGTTGACCATCCCTTCCTCCTGGAAATATTATCCAAATTCTGTTTCTTTTACCTTGTCCTCTCCTGGTTCTCCTCCTCTCTCTGGCTGCTTATTCTCAGTCTGACTCCCACCCGTTAAGGTTTTCTTCAAGGTTCAGTTCTGGGTCCCCTCCATCTACACCAACTCCCTTGGAGAACCCTTCAAAGCCTTACTGAGAGCTCACCTCCTCCAAGAGGCCTTCCCAGACTGAGCCCCCTTTTTCCTCTCCTCCTCCCCATCCCCCCACCCTACCTCCTTCCCCTCCCCCCAGCACCTGCACATATATTTGTACAGATTTATAACTCCATTTATTTTACTTGTACATATTTACTATTCTATTTATTTTGTTAATGATGTGCATCTAGCTTTACTTCTATTTATTCTGATGACTTGACACCTGTCCACATGTTTTGTTTTGTTTTGTTGTCTGTCTCCCCTTTCTAGATTGTGAGCCCGTTGGCGGGTAGGGACCGTCTCTATATGTTGCCACCTTGTACTTCCCAAGCGCTTAGTACAGTGCTCTGCACACAGTAAGCACTCAATAAATATGAATTAATAAATATGAATTAATGAATGAGTGAATGAACCCATTCATTCACATGGCTTCAACTACCACCTCTATATGGAAGATACCCAAATCTACATCTCCAGCCCTGATCTCTCTCCCTCGCTGCAGTCTTACATTTCCTCCCACCTTCAAGACATCTCTACTTGGATGTCCTGCCTTCACCTCAAACTTAATATGTCCAAAACAGAGCTTCTTACCTCTCCACTCAAATCTTGTCCTCCCCATGACTTTCCCATCACTGAAGATGCACCACCATCCTTCCTGTCTCACAAGCCCATAATTTTGGCTTTATCCTTGACTCCTCTCTCTTATTTAACCCACATATTCAGTCCATCACTAAATCCTCTCAGTTTGACCTTCACAACATTGCTAAAATCCACCTCTTCCTCTCCATCCAAACTGCTACTATGTTAATCCAAGTGCTTATCCTACACCACCTTGATTACTGTATCAGCCTCCTTGCTGACCTCCCTGCCTCCTGTCTTTCCCCACTCCAGTCCATATTTCACTTTGCTGCCCAGACCATCCTTCTACAAAAACATTCAGTCCATGTTTCCCCACTCCTCAAGAACCTCCAGTGGTTGCCCATCCACTTCCACATCAAACAGAAACTCCTTACCATGGCCTTTAAAGTACTCCATCAACTTGCCCCCTCCTGCCTCCCCTCACTGCTCTCCTACCACAACCCAGCCCGCACACTTCATTAGCCTAATGCCAACCTACTCACTTTACCTCAATCTTGTCTATTTCATTGCTGTCTCCTCAACATGTCCTGCCTCCCTTTTCATATCCTGCAGATAATAACTCCCCCAACCTTCAAAGCCTAGATGAAGGTACATCTCCTCCCAAGAGGCCTTCCGTAACTAAGCATTCATTTCCTCTTTTCCAATTCCCTTCTGAGTCACCTTGACGTCCTTCCTTTATTCACCACTCCCACCTCCAGCCCTACAGTACTTATATACCTATCTGTAATTGATTTATTCATATCAATGTCTGTCTCCCACTCTAGAATGTAAGCTTACTTTGGGCAGGCAATTGTTGTTCGTACTCTCTCAAGCACTTAGTACAGTGCCCTGCACACAGTAAGCACTCAATAAATATGATTGATTGATATTTTTAAATAGATAGAATATGATAGCCAATGACAGAGACAAACTGTTATCCAGTACACTCCATGTCATTTTCTTGGGGCTCATTAAAACAGCTAATCACCTGTAATCACCAAGATTACATTTCATTCAGGAAACAGGATCTCCTGAAACTACGATGGCTTGGAAGCTGCAGAGATGTTTCCATTCCCTGATACCTTCATATCTGTGACAAAATTCAATTTGTTAAAAAGGAACCAAGATTTTTTTTCCTGAGTTTTAGTTCTTCGAAGGACTATAGAACTCAGAAAAATCCTGTTTCTACCACTTGTCTGCTATGTGACCTTGGCCAAGTCACCTAACTTTTCTATGCTTCAATTACCTCACCTGTAAAACAAGGATTAAGAATGTGAGCCCTAGGTGGGATAGGGACTGTATCCAACCTGATTATCTTGTATCTACCCAGTGTTAATACAATGCCTGGCACAGAGTAAATGCTTAACAAATACCATAAAAAAATTAAAAAGGAGAACTTTTAAATGAGGGTGACGGACATTCAGAAGAAGCAACTGATACATCACTGGCACTTACTGAGCACATACGGTGTTCAGAGCACTGTGCTATCTGGCCACCAAAGTTGGGGTGGAATGGGTTTCCAGGAAGGTGTGAAGGGGATGAGATGAGAGAGGAGAGATGGGGTAGAGAAATGGAGAGAGGAGAAGTACTATGGCCTAGTGGAAAGAGCGTGGGACTGGATTCTAATCCTGCTCCACCATTCGTTGGCTGTGTGACCTTGGGCAAATCACTTTGTTTCTCTATACCTCAGTTCCCTCATTTATAAAATGGGGAGTCACTACTTGTTCTCCCTTCTATTTAGACTCTAAATTCCATGTGGGATCTGATTATTTTGTCTCTTCCCCAGCGCTTAGTACAGTGCTTGGCACATAGTAAGCATTGATCTAATACCACAAATATTATTTACAATTATTAGGAGGTAAGATAGTGAAGAGAGTGAGGCTTGCCTCCTTTTTTTAATATATAGTATTTGTTAAGTGCTTACAATGCACCAGGCACTGTACTAAGAACTGGGGTAGATACAAGACAAGTTTGGAGAGAGTCCCTGTCCCACAAAGGACTCACAGTCTTAATTCCCATTTTACAGGTGAGGTAACTGAGGCACAGGGAAATTAAGTGACTTGCCCAAGGTCACAGAGCTAAGTGGAGGAGCCAGTAGAACCCAGGTCCTTCTAACTCCCAGGCCCATGCTCTATCAACTAGGCCACGCTGCTTCTCCTTTGCTCTTTCTGCCCTCCCTCACCCCAGCCACAACTGCCAGCTGGACGCCCTGGTTCTGCTGAGCAACAGCAAGAGGCGGAGGGGAAGTAGTCAACAGACCCAGTTGTCCAGCCACTCGGCCCCTCCAAAACCTCCTCATCTCAACTGGAAATGTAGGACCCAGCCAGGGGGTACATTTGAGATCTCACTGGAAACTCTCTTCCATGGCCTTGAAGGGGCAGTTCAGTCCAGCATCAATGAGCTGGGGTTCTGCACTGGCTCTATTAGGTGGCAAGATAGAACCTCTAAATGTGTGACCATCCCACCTTCTTGAGGTTACGAGGAGTAAACCAACCTGAATGGACATTTTGTTTTTGGGATCTAACAATGATTGATGTAAGACTGGGTCATCGGTTTCCTAACTAGGAACAAATGATAAAGCTGGGATGTAATTTCCGTGCTGGCTTTTTGTTTAAAAAGATAATTCCAGAACCTGGCCCCATATCACCATGTTGCCTCTGCTCCTGATCTCCAAGATTCTGCTTTTCTTAATTCCCAGCTCTGCCGATGTACATAACAGAACAGCTTTGCTCCGAATGCAGCTAGAAGTCAACACTTGGCAAATCTCACTTATCATAAGGGAGCTGCACTCAGTATTAAACAAAGAGGTTTAAGTGGAGAGGATTTTCCCCTGACAGGAAAACGGAAAAGATTCGTTAATGTGAATTTATTGGGTTCATTTTCAGACTCTTATTACTGGGAGTGTTATGGTGATAAAAAGAGATATGATTAATTTAGATACCAATCAAAGCCCAGGACATTGGAATCCTTTTCATAGATCATTAGGCTAAGCATTGATTACGTGACACTAACACATGGTGTGTTCATGTAAGCAGTGTCTGTTTCTCTGTGACCATATAGGATAAAGATAGAAGTGGGGATTTGTAAAAACTGATTTTGGTCCTGTTCTCCTATTTCAGGGGACTTGGCCTTTTTTTGAAAGTTGAAGAAAAGTTTAATTAAATAAAAACGGGAAAAGAAAGGTCCCAAAGGAGTTCTAAGTGATTCCCTGAATTTCCTAATGGCTACCTTCCCAACCCTCCTCCAATCAGAGGGTCTGAAATAAAGCATGTGTATGAGTTAGAGGAGCAGTGCCATATAGACGGCTGTCCACATCTGGAAGAAATGTGTTGGCCTCCGGCTGTTGTGTATGCTTCATGACACGCCCAGTTCCTGTTGGGTTGCTACTGGAGGGATGAGAAAAAAAATGACTCTGAGCCCCAAGCAGTTAGGAGTTGGGTTTTCCCAAATTCTCTCAACATGGATTATCTAGCTACATCATTCATCACCCAATCAATCAATCAATCAATCAATGGTATTTATTGAGGGTTTACTGTGTGCAGAAGACTATACTAGGCACTTGGGAGAATACAACAAAGTTAGTAGGTGTGATCCCTGCTCCCAAGGAGCTTACAGAATAGAGGGGAAGACAGACATTAAAATAAATTACACATGGATATGTATGTTTATGTACATATCCATGTGTACATAAGTGTTGTGGGAATGGTGGTGGGGTAAATATCAAAGTGCTTAAGGGGTACAGACCCAAGTTCATAAGTGATTCAGAAGGGATGGCAAATAGGAGAAATGAGGACTTAGTCAGGGGTGGTCTCTTGGCGGAGATGTGGTTTTAGGAAGGCTTGGACAATGGGGAGCGTGGTGATCTGATAGGTAGGAAGGGGAAGGGAGTTATAGGCCAAAGTGACAATGCGGTCAAGGGGTCTGCAGCAAGAAAGATGAGACACAGGCACAGTGAATAGGTAGGCATTCACTACAAGAGTGGAGTATGGATATCCTGTCTTGACTATTACATCAGCCTCTTCGCTGATCTCCCTGTCTCCTGTCTCTCCCTACTCCATGTCCAATCCATATTTTCCCACTCCTCTAGAACCTCCAGATGTTGTCCCTCCATCGCCACGTCAAACAGCTTGCCTCCTCCTACTGTACCTCACTGATTTCCTCCTAAAATATGTTGCCAACTTGTACTTCCCAAGTGCTTAGTACAGTGCTCTGCACACAGTAAGTGCTCAATAAATACGATTGAATGAATGAATGAATAAAATCCAGTCCACCTCTTCTAATGCCATCCTACTCACCATACCCCGATCTCATCTATCTTGCCGCTGATCCCTTGCCCACATCCTCTTTCTGACCTGGAATTCCCTCTCCCTCCATATATAACAGACCACCATATTTAAAGTCTTAATAAAATTGCATCTCCTCCAAGAGGCCTTCCCTAACTAAGCACTCTGTTCCGCCACTCCCTTTCCCTTCTGCCTTACCTATGTACTTGGATATGCCCAGTCACCTAAGCATCGAACAGAAACTCCTTACCATCACCTTTAAAGTACTATATAACCTTGCTCCTCCTACCTTATTTCACTGCTTTCCTACTGCAACCAAGCCCACACACTTCACTCCTCTAGTGCCAACCTACTCTCTGTACCATGGCCTCATCTATCTCACTGCTGACTTGGAGTCCACATCCTGCCTCTGGCCTGAAACACCCTCCCTCTTCATATCCAACAGACAATTACTCTCCCCACCTTCAAAACCTTATTGAAAGCTCATCTCCTCCAAGAGGACTTCCCCTACTAAACCCTCATTTCCTCGTCTCCCACATCCTTCTGTGTTGCCCTTCCACTTGGATTTGCACTCTCTTCCTCACCCCCACACCACTTATGTACATATCCATAACTTGTTCATTTATATTAATGTCTGTTTCACCCTCAAGACTGTAAGCTTGTTGTGGGAAGGGAACGTGTCTACCAACATCGCCAAGATCTGCCCTTCCCTCTCCATGCAAACTGCTACCTTGCTTGTTCAATCTCTCATCCTTTCCCGACTGGATTACTGCATCAGCCTTCTTTCTAATATCCCATCCTCCTGTCTCTCCCCGCTTCAGTCTATACTTCACTCTGCTGCTAGGATTATCTTTCTACAGAAACGCTCTGGGCATGTCACTCCCCTCCTCAAAAATCTCCAGTGGTTGCCTATCAACCTTCGAATCAAGCAAAAACTCCTCACTCTTGGCTTCAAAGCTCTCCATCATCTTGCCCCCTCCTACCTCACCTCCCTTCTCGCCTTCTACAGCCCAGCCCGCACACTCTGCTCATCTGCCGCTAACCTCCTCACTGTGCCTCATTCTCTCCGTTGACCCTTGGACCACATCCTACCTCTGGCCTGAAATGCCCTCCCTCCACACATCTGCCAAACTAGTTCTCTTTCTCTCCTCAAAGCCCTACTGAGAGCTCAACTCCTCCAGGAGGTCTTCCCAGACTGAGGCCCCACCTTTTCCTCTCTTACTCCTCCTCCACTCCTCATCGCCTCCCTCCCTCCCTCTGCCCTAACCCCTTCCCCTCCCCACAGCACTTGTATATATTGGTACATATTTATTACTCTATTAATTTTATTTGTACATATTCACTACTCGATTTTATTAATGATGTGTTTATAGCTATAATTCTACTTATTCTGATGGTATTAACACCTGTCTACTTGTTTTGTTCTGTTGTCTGTCTCCCCCTTCTAGACTGTGAGCCTGTTGTTGGGTAGGGACCATCTCTATATGTTGCCGATTTGTAATAATGATGATGGCATTTATTAAGTGCTTACTATGTGCAAAGCACTGTTCTAAGGGCTGGGGAGGATACAAGGTGATCGGGTTGTCCCACGTCGGGCTCACAGTCTTAATCCCCATTTTACAGATGAGAGAACTGAGGCACAGAGAAGTGAAGTGACTTGCCCAAAGTCACACAGCTGACAATTGGTGGAGCTGGGATTTGAACCCATGACCTCTGACTCCCAAGCCCGTGCTCTTTCCATTGAGCCACGCTGCTTCTCTGGACTTCCCAAGTGCTTAGTACAGTGCTCTGCACAGTAAGTGCTCAATAAATATGATTGAATGAATGAATGAATTCTGTAATACTGTTATACTGTACTCTCCCAAGCATTTAGTACAATGCTCTGCACTCAGGAAGTGCTCAATAAATGTAATAGATTGACTGAATGACCGATTTCTTTATTCATTCATTCAATTGTACTTATTGAGCACTTACTGTGTGCAGAGCACAGTACTAAGCACTTGGGAGAGTACAATACAACAATAAACAGACACATTCCCTGCCCACAATGAGCTTACAGTCTAGAAGAGAGGGGACAGATATTAATACAAATAAATAAACTACAGATATGTACATTAGTTCTGTGGGACTGGGAATGTGCAATCCAAATTGCAAGGTAAAGCTATATGAAACTTGCCACTTTTAATGCAAGGAAATGTAATGGGATGTGAGAGTTTGTGTACCTACACTCAGGAAGGGAGAAAGCCAACTTTCAAAAGAGAAGAGGCATTGACATTTTTAGTCAACTGCTGTTTTAATGTCAGTTATTTGAGAATAGAAAGATGAATTGATTACTGCTTTCTAAAGAATACGCTATCCTGGACCACAATTTACCCATCAGCTATTTCAGAACAAAATCACAAGAAGACAGCAGAAACTCAGCTCCCAAACTGAGATGTATTATTTCATCTTCAAAAGCAGAATGTGTGTCAGCATGAGGGGCCATTCCCTGACCAGGCTGATACTGATTTACTGTCAACTGATCAGGGCTAGTCTTAACGTATCCTTGTTTCAAACATTTCTCCAAAATACTGCCACACATTTCAGGATGACCTCCAGGTAATGGTTTATCTTTGTCTATGTTGTTATTGTCATAGCGAAATTCATACTCGTAAATGCTTTTCTCTTCAGTACTTTAAGGATTTCTGAGTATTTTGATTAACTGCATCTTCAGCCCAATCAAGCCCTTCAAATAACATTTTCTTCTCCTCAGGAGACAAAACTTCAGCTGTCAAGAGGCCTGGAGGTAATGCAGGAGGCCCCTGATCCTTCCAATATATTTTTTCCACATAATTCAAATACAGAGTGATGTTTTGTCCAAAATCATACAGCATCTCTTGTCCATTAAGGGTATCATAGACCGTTTTGGATATATACCATTCCCTCAGCCCCACAGCACTTGTGTACATATACATAATTCATTTTAACCTCTGTCTCCTCCTGTAGCTGGAGGTAGGGAATGTGTCTCTCAATCTTGTATTCTTCCAAGCATTTAGTACAGAGCACTACATCTTGTCTTATGCTGTAGAGTCGTTTCTGACCCATAGCAACACCACGGACACATTATGTTGCCAACTTGTACTTCCCAAGCACTTAGTACAGTGCTCTGCACACAGTAAGCACTCAATAAATACGATTGATTGATTGATTGATTGATTGATCTCTGCCAGAACGCCCTGCTCTCCATCTGCAATTGTTCTGGTAGTGTATCCACAGGGTTTTCTTGTTAAAAATGCAGAAGTGGTTTACCACTGCAGCCTTCTGTGTAGTAAACTCGAGTCTCTGCTCTCGACTCTCTCCCATGCCGCTGCTGCCCAATGTGTGAGTTTTGACTTGTAGCAGATTGCTTTCCACTTGCTAGCCACTGCCCAAGCTAGGAATGGAATGGGTAGGCCTCTACTTGACTCTCCCTCCCGTAGCCGAGACTGTTAGAGCACTGGAAACTCTCCAGGTGCGACCCTGAGAGGGGGAGGGTTCTACATACAGTGCGCTCAATTTGTACTTTAATTGATTGATTAATAGATGATCAGCTAAGTAAGGTAGGAGGAGGAGAGCTGATTGAATCCCTTAAATCTGATAAGAAGTTTCTGTTTGATGAGGTGATGGATGAGCAGCCATTGAAGGTTTTTTAATGTGTGGAGAGATGTGGACTGAGAGATTTTTTAGGAAAATGATCTAGGCAGAAGAGTGAAGAAAGAACTGGAATGAGGAGAGACAGAGGTAAGAGAGCTCCTCAAGGAGGCTGATGTAAAAGCCAAAGAGGGATATGATATATGTGTTGATCAGCATGGTAGTAGTTTGGATGGAGAACAATCCACATATTCTAAAGATGTGAAGGAAGAACTGATGAGACTTGGTGACCAACTGAAAATGTGGGTTGAATAAGAGAGATGTCAGGGATAGTGCCAAATTTGCAGGTTTATAAGACAGGGAAGACGGTGGTTTTGCCTACAGTGATTGGGATGTCTGGGGGAAGAAAGGGTTTGGGTGGGAAGATGATAAATTTTTATTTTGGATGTGTTGTTTGAGGTGCTGTTAGATTATCCAAGTAGAGATGTCCTGAAGGCAGGAGGAAATGCAAGACTACAGCGAAGGAAAGAGGTTAGGGCTGGAAAGGTAGATTTGGGAATCATCTGCATAAGGATGGTAATTATAGCCATAGAAACAAATGTGTTCTTAGAGGGAGTGGGTGTTGATGGAGAATAGAAGGAGACCAAAACTGAGTCTTGAGGGATTCCCACATTTAGAGGATGGAAGGCAGAAGAGGAGTTGGTGAAAGACATTGAGAAGGAGCAGCTAGAGAAATAGGAAGGAGAAGAATCAGTAGAGGACAGTTTTTTATTTTGGGCTTGTTTGTTTTTTTTTCTATGGCATTTATAGAATGCTTATTTGTGCAGAACGCTATGTTGAGTGCTTCAGAAAATATAATACAACAGAATTGGTATCCGTGCCAGGAGGTGTTTTCAGTCTACAAGGTGAGACAAACATTGATGTAGATGGAGGGAGGGATGGGGAAAATCGTAGAGTATAAGTATTTGTGAGGTTGGGGTGAATAGCAAAGCACTTCAAAGGGTACACAGCCAAATTCATAATAAACACATAGCAGAGGGCAGAATGCAGACTTGAAAGGCTTAGTCTGGGAAGGCTTTTAAGAGGGTTTTGAAAGTGGGGAGAGAGTTGGACTGTTGGATATTAAGTGGGGAGAAGTGTCAGTGAAGCTAAGGTTAGGAAGTACTAAGTTCCAGGAGAAGGGGGTGGTCCATAGTACTCAAGGAAGTTGAGAGGTTGTGGAGGATTAGGATTGAGTAGAAACCATTGGAATTTTCCAGAAAGAGATCACTGATGTCCTTAGAGAGGACATCCTTCATTCATTCATTATTTCTGACATTTGTTAAGTGCTTATCATGCGCAAAGTAGAGTATGGAGTACTGGAGAAAAGTCTGATGGTGATTATATCCAAAAGAAAATTCCTCATCTTCCCATCCAAAACCTGTACTCCCCAGGACTTTTCCATCACTGTAGAGTACCATCATCCTCCCTGTCTCACAAGTCCATAACCTTGGCATTATCCTCAACTCATCTTTCTCATTCAACCCACAAATTATATCCATCACCAAATTCTGTTGATTCTACAGCATCACTAAAATCTTCCCTTTCCTCTCCATCCAAACAGATCCAAGCTCTTATCCATCTCACCTTGACTACTGCATTAGCCTCCTGGCTGACTTCTCAGCTCCTACCTCTCCCCATTCCAGTCCACACTTCACTCTGTTGCCTGGAATATTTAAAAAAAATTCAGTTTACATTTCCCTATACCTCCAGGGCATCCAGTGGTTGCCCATCCACATCTGCATAAAACAGAAAGTACTCAATCTTCTTGCTCCTTCCTATCTTTATTTTTAATATTATTTATTTGTTATTATAAATTTATGATCATAAATTATTTCTTTTTAATCAAGTGTTTTATTTTTCTTCATTTTGTTATTCATTTCCCTCTCATTACCGTGATGAATTTCCTTATGTGGATATTTTGAATGGGGTTAATAAATGATCCAGTCTGGGTAATAAGTCCCAAATTTTCCAGCTAAATGAAATTAAAAACTGTTTTTCAAGTTACAGTACTACCAAGCTGCAGTCATTACCACATGGTTTCTCAAAATGATGCTCACATCATCATGAATTTTGTGGTGCATCCAAAGAAAGGCAGGAAAAAAGTCATGTTGACTTCAAACTCTTCTAGAAACCAAGAAACATAAATCAATGGTTAGCCACCAACAAGGCTGAAGACAAAAGGCAAGCTACTTGAATACATTAAACATGACAAGCACTGTACTGAGACCCTGGGAAAGATACAAACAATCAGAAGAGACACAGTCGTTGTTCTAAATAGAGCTCATATTCTGATGAGGAAACTGGGTCACAGAGAAGGTAAGTGACTTGCTCAAGTTCAGACACACTGGCCCAAGTCCAGTGGAAGAGCTGGGAATTAGAGCTCAGGTCTTCTGGCTTCTAGGCCTTCCCCTGAAGGAATGGATAATACTGTTAGTGGACTGCAAGCTGAACTTACACTCAGCTGCAAAGGGAAAGAAATAGCAGGGTAGATGCAGTGAAGAAACAACATACACATGCTACCACTCCCTGGAGGAGCATAACGTAGATAACAACCAAATAGCAGCTCATACCAGTTTGAACACTTTTATTCCTGTGCCTTCTTGGGAGGTCCCAGCATGTGTCCATGTTTCCAGTGGCTGATAAAAGCAAATCTGGGCTTTTATAGTTTTTTGTCTATTTATGCAAACCCTCCCACAGACAGTCATAATAATAATAATGGCATTTATTAAGCACTTACTGTGTGTAAAGCACTGTTCTAAGTGCTGGGGAGGTTACAAGGTGATCAGGTTGTCCCATGGAGGGCTCACAGTCTTAATCCCCATTTTAAAGATGAGGTGACTGAGGCACAGAGAAGTGAAGTGACTTGCCCAAACAATTGGTAGAGATGGGATTTGAACCCATGACTTCTGACTCCAAAGCCCGTGCTCTTTTCCACTGAGCCACGCTGCTTCTCATGGCAGCACAAACCCTCTGTGACCTTGCATTGGTTGTTGAGCTGTCAGTTCATTCATTCGTGTCTCCATCAACATCTGCTCCTAACTGTTACTACTTGGCCAGGGTCTGGGGCTAGAGTGCTGAGCAGGATCCCAGCTAGAGTCCAGAGCACAGGGGGCAGAGCCAGCTTCCTGCAACTGTGGGGCTGAGCACTGGGGAGCGGGAGGGGAAGGAGACACAGAGGAGGGTAGGCCCCCCACTGGATTCCAGACCACAGGGGGTGGAACCCAGATTCCCACCATCACGGGGACTAGCGTTCCCGAGCAGGATGGGAAAGAGGTACCCAGGGAGGGTCGAGTCAAGCTCCCCTTGTGGTTCGACTCCAGAATTTGTTGGGTGTGGGGGAGGAGAGGGAAAGGGGAGCATGGAACCAAGGCTTAGATCTCTGAGGAGAGAGGGAAGGGGACGCCATAGCCCCACAGGAGCCTGAACTCTCATGGGGCTCATGTCCACTCACACCCCAGCCCTAGGGCCGCCCTCTCCTACCTGTTGCAGCAGCCTGAGCTCCCTGCACAGGGCTCTATAGCACCAGGGGAGGGGCAGGGGGTCAATGACAAGTGTGAAGGTGCAAGGCAGGGATTAGTGCAGTGGTCCATGGTGGAAGCAGCCTAGGACTCACCTTTTTGACAAAGAGACTGAGCCCAAGGAAGGCAAGGGTAACAATACATGCAAGAGAGACAGCATCCAATCTCCCTGCAGGGAACAGCCCTTGGGCTGGAGCTGGTGGAAACCATCAGAATCTTCTCAAGCTTCCAACGTTTGCTCCAGGGCAGTCTGCTCCCCCATTCCTGCAGGTTGAGGCTTCTCTCTAGTCATGGTAAGCCGAAGAGGGAGGCTTGCAGTCCCAGGGGTCACCAGGGGAGGCTGAGGAACTCAGGTCCCCATGGATCCAGCCCTGATTTCCACCTGCCCTGATCCCCTGATCCATTGGGATGGGGCCCCTGCTTCTGGAATAATAATAATAATAATAATAATAATAGCATTTATGAAGTGCTTACTATGTGCAAAGCACTGTTCTAAGCACTGGGGAGGTTACAAGGTGATCAGGTTGTCCCACGGGGGGCTCACAGTTTTAATCCCCATTTTACAGATGAGGTAACTGAGGCACAGAGAAGTTACGTGACTTGCCCAAGGTCACACAGCTGACAATTGGTGGAGCCTGGATTTGAACCCATGACCTCTGACTCCAAAGCCCGGGCTCTTTCCACTGAGCCACACTGCTTCTCTAAATAAATGGACTTTACTTGTTCATTCATTCAGTCAGTCAGTCATTTATTGAGCACTTCCTGTGTGCAGAGCACTATACTCAGCTCTTGGAAAGTACAATTCAGCAATAAAAAGAGACAATCCCCGTCTACATCGGGCTTACAGTCTAGAAGGGAGGAGACAAACATCAAAACAAGTAAACAGTCATCAATGTAAATAATAGAATTATAGATATATACATACTTAAGAGCTGTGGGGCTGGGGGGAAGAGCAAAGGGAGCGAGTTGAAGTGACGCGGAAGCGGGGGCTGAGGAAAAGGGGGCTCAGTCTGGGAGGACCTTTAGGAGGAGGCGAGCCTTCAGTAGGACTTTGAAGGGCTTTATGTTTACATTTATGGCTGAAGGTTTCTAATTTCCCCCTGAATAGGGCATTCATTGCCTTTGTACACTATCTGTGGGGGTGTCTGGGTTCCTTGCTTTGGAAGATCTTATTATCTTCCCATCTGAGGCGTTCAAGGGGACAACAACCCACTCTTGGAGCTGGGGAAAGGTGAGGATACTCTCTCTGACTCTTCCCTCCATCCTGTATGAGACAAGTATGCACCTGTGCAAGTGGAAGTCCCTATAGAGGCCACCTCATTCCTCTGCCCCGTCTACCTATCACAGATGGCCTGGCAGGCAAAGGGCACAGAAACACAACTGCAATTCAGTTTTTAACTCAACTCCTCACACTCTCAACAGCCTATACCAAAGATTTCCTCCCAACAAGAGATGCCAAAAAAGAACCTGGGCATAAAGTTGATCAAACTGATGCCAACTGCACAAGGTGCCTGTCTGCACTATGCCCTGTCTGCTGGGCATGGTGTGAATTAAACAGGCAGGTTTGCTGACCCCTAGGAGCTTACCGTTTATTACAACAGCTTTTGTGACAGATCTAGATAGACCCAGTTTTCTTATAATTGTGGACTTATAATAATAATACTAGCATTTATTAAGCGCTTACCATGTGCAAAGCACTGTTCTAAGCACTGGGGAGGTTACAAGGTGATCAAGTTGTCCCACGGGGGGCTTGCAGTCTTAATCCCCCATTTTACAGATGAGGTAACTGAGGCACAGAGAAGTTAAGTGACTTGCCCAAAGTCACACAGCTGACAATTGGCAGAGCCAGAATTTGAACCCATGACCTCTGACTCCAAGGCCCATACTCTTTCCACTGAGCCACGCTGCTAACTCTGAGCTTCAGTTCAGTGAGAGCCTTTTACCAATCCAAAATTCTAAAAGAATAAAAAAGATGTGGAATCCAGCCCTAATCCAAAAGGGAACCCTTCCTGAGTACTTTGAAGAACTAAAAAAACTTGGGTTAGTCATGTTTACTAAAAAATGCTATT
Source organism: Tachyglossus aculeatus (assembly GCF_015852505.1). Taxonomy (NCBI): domain Eukaryota; kingdom Metazoa; phylum Chordata; class Mammalia; order Monotremata; family Tachyglossidae; genus Tachyglossus; species Tachyglossus aculeatus. The sequence goes on from NC_052101.1 coordinate 50,948,306, forward strand.
TTAATTAGATGCAATTGAAAAGAATGAAAGAAGGTAAATTCGAAGTGAGATGTATAAACCATAAGATTTACACCAGAAAACTCCCAAAGAGATCATTAAGCCTCTCTTCAGTGGCCTACCTTCCCCTCAGGTTAATTAGGGGATAAAGCCTTCTTACCCATAAGGACCCTGCTCCATAGAGCTAGATAAAGCACCTCCTCACTCTACCCACTTCAGGAGAAAAAGGGAAGAGATCTTTTCTCAGACCCCTTCAAAAGAACTCTGTGGAGTTTATCTGTTCAGGGCCACTTTTATTGTGGTAATGAGCCAGCCCTTGTGTTTCCTGGGGAATGTAGTTTCTCCTTTCCTTTCTTGTAATTCCCTTCCTGACATTCAACAGAACCTTTAGATATTTTGAGCACATACAGTTCTCTTCAAAAACTGAGCAGGTTTTAGCACAGTCTAACAGCAATGAATGAAAATAGGAGAAGTTTGGGCTCTAAGCAAGAAAATGCTTAGGAAGTCAAAGATCCAGGGGAAAATTGAATTGGGGAACTGGTGAGCCCTCCTTTCAGCAGTGAAAGTCCCAGTGCCAGATTTCAGTCCATGACTGTAAAAAAGGCATCAGTCAAACACTTTCCTGAATAGCCAAGAGAAAAAAAGTTGTCCAAATTCATTGGACACAAATCCACACATTTTCTTCTTTGTCATCATCCCTCTCTTATCCCTGTTCCTTAACTGGGTTAAGATCAAGGTAATGGCATCTTATTCTAGACAGCTGACCACACTGACACCTGATGATGTATGGTAATAGTGATTGATAGTTTTAATTCTTGTTTCATCTTCCTATCATTAGTATTTATGAATGACAGGATGTATCCCCCTAGAGCAGAGGTTCTCTCTGCTTCATATCACTAGGGTTTATGGGGCCACTTGGAAACTCCTCTGAGTTGCCGGAATAGCCTATTCAATTTCATGTTGTGTCATTATTACTGCTGATACTCTGGCTATTACCAGATGTATCCCTGGTTTTCCCCCGCCCCAATTTATCTGTAAATAATTTTATGTCACTGGCCTCCCGCTAGACTGAAAGGACCTGTATTCTCCTCCTTCTGTTGTACTTCCCCAAGCACTCAATATAGTGCTCTGCATACTGTATGTATCCAATAATCATAATAATAATGATGGTATTTTTTAAGTGCTTACTATATGCCAAGCACTGTTCTAAGCACTGGGATAGATATAAGGTAATGAGGTTGTTCCACTTGGGGCTCACAGTCTTAATCCCCATTTTATGGATGAGGCAACTGAGGCACAGAGAAGTTAAGTGACTTGCCCAAAGTCAAACAGCTGACAAGTGGCAGAGTCAGAATTAGAACCCACGACCTCTGACTCCCAAGCCCATGCTCTATCCACTAAGCCACGCTGCTTCTACAGTACAGTGCTCTGTACCTAGCAGGCATCTAGAACAGCAGTCAACACTGAGTGGACATGTAGTACAGTGCTCTCTCTACAGTAGGTGATATTGGTGGTCACTATGCTGGGAAAGGAAATCCTGATGAGGGAAGGAGCTTCAACGTTTACAAGTGGTGAAGTGTAGTATTAGAAATGGCCACAGACCTTTCACACAGGTGCTATGAAAGAGTGGACTTTCAGCATGTCTTCAGTTGATATGTTTAATTATATGGAGTTGTATCATTTACTTAAAACATTTCAAACTGTTTTCCTGGGGGGAAGGCGAGGAAATAGGCAACAGAATTATCTCAGTCTTGTTTATGATTCCATTAATTAACCAATTAGTAGTATATATTGAGGGCCTGGCCTAATATGTGCAGAGTGCTATACTGAGTGCCCACTGTGCACTGTACTAAGTGCTCAGAAGAGTACAGAAGAGGAAAAAGACACAGTCCCTGCCCACAAAGACCTTATGCATCCCAGAAAAGTGAATGGCAGTTTAATATGTTTATGGTATTTGTTAAGCACTTACTATGGTGCCAGACACTGGGGTAGGTGCAAGGTAATCAGTCTGGACATACTCCATGTTTCACATGGGGCTCACAGTCTTAATCCCCATTTTACAGATGAGGTAACTGAGGCACAGAGAAGTTAAGTGATTTGCCCAAGGTCACAGAGTAGATAAGAGTTGTAGAGCCAGGATTAGAACAGAGTCACTCACTAAGCCAAATTGTTTCCCTATATCCCAGAACATGGAGCCAGCAGCCCTCTAGAAGTATGGTAAATATGTGACATGGATAGGACCTCACACACATGGATAGGACCTCACCCTCAGGAGTATTATCTTCAAATTGAAAAGACAGCAAACTATCCTATTAAACCCAGAACCACTGGCTGGCACAGTTCTGCACTTCTGTTCATTTACCACAGGACCAGAACTTCAGTGAAAAGTTAAGGATTAACTCAATCTCCCTCAGGCCATTTTCACTCCTCAAAATCTCCATTTGGCAGATTTTTTTTTTAATGGTGTTTGTCAAGAACTGTTCTAAGTACTAGTTAATTAGGCAGGAGATAGTCCCTGTCCCACACAAGGATCACAATACAAATAGGATGGAAAACTGGTATTTTCTCCCCATTTTATAGTTGAGGAAACTGAGGCACAGAGAAATGAAATAACTTGCCGAAGATCACACAGCAGACAAGTGGCAGAGCTGGAATTAGAACCCAGATTAAACTCACCTGCTGAGTGAGATGGTGGGGAAAGAGGGCCTTTGGGAGTAGACCAGCTGATGAGAAAAGAGTCCATAATGTGGTTTAGAGTGTTAGCTAAATGATGCTAGTGGCCTGGAAGAGGCATGGCGGTTTCTGCCCAGGGGTCTGGCAAAATCTGTAACGCCAGGATACTGGTCAAAGCTTCAGGAAGAAGTCTTAAGGAATTAGTGAAATCCCACCAAGCAACTCCATTCTGCGTCCCCACGCCCCACTACTACTCTCTTCCCTCTCTCCTCCAGAAAGTGGGACTGGCAGTGTACTCAGTAGGTTTTGGGCCACTGTCTGTATACCTTTTAGAGTGGTCTAATTCTGGGTCTGAAAGTGTTATTCCTATCTAACTCACACATTTGTATGGCTATTGTCTAAGGATGGGTAGGAGTTTGAAATTTTGGCTGTGCCACTGACCTTCTGGGTGACTATACAAGTTACTTAATCTCTCTGTGCCTCATTTTCTCATCTTTGGAAAATGGGGAGAAAATTTCTGGTCTCTCCTTATTTCACAGGGTTGAATGAATCAACTCTAAGAAATAAATTGGATTATCAACTTTTTATCTTTAAAATTTTTATATTAAGAATTAATTTAGAAAAAATAGAAAAATTCTAATTAAGAATCCAGGAGATTCATTTTTATAGTAAAGAGTATCATCCTTTGGATTTGAGCACAGGGAAGATCAAAATTAAATGATTATTATTAACCCTTTGCTCCAAGGCAGTCCTCCAATCATTTAGGAGAGTTAGTATACATGGAAAGTGGGGAAGTGGTTATTGTCCTTCCATCCAAAGATCGAAGGAGACAGGCAGGCAATAACATGCAGGTGTGCTGGGAACCAACCTTCTGGGTGATCCAATTTCACAATGGCCATTGGTCATTTCAATATTCAGTGAGGTTGTTTCTAAATTCTCCTTTGGTAATGTAAGGCCAGATTAGGGGGCCAATGCAAGCTGGAAAACTGGAGTTCAAAGTTAATTTTCATCTCCAACTTATGTTGCCAACTTGTACTTCCCAAGCGCTTAGTACAGTGCTCTGCACACAGTAAGTGCTCAATAAATACGATTGAATGAATGAATGAATCTCCAAGGAAAGGCATCTCACAGGGGGTTCCAAGGGCAAAAATCTGGCTCTACCTTTGGAAAAAGCTCAGGCTCAGTTTGAAATGCAAGTCAGGGAAGGCCAGGACCCCAGCCAGGGTTCAGGGGAAGATACGGATGGAAATCTCAGTCCCAGTGCAGTTTGTCTATGATTCTACTGATGAGCAGTTACAGAAAAAATGGAATCTTGGAAGAATCTCGAGGCAAAAAAATGCATCCATGGTTAGGAAACAGAGGCATGATGCTTTGTGGCCTGATTTTAATTCTACCAAGCTTCTCCAAAAGTTGCAAATTAGTTTGAAGCAAAGGAGAGCAATGAGTTGTTGCATTCTGATCTCTTAACTTCCTTCTTGAAGATGGTGATATTGGTGACATCCTTGATGCTCTGGGGCAGCTCCTCGGTGTTCCATATGTTAAGGAAGACTTCTGTAAGGATTTCAGCAGGATGTCCCCTACTGCCTCTTTGTACTGATTGCCTACAGTGGGATTCATTGCACTGAACATTTACTGTGCTCAGATCACTGTACTGTGCATCTACTATGTGCAGAAAACTGCAATAGGCCTTGGCAGCATACAATTAAAGTAACAGACATGGCTCCTGCCCTCTAGAGAAACAGTGTAGCTTATTGCAAAGAGCATAGTTCTGGGGATGAGGGAACTGGAGTTCTAAGATGGGCTTTGCCACTTGCCTGCTAGTCACTTAACTTCCCTGTATCTCCTTTTCCTCATCTGTAAAATACCTCATCTCCCTCCCCTTAAAACTGGAGCCTTATGTAAGACAGGCACTGAGGGTGAACTGATTATCTTGTGTCTTACTCCACAGCTTAGTATAGGGCTTGGCACAGAGTAAATACTTACCAAATATCTCCAGGAACTTACAATCAAATGAGGGAGACAGGCACAGATCATATACATACAAGGAGGACAAGAAGGAAAACATAATACGCCTCCCTGGACTGTAAGCTTGTTGTGGGTAAGGAATTCATTCATTCATTCAATCGTATTCATTCATTCATTCATTCAATCGTATTTATTGAGCGCTTACTGTGTGCAGAGCACTGTACTAAGTGCTTGGGAAGTACAAGTCAGCAACATATAGACATGGTCCCTACCCACCAATGGGCTCACAGTCTAGAAGGGGGAGACAGACAACAAAACATGTAGACAGGTGTCAAAATTGTCAGAACAAATAGAATTATAGCTATATGCACATCATTAACAAAATAAATAGAATAGTAAATATGTACAAGTAAAATAAATAGAGTAACAAATCTGTACAAATATATACAGGTGGTGTGGGGAGCGGAAGGAGGTAGTGCAGAGGGGGGGATGGGGAGGAGGAGAGGAAAAAGGGGGCTCAGTCTGGGAAGGCCTCCTGGAGGAGGTGAGCTCTCAGTAGGGCTTTGAAGGGAGGAAGAGAGCTAGTTTGGTGGATGTGTGGAGGGAAGGCATTCCAGGCCAGGGGAAGGACATGGGCTGTGGGTCGACGGCAGGACAGGCGAGAACGAGGCACAGTGAGGAGGTTAGCGGCAGAGGAGCGGAGGGTGCGGGCTGGGCTGTAGAAGGAGAGAAGGGAGGTGAGGTAGGAGGGGGCGAGGTGATGGAGAACCTTGAAGCCGAGAGTGAGGAGTTTTTGCTTGATTTGTAGGTTGACAGGCAACCACTGAAGATTTTGAGGAGGGGACGGGGGCAGGGGGTATCCCACCCACACTTCCGAGTTCCACCTTGCTGGCTCCAGCAGTCATGAGATAACATTTGACCTTGAGATGGTGGGTACCCCGGGTTCACCTTGGGACAGGTGTCCAATTGAGAAGACAGGTAGGTAAGAAAGAGCAAGCTATTAGAGATCCTTGAAGCTTAAGGTGGAGAGCTTTCAGTTAACTTGAGTGCCATTGGCTTTAGAAGAGAGAGTGATGAGGTGAGATCGATGATTCTTGTTTCTGGTTTAGGATAGCCTGCAGCAGGAAGAGCCTGGAGATAGAAGTGGATAAACTTGGAGACAGGCGAGTGGGGAGACAACAGATTTCTCATACGAGGTGATTAAGAATGGCAGTGAGACTGCAGCCCTAGTTTTGGCGGGGGAGAAGCTGCTTCCTGGAACACTCCAATAGGAAGCAGTAGTTTAATCTTTACAAATCACTCCCTGAATTTGGGGATTTGTTTCCACCTTGATTCTTATTTCCTCCAGCCCTCAGACCTCAAGCTAAAGTGGATTTTAAAGAAAATCCAATCCACATGTTTCTAACTTATTCATGCATTGAAACCAATGGGACAACCAAGGTGTCTTTAGAGTCCTTCTGTATCTTTCTGAAAACCAGGAAGTCATGCTTTTACCAAAATTCAGTCAAACCTTGGGTTTAAAGCGATGGATTGTGATTTGGGAGTGAGCCTTGTGTGTAAGCCTTGCCGTTGGGCCATGTCACATCCTGAGTCACCTGGATGGGTGTCAGGGACTGCCTTGGGATCCATGGTGTGCCCCCATGCCTTCACACCAAATGAGAGTCTCTGGGCTGGGCTTAGAGGAATGGACCATGATGCTCCGGGGAGGCTGTCACCTTCCTCGAGATCACAAATTGAAAACCAGCCAAGTGGCAACAAGCAGGGCAGAACCTTGGATCCTCTCCTTTTGGCCTAGGCTCAATATTTCCTGCTCTGAAGAGTGTCTGGGATGAACCACCTTTCTGGTGAAGGACTGGCTGGCAGGGGGGTGCTTGCTTAGCACTTGCTTGCAAAAGTCTCACGTTAAAACTTGGAGAATAAGCCGAAATTGGGGCTTGGTACAAGCCACGTGAGTGATTCCCTGCTGGTGGAGAAATATGGTCCTGTCACAGAGCTAACTCTGGTCAACCCGATGGAAAGGTCCCCTGAGAAATGACATGGCCAGGAGGCCCCTGGAAATGATTTCCTGAAGAACACTTCCATTTCAGAACAAAATAATAATAATGTTCCTTTGTCATTTTTGTTCATTTTTCTTGTTACTCTCTGAAAGAAGTCAGAAGTAGCATCATTTCTCTGATGAGCCAGTGTTGCCTAGATTTTTTTATGGTATTTGTGAAGTGCTTACTGTGTACCAGGCACTGTAATAATAATAATAATAATAATAATAATAATAATAATGATAATAATAGCATTTGTTAAGCACTTACTATGTGTGAAGCACAGTTCTAAGTACTGCGGGGGATACAAGGTGATCAGGTTGTCCCACCTGGGGCTCACAGTCTTAATCCCCATTATACAGATGAGGTAACTGAGGCACAGAGAAGTTACGTGACTTGCCCAAAGTCACACAGCTGACAAGTGGCACAGCGGGATTAGAACCCATGACCTCTGGCTCCCAAGCCCATGCTCTTTCCACTGAGTGACGCTGCTTCCTTGTACTAAGCTCTGGGGTAGTTATGAGATAATCAGGTTGGACATAGTCCCTGTCCCACATAGGGCTCCCACTCTTAATCCCCATTTTAGAGATGAGGCAAAGGGAAGTTAAGTGACTTGCCCAGTGTCACACAGCAGATAGGAGATGGAGCCAGGAATAGAACCCAGATTTTCTGACTCCCAGGCATGTGCTTTTTCCATTAGGCAGTGCTACTTCTCTACTTTAAAGAGTATAGGTCTGTGAATCAGAAGGTCTAAATTCCAGTCCTAGCTCTGCTGCTGGTCTGCAGAGTGACCTTGGGCAGAACTCAAACTCTGGGCTTCAGGTTTCTTACCTGTAAAATGGGATTGATGGTATCTGTCTCTCCTTACCTTGCAGGGATGTTATAAGGACAGAATGAGAAGCAGTATGGCCTAGTGAAAAGAACATAGGCCTTGGGAGTCAAAGGACTTGGGTTGTAATCCCAGCTCTGCCACTTGTCTGCTTTGAGAGCTTGGGCAAGTCACTTACTGTATCTGTCAGTTACTAAATCAGCAAAATGGGGATTAAGACTATGAGCCCCATGTGGGACATGGACTATATCTACCCCAGAACTTAGTACAATGCCTGGCATATAGTAAGCATTAAACAAATACCATTTTTTAAAAAAGAGATAATCCATTTGAAAATGGTTTGGACACATATAAGCACACGATATGAAGAGGTATAAAACAGGTAGCTATTGAAATTCCTGGTCAGTTTACTCCCTTACTGCCATAACTTTTTCTCCTCTTGTCTCTATTTCTCCATTTTCTCAGCTTCCCCATCAGTCCAAAATGTAACTGCGAAAATATACTTCCTCTCCCAGTTACACTTTTCACTATCTGATTAAAAATGAAAGCACTCTTGTTCTAATTGGTATAATTTAAACTGAACAGATTGCATTGAGAGGAAATTAAATTCCTTCATGCCATTTCATTAAGACTGTAGGGAATTCAAATTGGACTTCAAAAATATTTTCAGACATTTCCCTCTGAAAATTCATTTTAACTGTCCCGACTCATATGTCTCTGAAGGCTCAAAATAATCCAAAGTTGATTTTCAACTTTGATATTAATTCCTCACAAGCCTTCCACTATGAATTTTCAGCACCCAAGTTTACAACGGCCACCCTTAGCAGTTACATATTTATTCCCATCTTCAACACTTGAATACTCAATTGTACATTCAATTATTTCTTTAGACATCTATACCACTGGCTTTTATTTCCTTGTTCCTCCACCTTTAACCAATCTTTCCTGACTTACTCCAAGGCTGGCGCATTCCCCACCCAGGTCCTCCGGATTCCAAGGTGCAGAACTCCAAAGCAGAGCAAGGTCGGGAGCTAGAAATGAAAATGCCAGGCATAAAGGCATCAGGTGAGATATCCGAGGTGGACGGGGGATGAAGCAGCTGAAAACTAGATTGTTGGCACAGTATAAAGCCATGCAAATGCCCAGCTCTGTTCTGATTCAAAACTCAGCTGAAATAATTCAGCATCCAAGAGTCACAACCATTTTTTTTTTTTTGGGGGGGGGGGTACTCTATAACATCCTCCCCCTGAAACATGATTTCAAATGGTCAGAGCAGATTCTATAAAAAGTCATTAGGGCGACAGAGAGATGAGACCATTTGTTCATTTGTTAGCGAGGAAGTCCTTGCTCCCGAGCGATTCAGCGAGGCCTCTCGGAGTTAGATGCAAGCCCGGTTCAACAGCGCCCTCTAGGGCCTGACGTCTGGTAATGACCCCAGTCTTCTAAAAACCCTTCCTGGCCTTCGAAATCGTTCAAAGATAAGATTCTATCGCTCATTAAAGACCTCACGAGGAAACGCTTCACCTACCTGGAAAGAACACAGAATAGTCACACATTGGAAAATCATTTCATAACCTGCTAGACGTGACTCAAACACGGCCGGGGGATACTGTGCGGAAGAAGGAATGATGAATGGGGCAGCTGCCTCGGCCCAAGCAAGATCTGTGAATGGGCTGGAATAGATTTGGACATTTGGGTGAGTGGAACACTGACCTGCAGGAACAATCAGTTTACCAAGGTAGCAGGTGTTTGGAGGCCCCTAGGCGATGCTTTCAATTAGATGCTTTAGGCCTAATCAGAGAGCAAAGCAACTTTAGAGAAGCAGCCCAGTCCTGGGAATCAGAAGGTCATGAGTTCTAATTCTGCCTCTTCCACTTGTCTTCTATGTGACCTTGGGCTAATCACTTCACTTCTCTGTCTCCTGCCTACTCTGACTGTGAGCTCCATGTGGGACAGACTCCTCAACTGACCGAGTGCAACTACCTCAGTGCGTAGAACAGTGCTTGACACATAAGTGCTTAGCAAACACCATTACTATTATTATTATTAGAGTCATCTTCAGACTGGAAGGACAAATAGGTACAATAGCAGTCTCTACTTCTATGCTTCTCGTTCATTCATGTCTTCTCCTCACCCATTAGTTTATTTTCCCAAACATGTTGCTTTCTAGAAACATAGACTCAAGCTGAAAAGGAAAGTGAATACATGTAGGATTCAGAACCCAAACTAGAAACAAATAAATCAGAAAATTTAGAGTACATTTCCGACAATGATCCCATGGAAAGAACATGTCTCTGGGAATCAGAAAACCTGGGTTCTAGTCTGGCTTTGTGAAGTAGGACTATGCCATGAGGAATGGAGGATTCTGAAGACCCTCCCAGGAGATTCCATGAGGTGGAAGGCTCAGTACAGTGCTCTGCAAACAGTATGCACTCAATAAATACCATTGATGATGTTCAGAACAGCCCCAGCCAGCATCCTGAAAAAGTACCTGGCTAGCATGGATGGCAAAGACCACAGTTGCTGTGTTACAGTGCTGGAGTACAGCATCAATGATACTATCCTGTAAACACTTCTGACAATAATTATTGTGAAATAAAACATGGAAAAACTTCACAGTTTGCTGCATTTTTGCCCCTCTGTGCACTCGTTGGAAAATCTACACACACTGCCTCCACTTCCTAATCTGTCACTTAATTTCTCTATGCCTCAGTTACCTCATCTGTAAAATGGGGATTAAGAGTGTGAGCCCCATGTGGGACAAGGACTGTGTTCAACCTGATTACCTTGTATTTATCCCAGTGTTTAGAAAAAGTACTTGGCACACAATAAGTGCTTACCGAATACCACAATTATTATTATTTCCTCTCATCCAACTCCCTCCTTGATCCTCTAAAAACTGTCTTCTTCCCCCTTGACTACATTGAAACTATACTCTCCAAGGTCCCAATGTCCTTCTTGCCAAATGTAACAGTCTACTCTGTCCTAATCCTCCTCAATCTCTTATCACCCTTTTCCTGCACACAGTAAGCGCTCAATAAATACAATTGATTGATTGACTGTCTCTATATGTTGTCAACTTGTACTTCCCAAGCGCTTAGTACAGTGCTCTGCACACAGTAAGAGCTCAATAAATATGATTGATAGATTAGGAGGCCTTCCCAGGCTGCTCCTTCCCCTCCCCACGCCACCTGTATATATGTATATATGTTTGTACATATTTATTACTCTACTTACTTATTTATTTATTTTATTTGTACAGATTTATTCTATTTTATTTTGTTAATATGTTTTGTTTTGTTGTCTGTCTCCCCCTTCTAGACTGCTGTTGGGTAGGGACCATCTCTATAATGTTGCCAACCTGTACTTCCCAAGCGCTTAGTACAGTGCTCTGCACACAGTAAGCGCTCAATAAATAAATACGATTGAATGAATGAATGAACTACCTAACCTTAGTCTCGGACATAATCCCTTCCTGGTAATTCTCCTATCTCTCTGTCCCTTCCACCTAGGCTTCTTTTTCTTGCTCCTCTTCTACCTCCCACCCCCTAACTGTGGGAGTGCCTCAAAGTTCTGTTCTGAGTCCCCTTCTATTCTCCATCTACACCCACTCCCAAGGTTTCAATTACCGTCTTTATTGGAAGATTCCCAAATCTACCTCTCCAAGTCCCAGCCACTCTCTTCTCTCCAGTCTCCTCTTGCCAACAGGACATTTCTTCATGTGTACCCTGTACCCTGTGGGCACCTCAAGCTCAAGATGTCCAAAATGGAACTCCTCATCTTCCTTCCTAAATCTTCTCCTCCTCCTATTATTCCCATCACTATTGACAAGATCACCATCTTTCTGGTCACTCAAGCCTGTTACTTTGGAATTATCCTCAACATCTCTCTCTTTCATGCCCTACAATTACTGTAGGTTCCTTCTTAGCAACATTTCCATCCTTCTCCATCCCAACTGCCACTACACTGGTCCAAGCACTTGTCATATCCCAACTTGAGTACTCCATCAATTTCCTCACAAATCGCTCTGCCCCTAGGCTCTCCCTTCTCCAGGCAATACTTCACTTTTCTGGCCAGGTCATTTTTCTAAAATACCATTCCATGTGTATCTCCCCATTCCTCAAAAACCTCCAATGGTTGTCCATTTCTCCTTGAATCAAGCTCAAATCAATGACCACTGTGTTAAAGTCCTCAATCAGTTCTCTCCCTCTATTTACCCTCACTCTTCTCCCACTAGATATAAAGGTGCATGCTTTGTTTCTCTCAGGCCAAACCTACGCACTGTACCCTTTTCTCATCACTCTCATACCAACCTCCAATCAGCCTCCCTCTTGCCTGGAACTCTCCCTTCTCATTCAGCAGACCACTGCTCTCCCCATCTTCCAGGCCCTTTTAAAATCATGTTTTCCTGGAGGGCTCTCCTGATTAAAGTCTCTTCTCCCCACCCTGTTTCTCACCAGTTTCCATGCCACCAAAGGCACAGAGGAATTAAGTGACTTGCCCAAGGTAACCCAGAAGACAGGTGGAGAGAGAACACCCTGCTCTCTCTCCCTCCCTCCAGGCTAGTATCTCCTCCTGCCTACAGGACATCTCCATCTGGATGTCTGCCCACTATCTAAAACTCAATATGTCCAAGACTGAACACCCTATCTTCCCTCCCAAACCCGGCCCTCTCCCTGACATTCCCGTCACTGTAGACTGTCACTGTAGATGGCAAGCACTACCATCCTTCCCGTCTCACAAGCCCGCAACCTTGGTGTCATCCTCGACTCCACTCTCTCGTTCACCCCACACATCCAATCCGTCACCAAAACCTGCCAGTCTCACCTCCATAACATCACAAAGATCCGCCCTTTCCTCTCCATCCAAACCACTACCTTGCTGGTTCAATCTCTCATGCTATCCCAACTGGATTACTGCATCAGCCTCCTCTCTGATCTCCCATCCTCTTGTCTTTCCCCACTTCAGTCTATACTTCACTCTGCTGCCCAGATTATCTTTCTACAGAAATGTTCTGGGCATGTTATTCCCCTCCTCAAAAATCTCCAGTGGCTGCCTGTCAATCTACGAATCAAGCAAAAACTCCTCACCCTCGGCTTCAAGGTTCTCCATCACCTAACCCCCTCCTACCCCACCTCCCTTCTCTCCTTCTACAGCCCAGCCCACACCCTCCTCTCCTCTGCCACTAACCTCCTCACTGTGCCTCATTCTCGCCTGTCCCACCGTCAACCCCCAGCCCACGTCCTTCCCCTGGCCTAGAATGCCCTCCCTCCACACATCCACCAAGCTAGCTCTTTTCCTCCCTTCAAAGCCCTACTGAGAGCTCACCTCCTCCAGGAGGCCTTCCCAGACTAAGCCCCCTTTTTCTTCTCCTCCTCCCCATCCCCCCCCACCCTACCTTCTTCCCCTCCCCACAGCACTTGTATATATTTATACAGATTTATTACTCTATTTATTTTACTTGTACATATTTACTATTCTATTTATTTTGTTAATGATGTGAATATAGCTATAATTCTATTTGTTCTGATGATTTTGACACCTGTCTACATGTTTTGTTTTGTTGTCTGTCTCCCTCTTCTAGACTGTGAGCCCGTTGTTGGGTAGGGACCATCTCTATACGTTTCCTACTTGTACTTCCCAAGTACAGTGCTCTACACACAGTAAGCTCTCAATAAATATGATTGAATGAATGAATGAATGAATGAATGTGGAGGAGCTGGGATTAGAACCCAGGTCCTTCTGACTTCCAGACCCATGCTCCATCCACTAAGAGACACAACCACTGGAGGTTCTTGAGGAGTGGGGAAAATGATCTTGTAGAAAAATGATCTGGGCAGCAGGGTGAAGTGTGGGCTGAACTGAAGACAGCCAGGTGGCTGGAAGGTCAGCAAGGTGGCTAATGCAGTAACCAAGGAGGGATAGAATAAGTGCTTGCTCAACACTGTAGCAGTTTGGATGGAGAGGAAAGGGTGGATTTTAGCAACGTTGTGGAGGTTGAACCGAAAGGATTTGGTGACAGATTGAATATGTGGGTTGAATGAGAGATATGTGTTGAGGCTAATGCCAAGGTTATGGGCTTGTGAGACAAGGAGGGTGGTGATGCTATCTAAAGTGATGGGAAAGTCAGGGGAAAGCAGCAGAGTGAAGTATAGACCAAAGTGGGGAGAGACAGGAGTCATGGAGGTCAGCAAGAAGGTGGATGAGGTAATGAAGGCAGGCTAGGTTAAGCAATTGGACCAGTGTGTAGCATAGTAGCAGTTTGAATAGAGAAAAAGAGATGGATTCTAGAGATTTGTGTAGGAAGAACAGACAGGATTTGATGACAGACTGCATCTGTGGGTTGAATGAGAGAGATGATTTGAAGATAATGCCAAGGTTTTATCACTGTTCTTGTTTTTTATGTTGTTTTCATGTTTCTACTGTTTCGTCCTTCCTTATGTGTTTGTCACCATTCCCCTTCTCCTCCCTTATTCCCTGATGGTATGCTGCTTAGGAGCCAGGGAACATGTCTACATTTCATCTGTGTATTTCTCCCTGTGCTTAGTACAGTGCCCTGCACAAAATGAAAACTCAGTAAGCATTATTATTTCTACTACTAACCCCAGTCCAAACTCTGACCAGACTCTGGCTCAAACTTCCACTGCGAATGAGACTCAGCTAGGTCTAGGGCTGGGGCTAGACTAGGACTGGAGATGGAACTGGGGGTGGGATTGGGGGTAAAATTGGGGATGGGATTGGGTCTGGAACTAGACTGGGACAGGAGATAGGCCTGGGTGTGGGACTGGACTGGGAGAGGAGATGGACTGAGGAAGAGCCAAACCTGGGCAGGGATTGGTCTGGCTGCTATGGAACTGGGTGGATACTACTATTACTACTACTACTGGGCCTGAGACTAGTTGGGGACATGGAATGGACTGAATCTAGGTCTGGGGTTGGGTCTGGGATTGGATTGGACCAGGATGGTATTAGGGCTGGGACTTGGGTTGGAACTGAGAAAGGGACTGGGATGATAATTGGACTGGGCAGGGACTGGGATTGAACTAATGACTGTACTATTTATTTAGTACATAGAATGAGCCAAGCACTGTACTAAACTCTGGGGTAGATACAAGATAATCAGATCAGGCACAGTAGTCCCTCTCCCACAAAGGGCTTATAGTCTAAATAAGAGGGAGGGTGGTATTAGATCCCTACTTTGCAGTTGAAGGAACTGAGGCACAGAGAAGTTAAATAACTCACCCAAGGTCACACAGAAGGCAAGATGAAGACCTGGGATTCGAAGTCAGGTCCTCTGAATCCCAGTCCTATGCTTTTTTCACTAGGCCACACTGCTTCCTAACTGGATTTGGAATAGGACTCTACTGCAAACATTTGATATTCATCCCTCCCTCAGCCCCACAGCAATTAGATAAATATCGCTAATGTTTTTATTCATATTAAGGTCTGTGTCCCCATCTAAACTGCAACTCCTTGTGGGCTAGAAATGTGTCTACCAACTCTGTTGTTTTAAATCAATCAATCATATTTCTTGAGTGCTTAATGTGTACAGGACACTGTATTAAACTCGCCCAAGTACTAAATACAATGCTCTTCACACAGTAAGTACGCGGTAAATATCACTGATTGGTTTGATTTGATTGGACTGAGTTTTGCTTTGGTGGGAATGAGAATGGGACTGAATTGGTCGTAGTAGTGGTAGCAGCAGTAGTAGTAGTAATAGTAGCAGAAGAAGAACTAGGAGTAATAGCTTTCATTGAGCATTTTTGGGTGTAATCCTCTGTACTAATGACTGGTCTGGGACTTGGATAGGACTAGACTGGGATGAGAGTGGGATGGGACTGGGACTGGGACTGTGTTTGTCTGGGGTTGGTCTTGGACTGACCAGGGGCTGGGGCCGGTCCAGACTGGGACTGGCCTGGTACTAGAGGGTGATTAGAACCAGACCTACCTCCTAACCCAACCCTACCACCCAGCCCTCACCCCCCCACCCCGACTAGCCCTGATCCCCAGTCCCAATCAATCATATTTATTGAGCCCTTACTGTGTGCAGAACACTGTACTAAGCACTTGGGAGAGTACAATATAACAGAATTGGTAGACACCCAGGTCTGACTCCTCTTCCTAGTCCAATCACCAGCTAGCCCAACCAACCCCCAGCCCTAACCTCGCTTGCTAGGCCCAATGCCTCTTCTGAGCACCATCCCACATCAGCTTTGAGGTGTACTTATTAGGGTGCAGGGACCAGAGGAAAAAATTGCCGGTGCCTAGAGCTCATTCCTTGTTGTTTTTTTTCTGTTTTGTTTTCTTTTGTTGTCTGTCTCCCCCTTCTAGGCTGTAAGCCCGTTGTTGGGTAGGGATTGTCTCTATTTGCTGCCAAATTGTACTTTCCAAGCACTTAGTACAGTGCTCTACACACAGTAAGCGCTCAATAAATACGACTGAAAGAATGAATGAATGAACTCCTGAGAAGGAAGTGATATTCTCCCTGACTGATATTGTAGGAGCACTTGGGCAGCTGCTGGGGCTAACTTCCCTGAGGCTTCCACTCCATTTACACTTATTAAGATGATCTCATTGCCTTTACCATAGCCATCTCATGCCAACTGCCAAATAAACTTCCTGCTCATTCAGAGCCTTATAAATAGTGCTTATGTCTGTTGAGTGGCAGGGGAGGGGAGTAGTGGGGAGAAGAGATCTGTGAAGGAGGCAGGATGTAGTTTCCAAAGTGGGTCCCACCCCTACCCTTGTCTGGAAAAGCCAGAGCATCAGTGGTTTTTATTAATAATAATAATAATAATGGCATTTATTAAGCACTTACTATGTGCAAAGCATGTTCTAAGTGCTGGGGAGGTTACAAGGTGATCAGGTTGTCCCACGGGGGGCTTACAGTCTTAATCCCCATTTTACAGATGAGGTAACTGAGGCCAGAGAAGTTAAGTGACGGCAGGTCCTTGCTGCAGCACTGGAACCAAAGGAGACGTCATGGGTCAAAGAGCTTCCTTGCCCAGTGCCAACAAGTTCTGAAACTAATGAAATAAATATGATTGAAATAATGACTGGTCTTACCCGGTTCCCTTTTTTGCCCCCTAGGGGAGTAGTGATTCAAGATGACAAGTGGGGGTGGAAATTGGGGTAGGTTGGACATGCTGAAAGGCTTGGGGAGATGGCTTGTCATTTATTTTACTCTAGATTGTAAGCTCCTCTGCCACTTCATTGTATTAGACTCTTGCAAATGCTTAGGACTCTGTTCTGCCCATAGTAAGGATTCAATAAATACCATTAATTGATTGATTGATGGAGCATTCAAGGACTAAAAACTGTGTCTAATCTGAGTACCTTGTATCTGTCCCAGTGCTTAACAAAGTGCTCGGCACATGGCATCCAAAGTGCTACCTTGTTGGTACAATCTCTCATCATATCCCAACTGGATTACTGCATCAGCATCCTTTCTGATCTCCCAACCTCCTGCCTCTCCCCGCTTCAGTCTATACTTCACTCTGCTGTCTGGATTATCTTTCTACAGAAACGCTCTGGGCACATCGACCCCCTCCTCAGAAATCTCCAAGGGTTGCCTATCAACCTTCGTATGAAGTAAAAACTCCTCACTATTGGCTTCAAAACTCTCCATCACCTTGCACCCTCCTACCTCACCTCCCTTCTCTCCTTTTACGGCCCAGCCCCCACACTCCGCTCCTCTGCCCCTAACCTCCTCACTGTGCCTCATTCTCGCCTGTCCCGCCATTGACCCCTGGCCCATGTCCTACCTTTGGCCTGGAATGCTCTCCCTCCTCACATCCACCAAACTAGCTCTCTTTCCCCCTTCAAAGTCATACTGAGAGCTCACCTCCTCCAGGAGGCCTTCCCAGACTGAGCCCCCCTTTTCCTCTGCTCCTCCTCCCCCCCATCGCCCTTACTCCCTCCCTCTGCTCTACCCCCTTCCCTGCCCCACAGCTGTTGCGTATTTTTGTACATATTTATCATTCTATTTATTTATTAATGATGTGTATATATCTATAATTCTATGTATATATTTTGATGCTATTGATGCCTGTTTACTTGCTTTGTTATTTTGTCTGTCTCCCACTTCTAGATTGTGAGCCCATTGTTGTGCTTAGTACAGTGCTCTGCACACAGTGAGCGCTCAATAAATACGATTGAATGAATTGTTGGGTAGGGATTGTCGCTGTTATCGAATTGTACTTTCCAATTGCTTAGTACAGTGCTCTGCACACAATAAGCGCTCAATAAATACAATTGAATGAATGAATGAATGAATGGTAAGTACTTAATATATTAGTATTAAGACCGGTAATAATAATAATAATTAGTAAGTCCAAGACCAACCCCAGCCAAAAACCTTCCCAGTCCCAGTCCCTTTCCTCAGTACATCTGTTCATTCAGTTACTTATTCAGCTATTTCATCCTAATGTACTTGAGTTACTTCCTGAACTATCTTCCTCTTCCTCATTCTCTGCATTCTTGTAAACAATTTAATGTCTGTCCATTATTGTAGATTATCAGCCCCCTGAGGACCAGGATCATGTCTTTGGCTTCTGGTGTACTCTTCCAAGAGCTTAGGATAGTGTTCTGCACAAAGTAGGCATTGGCTGATTGGTTAATTGATTGACTAGGTAGCGTCAGCTCCTGGAACTTTCCCTCTGAGGATTTTTTCCATCCCTGTCATCATTCTTGCAGCTTTTCTCTGGCCCCTCTCCAGCTTCTCCACTTTGTTTATAAAGCTCGGTGTTTTTAGTGGGGGAGGGGAAAGGAGCTGGACCTCCCCCAGTAGTACAGGTCTGACCCTCAGGTCCCTTCAGAAAACAACATGACAACTTTGACATTGGAAGGGAAAAATAGAAATAAACTAGTCCTGCCTCCTGTAAGAGCATTATGACTCCGATATCAATCAGCCAAGGCAATTTATTGAGTGCTTACTGTATGCAGAACACTGGACTAAGAGCTTGGGAGAGTATCATAAAGTAGACATGATCCCCTGCCCTCAAAAAGCTTACAATCTAGTGGGGAAGAGATATGCTAAAATAAATTACAGATAGGGGAAACAACCAGGTTTATGAATATGTATGTAAATACTGGGAGGGTGAAGTGAGTACCTAGGAGCTTAGGAGGTCCAGGGCTCAAATCATAGGTGACACAGAAGGGGAAGAAATAGGTTGGGGAGATGAAAGGTTAGCTAAGGAAGGCTTCCTGGTGTAGATGTGATTTTAATAGGGCTTTGAATATGGGGAGAGTGCCCAGGGTGCTAGGAGCCACCTAGCAGTTGCCTTGCCCCAGGGGCACCCGGAGAATTGGCTACCATCACAGTGTAAGGAGAAACCAGCACTTTCCAAACTGCATAAAAAGGGACGAAGACGTGCGTTGTAAGGTCAATCATCTTCTCTGGCCAACTGGCTAGAACAGTTCTTGTGCCAAGGGATTTAAGTGGCTTCTAGCAAACTGACGGGTGCACTTTGCCAGCCGCCCTGCTTTAGGGGTTATTCCTCTGCTTCTTTGAGGAAATTTCCAGCTGTCCCTGCCTCCCCCTGGACGCTTCGGAGACCCTAAGGGGAGGGTAAATTTCCGTAGTTTCGTTTCATAAATGGAAAAGCCCCGGGAAATTTCCACTTTGCGGGGAGCGCCTCTTCTCCTTCCAGCAGGGGGCAGTGTTGCTTAGCTGCTGCCTAGTCCTTCGGCACAAACCACAGCAACTGAGCTTTGATCCAAGATGGGAATGAAATTTCACAAGTGATTCCCTCTGATCTGGATTATTATTATCACTAACATTATAACTATCATTTACACTGTGCACGGCCCTGTGCAAAGCTCAGGAATAAACATAAGAGAAACAAATTCAGGCACATTTCTTACTTCCAAACAGAGAGGTGGTACATCCTAATGAATGGAACATCCACCTGAGAGTCAAAGGACGTGGGCTCTAATCCCGGTTTCGCCAATTACTTGTTGTGTGACCCTCACTTTCCTCATCTGTAAAATGAGGATTCAATTCCTGTTCTCCCTCCTACTTAAACAAAGATCCCCATGTAATTCAGGTAAAAGCAGTGTGGACTTGTGGCAAGAGCAAGGACTTGAGAAACCGAGGATGTGGGTTCTAATCTCGGCTCTGTCACTTATCTGCTATGTGACCTTGGCAAGTCATTTAACTTCTCTGTGCCTCAGTTCCTTCCTCTGTAAAATGAGAATTAAGACTGTCCCACTGAAGGTTTGTGTTGTGCCTCCAGCTTGGGCCACAAGACTGGAAAGTGAAGATAAATCACTGGTAAACTCATCAGCGATGGCCTTCTGTTATTCAGTGAATGTGTCCAGCATCAACTCCTCAACACAGATTTTCACTTCTCGGGTAAGACCAAGACATCTCTGAAAGTGCCCAAGACCTAAACAGTGGCCACTTACTGATAATACCATTGTCAGACAAAGACACCGAAAAGATGCTAATATGATCACTGCTCTGAGTGACTCAGAGGGCTGGACTGATTATCCCCCAAGATGAGCTGAATGGTCTCTGATGATGAAACCCATGCATTGTCACACCCTGACAGATGAATGTCCTCCTGTAAGGTGTACTGTAACTAACTAGCTGTAACTAATTAGGGTTAGGGGTAGTCCAACTCTAGACTGTTATTTACTTGGGGACAAGAAATGTGTCAAGAGCTCAGTCCAGTGCTCTATATGCAGTAAGTGCTTAATAAATACAACTGATTGATTGAAATATAACACAGGTAAGGAAATTTGCACAACATTTAAACTGCCATATCAGAGGCAGGAAACCCCAACTGCCTCAACCAATAAAACCAATGACTAGCTGTCCTTCTTCGGTATTCTATCCTACTTATTTTATTTTGTTGGTATGTTTGGTTCTGTTCTCTGTCTCCCCCTTTTAGACTGTGAGCCCACTGTTGGGCAGGGACTGTCTCTATGTGATGCCAATTTGTACTTCCCAAGCGCTTAGTACAGTGCTCTGCACATAGTAAGCGCTCAATAAATACGATTGATTGATTGATTATACTTTCTCTCAGGAGTCTTTAAAATCATGGTCCCTGCTGGAAGAAAACACCAGAATTGGTTTAATGAGAAGGAACTGAGGTTAAGGAGTGACTTACAAAGAAACAATCTATGATTCAATGCCACATATAGATCCTCTCAAACCTGCCCAAGAGACACTTATCAAAGCCAACATCATGGAATATGAAAGAAGGAAAAAGGATACATGAAAACTTGGAGGATGCTGAAGAGATGGATACTTGGCTGTGTAAACCAAACCAAGGATTTCTATGCATTACTGAAGAGTGTATGTGGACCCATCCACAACATGTGCTTGTGGATAACATGCTCAACATGTCGGAGACTGAACTCCTTGTCTTCCCTTCCAAACCTTGTCCTCTCCCTGACTTTCCCATCTCTGTTGACGGCACTACCATCCTTCCCGTCTCACAAGCCCGCAACCTTGGTGTCATCCTCGACTCCGCTCTCTCATTCACCCCTCACATCCAAGCCGTCACCAAAACCTGCTGGTCTCAGCTCCGCAACATTGCCAAGATCCGCTCTTTCCTCTCCATCCATACCGCTACCCTGCTCATTCAAGCTCTCATCCTATCCCATCTGGACTACTGCACCAGCCTTCTCTCTGATCTCCCATCCTCGTGTCTGTCTCCACTTCAATCCATACTTCATGCTGCTGCCCGGATTATCTTTGTCCAGAAATGCTCTGGGCATATTACTCCCCTCCTCAAAAATCTCCAATGGCTACCTATCAATCTGCGCATCAGGCAGAAACTCCTCACCCTGGGCTTCAAGGCTCTCCATCACCTCGCCCCCTCCTACCTCACCTCCCTTCTCTCCTTCTACAGCCCAGCCCGCACCCTCCGCTCCTCCGCCGCTAATCGCCTCACTGTACCTCGTTCTCGCCTGTCCCGCCATCGACCCCCAGCCCCCGGGCCTGGAATGCCCTCCCTCTGCCCATCCGCCAAGCTAGCTCTCTTCCTCCCTTCAAGGCCCTGCTGAGAGCTCACCTCCTCCAGGAGGCCTTCCCAGACTGAGCCCCTTCCTTCCTCTCCCCCTCGTCCCCCTCTCCATCCCCCCATCTTACCTCCTTCCTTTCCCCACAGCACCTGTATGTATGTATATATGTTTGTACATATTTATTACTCTATTTATTTATTTATTTATTTTACTTGTACATATCTATCCTATTTATTTTATTTTGTTAGTATGTTTGGTTTTGTTCTCTGTCTCCCCCTTTAAGACTGTGAGCCCACTGTTGGGTAGGGACTGTCTCTATATGTCGCCAATTTGTACTTCCCAAGCGCTTAGTACAGTGCTCTGCACATAGTAAGTGCTCAATAAATACGATTGATGATGATGATGATGATGTGCTTGGGAGGCAGAAAACCTGAGTCTGAATCCTGGCTCTGCCACTTATCTGTTGTGTGTCCTTGGGCAAATCTTTCAACTTCTCTGTGCCTCAGTAACCTCATCAGTAAAATGAAGATCAATCAATCAATCAACTAATCTTATTTATTGAGCACTTACTGTGTGTAGGGCACTGTACTAAGTACTTGGGAGAGTACTAAATCCTCCTCCCTCTGACTTAGACTGTGAACCTCATATGGGTTGGGAGCTACGTCCAACTGATTGTCTTATATCACGCTGAGAAGCAGCGTGAAGAAGAGCCCGGGCTTTGGAGTCGGTGGTCATGGGTTCAAATCCTGGCTCTGCCAACTGTCAGCTGTGTGACTTTGGGCAAGTCACTTAACTTCTCTGTGCCTCAGTTACCTCATCTGTAAAATGGGGATTAAGACTGTGAGCCCCCCGTGGGACAACCTGATCATCTTGTATCCCCTGAGTGCTTAGAACAGTGCTTTCCACATAGTAAGTGCTTAATAAATGCCATTATTATTATTATTATTATTATTAAATCTACCCCAACACTTAATTCAGTGCCTGGCACATAGTAAGAACTTAAAAAGTATCATAACAATACCAAAAACAAAGCAGACCAAGCCCAGCCTGACTTCTGCCATTACAAATTTACTCTAGCTTGCTATAACTCAGGTCTCTCTTTACTTGGTGACATTTCTTTCCTCCCTCATCAAATTCCATGCCCCAAAACTCTCTCTCATTAAAGCCTCCAAATTTTAGTTCCTTACCCAGTGCCCCATCCCCTCCTTCTCTAATCCCTGAGAACCTTGACAACTACTTTAAAATTAAAATTAAAACCATGAGAACTTCCCAAGGTTTCTCCATCACCCCCATGTTATGAGAAGCATGGCATAGTGAATGGAGCACATCCTGGGAGTCAGAAGGTCATGAGTTGTAATCCCATCTCCACCATTTGCCTGCTGTGTGACCTTGGGCAAGTCACTTCACTTCTCTGTTCCTCAGTTCCCTCATCTGTAAAATGGGGATTAAGACTGTGATCCCTTAGGTGGGACAGGAACTGTGTTCAACCCAATCTACCCCAGCACTTAGAACAGTGCCTGGCACATAATAAGAATTTAACAAATACCATAATTATTGTTATTTTAGCTCTTCTATCCACTCCCAGACTTTCTCCTGCTTCCATGTTGCTTCTCAAGAGATGGTATCCCACCTACTCTTTAAATCCACCACCTTTACCTATGCCACCGACTCTATCTACTCTTCCCACCTAAAAGCCATCATTCCCACCATTCTCCCCATTGTACTCATTGCTTTCTTTGACCTCTCACTCTGTCTTGGTTCCCTCCTTCATAGATGCCCAAATGTTCCCCATACTAAAAAAGGCCTCTGTCAACCCCCTCTATCACCCAATATCCCTAGGCCCACTCAATTGGTGGTATTTAATGAGCAGAGCACCATACTAAGCAATAGGAAGAGTATAACGTAAGAGTCGGTAGGCCCATTCTTTGCCCACAAGGAGTTTATAGTCTAGAAGAACAGGTCATTTACACCAACTGTCTTCATTTCCTCTCCTCTTGTTCATTTATTGGCCAGTACAGTCAGCCTTCAATTCCTTCATTCCATTGGAACTACCTTCTCTAAGGCCACCAATGACCTCTTTTTAGCCTAATCCTCCATGACCTCTCAGCTGCCTTTGAGATTGAGGATTACTCCCTCCTCCTTGAGACACTCTCAGGCCTTGGTTTTGCTGACATGCAACTAGCCTGACTCTTCTACCACTGTGACTGATCTTCTCAGGTTTGTTTACTGACTCACTTTCCATCTCTCTTCCCTGCTGTGTTCTGCATCCCCTACTCTTCCCTTACTCTCCTGGGGAGCTCATCTAGTCTCATGGTTTCAGTTAACTCTCTATGAAATCAATCAATGATATTTATTGAGCATTTACTAAGTACAGAGCACTGTATAAAGTGCTTTGGAAAGTACAATAATAATAATAATAATAATGGCATT
The DNA here is from genome assembly GCF_015852505.1 of Tachyglossus aculeatus. Classification (NCBI taxonomy): domain Eukaryota; kingdom Metazoa; phylum Chordata; class Mammalia; order Monotremata; family Tachyglossidae; genus Tachyglossus; species Tachyglossus aculeatus. Next base: position 50,972,213 of record NC_052101.1, read on the forward strand.
TGTTAAGTGCTTACTATGTGCAAAGCACTGTTCTAAGCATGGGATGGGGGATACAAGGTGATTAGGGTGTCCAACTTGGGGCTCACAGTCTTAATCCCCATTTTACAGATGATGTAACTGAGGCTCAGAGAAGCTGTGACTTGCCCAAAGTCACACAGCTGACAAGTGGCGGAGCAGGGATTTGAACCCATGATCTCTGACTCCCAAGCCCATGCTCTTTCCACTGAGCCATGCTGCTTCTCTACACTACACTCTACAATAGAGTGAATATACATGATCTTTGCTCTCAAAGACCTTATAGCTTAGTGGGGTCATCTATGCAGATGACCCCCAACTATATTTCTCTTTCTTGAGCTGACCTTTCATTCATTCAATTGTATTCATTGAGCACTTACTATGTTCAGAGAACTATACTAAGCACTAGGGTGAGTACAATATAACAATAAACAGACACATTACCTGCCCAAAGCAAGCTTACAGTCTAGAGGGGGAAACAAACATTAATACAAATAACTAAATTACAGATATGTACTGTGGGGCTGGGAGGAGGGAATGAATAAAGGGAGTAAGTCAGGGAGATGCAGAGGTGAGTGGGAGAAGAGGAAAGGAGGGCTTAGTCAGGGAAGGCCTCTTGGAAGAGATATGTCTTCAATAAGATTTTGAAGGGGAGGAGAGTAATGGTCTGTCAAATATGATGCAGGAGGGCGTTCCAGGTCAGAGGCAGGATGTGGGTGAGAGGTGAGCAGTGAGATAAATGAAATCGAGGTAGAGTGAGAAAGTTAGCATTAGAGGAGTGAAGTGTGTAGGTTGGGGTGTAATAGGAAAGTAGCAAGGTGCGGTAGAAGGGGGCAAGGTGATTGAGTGCTTTAAAGCCAATGGTGAGAAGTTTTTGTCTGATGTAGAGGTGGACCAGCAACCACTGGAGGTTCTTGAGTGGAGAAACATGGATTGAACGTTTTTGTAGAAAAATTATCCAGGCAACAGAGTGAGGTATGGACTGGATGGGGAGAGACAAGAAGCCAGGAGGTCAGCAAGGAGGCTGATACAGTAATCAAGGCGGGATAGGATAAATGTTTGGATTAACGTGGTAGCAGTTTTGATGGAGAGGAAAAGGCAGATTTTAGCAATATTGTGAAGGTTGAAAGAGGATTTAGTGGTGGATTTAATATGTGGGTTGAATGAGGTGGAGGAGTTAAAGATAATGCCAAGGTTATGGGCTTGTGAGACAGGAAGGTTGATTGGTGCTGTCTTCAGTGATGGGAAAGTCATGGGGAGGACAGGATTTGAGTGGGAAGGTAAGGAGTTCTGTTTTGGACATACTAAGCTTGAGGTGACGGCGGGACATCCAAGTAGAGATGTCTTGAAGGTGGGGGAAATGCAAGGCTGCAGAGAGGGAGAGAGAGCAGAGTATTTGAGTATTATCCTCATAGAGCTGGTAGTTGAAGCCATGGAGTTAATGAGTACTCCAAGGGAGTGGGTGTAGATGGAGAATGGCAGGGGACCCAGAACTGAACCTTGAGGGACCCCCACAGTCAGGGAGGAGAAGCCTGCTAAAGAGATTAAGAGGCCAGAGAGTTGGGAGGAGAACCAGGATAGAATAGTGTCAGTGAAGCCGAGGTTGGATAAGGTTTCATTCATTCAATCCAGGAGAAGGGGGTGGTTGGCAGTGTCAAAGTCATATGAGGGGTCAGGGAGGGTTAGGATAGAGTAGAGGCCATTGGATTTGGTAAGAAGGAGATCATTGGTAAACTTTGAGAGGGCAGTTTCTGTGGGGTGAAGGAGATGGAAGCCAGATTGGAGGGGATCAAGGAGAGAATTGGAGGGGAGGATTTTGAGACAGCAGGTGTAGACAATTTGCTCAAGGTGTTTGGAGAGAAATGGTAGGAGGGAGATGGGATGATAAGTGCAGGAAGCCATGGGGTCAAGGGAGAGTTTTTTTAGGACAGGGGTGACATGGGCTGTTTTGAAAACAGTGGGAAAGAAGCCACTGGACAGTGAACAGCTGAAGATGGTTGTTAGGGAGGGGAAAAAGGAGGGGGCAAGAGTTTTGATAAGGTACAAAGGAATGGGGTCAGATGCACAGGTGGAGTGGGTGGCTTTCAAGAGGAAGCAGGACTTCCTCTAGAGATAATGCTGGGAAGGATGAGAGAGTTGAAGAGGGGGCTAGAAGGGGGAGGGATTGAGGAGGGGAAGGGGCACTTTTAGGGACCTCATGCCTAATAGTGTCAATTTTCTTAATAAAGTAGGTGGTCAGGCCATAGGGGGCTAGGGATGGGGGAGGCAGGGAGACAGCGGGTCTGAGGAGGGAGTTAAACATCTGGAACAGTTAGTTAGGGTGATGGGTGTCAATAAGAGTGGCTAAATAATTTTGCCAGGTAGAGGAGAGAGCAGAGTTAAAGCATGTAAGGATAAACTTGAAGTGAAAAAAGTCAGCCTGATATTTATCTTTTCACCAGCAGTGCTCTGCTGCTCGATTACAAGAGCGACGAAGGAGGACTGTGCAGGTGATCCAGAGCTGTGGGCTAGTGGTACAAGATCAACGATGGCATAGGGGAGTGAGTGAGCTGAGTTCAATAGAGAAGGTGGTATTGAGAGCATCAGTTTCATAGGTTGGGTATGGAGGCTAAATGGGGCATGATGAGTTGAGAAAATTGGATAGGGTCAAAATAGCGGAGGTATCTGTGGGCAAATAGTAAAGATTTACAGAGAGAGGGTGTGGGGGAGAAAAGGCAGGTGAGGAGGTCGGGGTCAAATAGAGTGATTTCAGAGATGGTGAGGGTAGAGACTGTGCAGTGGCTAGAGATGATGAGATCAGGTGTGTGCCCAAGTTGGTGAATGGGTGCGGTGGAACAGGAGGTCAGTGGAGTTGAGGAGTGATAGAAGATGGGTTGCAGAAGGGTCATCAGGAACCTGTAGTTGCATAATCGATGTCCCCAAGGATCAATGTAGGCATGGAGAAAGAGAGAAGGAATTTAAGAAAGGGATCAAAATGATTTAAAAAGTTGGAGGTGGGACCTGGGGGGCAGTAGATGACCATTACTAGAACCTAGAGTGGGTGGTGGAGACGGAAGATATGGGCTTCGAAGAAAAGGAAAGAAAGGGGTGGGGAGGTGGAATGCTATGGAAGCGGCATTGGGGAGGGAGAAGGAAGACAACACCTACTCCTTTCCCAGAGGGTCAAGAAGAGTGGGGGAAGATGAGCCCCCCCCCTGGAGAGAGCGGCAGGAGTGACCATCACCTGGAGAGAACCAGGTTTCAGTGCTAGTGAGGAGGAGTAGTGACTGTGTCAGGAAAAGATCAAAGATGAAAGGACGTTTCCCCACGATGGAGCAGGGTTTCCACAGACCGCACTTGGTTGAGGCTGTTGTTGGGGGCGGGTGGGGGGAGGGCTTGGGAGAGGGGACAGCTTGAGGGGTGGGGACAGGTTGGATAATAGTAATAATAATTGTGGTATTTGTTAAGTACTTACTATGTGCCAGGTGCTGTACTAAACACTAGGGTGGATACTAGCAAATCCAGTTAGACACAGTCCCTGTCCCAAATGAGGCTCAGTCTCAATCCCCATTTTACAGAAGAGATAACTGAGGCCCAGAGAAGTGAAGTGACTTGCCCAAGGTCACCCAGCAGACCAATAGTGAAGCCAGGATTAGAACCTACGACCTTCTGACTCCCCAGCCTATGCTGTATCCACTACACCATGCTTCTTCTGGGATGGGAGTGAGTTGACAGAGGGCAGATCCTCTGGGAAAAGGGATGAGGGGTGGTTCTGGGATAGGATTACAGGGATGGGGTGGGGAGGAGGGGTGGGGACGGAGCAAGGGAGGGGTGGGGATGGAGCAAGGGGTGGGGAGGGAGAGGTGTGATGGGAGGAGAGGACTGGGTTGGGTTGACTGGAGGAGAGGGATTGAAGGGAAGGGTTGTGGTGGGGTCAGTGAAGTTTGAGCATTGTAGGTGAGTTTAAAGACAGCAATAACTACTTAATCAGTTGATACCCTGAGGAGATGGTTGAATTGGCCTTGGGTCCTTGAGAGTGAAAAGGCCAGTGTGAGAAGCAGCGTGGCTTAGTGGAAAGAGCACAGGCTTGGAAGTCAGAGGTCTTTGGTTCTAATCCCAGCTCCGCCACTTGTCAGATGTGTGACTTTGGGCAAGTCACTTAACTTCTCTGTGCCTCAGTTACCTCATCTGTAAACTGGGGATTAAGACTGAAAACCCCATGTGGGACAATCTGATAACCTTCTATCTATCCCAGCTCTTAGAACAGTCCTCTGCACATTGTAAGCACTTAACAAATACCATTATTACTATTATTGTTATTTAGGAGAAAATACAGGCTGGGTTAATACGAGCTGGCAGTCCTGCATTTCCTCGTACCTCCAGGACATCTCCACATTGTGTCCACATTGTCTATAAATGAATTACTCATCTTCTCTCCTAAATCTACTCTTCCTCCCAGCTTTCCCATCTCCCTAACACCACAGTCCTCCCAGTTCCAGAAGCCCACAACCTTCAGCGTTATTGTTGCCTCCTCACGCTCCTTCAACTCACATTCAGACTATTGCCAAATCTTGACAGTTCTTTTTTCCTCAACATCTTCTGGTTCCCTCCAGTTCTCTCCGCCCAGACAGTTATCACTTTGATTCACCCTCTGGTCATAACATGGCTAGACTTATGCATCAGTCTTTTTTGTTGGTCTCCCTGCCTCCAGCCTCTCCCCTCTCCAATTCACCCCACCTTGCATTTCTGCTCTCTTTACTCATTCCTCCATAACTTTTTCTCTTAGTTCCTCTCAAGCTACTTTCCTATCTATATCATTCTCAATTCCTTGGCCTCCATCCTCTTGCTCACAATATTTTCTGACTTTGAACACCCTCCCTCCCCAAATCCGACAGAACACTTATTCAAAGCCCTCCTGATGGCCCATCTCCTTCAACATGACTTCCTTAATTAGTTCCCAGCATCCCAAATCAGCCATCTCTGGCACTGATCTCAGCACTTAGCGAATGTATGTATTCATTTGTAATTTGATTCTTTATTTTGATTACCCTGTTTGTAAATAATTTTATGTGTGTTTTCCTCTTTAGAGTGTAAAATCCTTGTGGAAATTGAATAATAGTGGTATATGTGCCAAGCACTGGGGTAGTAAATGCTCAATAAATACGATTGAATGAATATCAGGTAATCAGGTGCTCACAGTCTAAATAGGAGAGAAAACAAGAATTCAATCCCCATTTTAGAGATGAGGAAATTGAGACACAGGGAAATGAAATGACTTCGTTAAGATCACACAGCAGGCAAGTGGAGGAACTGGGATTAGAATCCAGGTCCTCTGACTTCCAAGTTCATGATTTTCCACTAGGCTTCTCTACTTCTCTATCATGACTTGTTTTGTACTTTGCAAGCACTTAAAACAGTGCATAGCAACCAGTGAAGGATCAATAAATAAAGCTACTACTATTCTTAATTTGGCTACTACCACCTCAGCCCCACTGAAGGAGTAAAAGAGGCTTCACCCTCTTCTCAGAGACGAAAGGAATCTTAAAATTAAACAATCCCTTCCACTATTGAAGTAACTCTAACATAAAGATTAGTTCACTTACCATCATGTGAAGACCTGACTTTCACTCCGACACAATCAGCCAATCAATCAATCATTTGAGAGTTTACTGTGCACAGAGCACTGTATTAAGTGCTTGGAAGAGTACAATGCAACAGAGTTGTTAGGTTCTCTACCAACAATGAATTTACATTCTAGAGGGGAAGACAGACATTAAATTACAGATATGCACATTAGGCACTGTCGGGCTGAGTTTGGGATGAATAAAGTGTATAAATCCAAGAGCAAGGGCGACACAGAGGAGAAAGGGAGTAGGGGGAATGGAGACTTATTCAGGGAAGCCCTATAGGAGACATGATTTTAATAAGGCTTTGAAGGTGCGAGAGTGGCGGTATGTCAGATATGAAAGAGGAGGGAGTTCTAGGCCAGATGCAGGATGTGGGTGAGGGGTTGGCAGCAAAAGAGATGAGATTGAGTACACTGAATAGGTTGGTGTTAGGGCTGGATTGCAGTGGAAAGAGCATGGGCTTGGGAGTTAGAGGACACGGATTCTAATTTTAGCTCCACCATTTGTCTGCTGTGTGACCTTGGGCAAGCCGCTTAACTTCTTTGTGACTCAGTTATCTCATCTGTAAAATGGGGATTAAAATTGTGAGTCTCCCGTGGGACAACATGATTACCTTGCATCTACCCCAGAGCTTAGAACAGTGTTCGGCACATAGTAAGTGCTTAACAAATACCGTAATTAATATTTATTATTATTAAGAAATCAGAGAGGTAAGATGAGGGGGCAAGGTGATCAAGTGTTTTAAAATCAATGGTAAGGAGTTTCTGTTTCATGCAGAGGCGGATGGGCAAGCATTGGAGGTTCTTGAGGAGTGGGAAAACATGGACTGAATAAGGAGTTTACAATCTAGTGGGGGAAACAGACAAAAAAATAAATTACCGCTAGAGGAAGCAACAGAGTATAAGGATATGTACGTAAGTGTTGTGGGAATAGGGGTGAGATGAATAGATGATGGGGTTACAGGAGATGCAGAAGTTAGGGGAATAGGGTGGGGAGGTGAGAGGTTAGTGAGGGAAGGCTTCCTGGAGGAGATATGATTTTAGTAGGGCTTGGAATGTGGGGTGAATGGTGGCCTGTCAGATATGATAGTTCTTTCTACCTTCACAACATCTCTAAAATCCTCCCTTTCCTCTCCATCCAAACTGCTATCACTGATTTAAGCACTGATATCCCACCTTGACTACTACTGCATCAGCCTCCTCACAGACCTCCCTGCCTCCTTTCTCTCCCCACTCCTGTCATCTTTTCTTCTGCTGCCAGGATCTGTTTTCTAAAATAAATGTTCAGTCCATGTCTCCCCACTCCTCAGGAACCCCCCAGTGGTTGCTCATCCACCTCTGCATCAAAGAGAAACTCATTTCCATCAAATTGCCCCTCCTACCATACCTCACTGATTTCCTATTAGTCATTCAGTCAGTCATTCAGTCAGTTGTATTTATTGAGTGCTTACTCTATGCAGAGCACTGTACTAAGCACTTGGGAGAGTACAATACAACAATAATCACATGCCTTGCCCACGATGAGTTTACAATCTAGAGGGGAAACCCAACCCACACACTTCACTCCTCCAGTGCCAACCTACTCACTCATACCTACTCCCTGTACCTCTATCTTGTCTACCTCAGCTCTGACCCCTTGTCTACATCCTCCCTCTGGCCTAGAACTCCCTCCTCCTTCACATATGACAGAGACCACTCTTCTCATCTTTTGAAGGCTTTGAGACTTATTAAAACAATTTCCTCCGAGGCCTTCCACACCTAAGCGCTCATTTCCTCTTTACCCTCTCCCTTCTGTGATGCACATGTGCTTGAATCTGTACATTATTATTATTATTACACTTTAAACACTTAATATTTACCCCACCTTCAGACCCACAGCAATTATGTACATAGCTGTAAATTATTTATTTATTTAAATGTCTGTCTCCCCCTCTGGACTGTAAGGTCCCTGTGGGCAAGGAACAAATGTACCAAATCTGTTATGTTGTGGCATTTAAGTGCTTACTATGTGTCAAGCATGGTACTAAGCACTGGGGTAGATACAAGGTAATTGGGTTGGACACAGTCCCTGCCCCACATAGGGTTCACAATCTTCATCCCCATTTTCCAGATGAGGGAACTATGGTACAGAGAAGTTAAGTGACTTGCCCAAGGTCACACAGCAGACAAGTGGCAGAGCCGTGATTAGAACCCAGATTCTTCTGACTCCCAGGTCTGGCTCTAACCACTAAAAAATAGTGCTTCTCTGTATATTGTACTCTCCCAAGCCCTGCACACAGTAAGGGCTCAATAAATATGATTGATTGACTGATTATTTTAATTTTTGTCCTCCTCTATAGACTGTAAGCTCCTTGTGGGGAACATGTCTACTATGTTGAAGTGTACTCTCCCTAGCACCTAATACAGTGCTCTGGACACAGTAAATGCTCAATAAATACCATTGATTGATTGAGGGATTTCAAGCCAACATGGAAGATGTGAGCAAGGGGTCAAAGGCAAGAGAGATGAGATCAAGGCACAGTAAGTGGGTTGATTCATTCACTCATTTAATCATATTTATTGAGCACTTACTGTGTGCAGAGCACTGTACTAAGCACTTGGAAAGTACACTTTGGCAACAGAGACAATCCCTACCCAACAACTGGCTCACAGTCTAGAATGAGAAGCAGGATGGCCTAGTGAGAAGCAACAGAGCCTAGTAGTAAGAGCTCAGACCTGGGAGTCAGATGACCTGGGCTCTAATCCCAGCTCTTTGACTTGTCTGCTTTATGACAAGTCACTTAATTTCTCTGTGCCCCTACTCTCTGCTACCTAGACAGTGAGCTCCATAGAGCATGGAACTGGGAGTCAGAAGGTTATGGGTTCTAATCCTGGCTCCATCACTTGTTTGCTGTGTGACCTTGGGCAAGTCACTTTTCTTCTCTGGGTCTCAGTTACCTCATCTGTAAAGTGAGGACTAAGACTGTGAGCCCCCGTGGGACAACCTGATTACCATGTATCTGCCCCAGTGCTTAAACAGGGCTTGGCACATAGTAAGCACTTAACAAATACCATAGTTATTATTGGGACTATGCCCAACCTGATATCCTTGTCTCTACCCCAAATCTTAGAATAGTGCTTGGCACATAGTAAGCACTTAACAAATATAACTTTTTAAAAAAGACAACAGCAGGCTACCAAAATGGTTGCCCTGTGGTATCTAATTGTGGTAACTGTAGACAGGGTGGGCAGAAGAGGAATTTTTAAAACATAATGAAAAGCACTTAAAACAATGCAGCAGAGCAGTGGATGCTGAGAGGAAGCAGTAGAAGATAGATGGGACTGGCTTACAAGAATTAGAAATGGAGAGGACATGCTGGATCTAGGGGCAGCGCCGAGCAGGAGAAGTGAAAGAAATGTCAGGCACTGTGGATAACAGATACAGCAGCATCAACAGGAACAATCTGTATTTAAAATTAAAACCACTGTGGAAGGAATTATTCACATATTGATCTTTTCTGCCACACTTGCCCCACCAAAAGAAAAATCAATCTTAGAGTCAGTAGTTTCACAATGGAACCTGCAGGACAGAAAGAGTGTGTGTGTGTGTGTGTGTGTGTGTGTGTGTGTGTGCATGCACATGCATGTACATGCCTATTTAGAAACTATATATCTTTATACATAAATCTATATAGTACAGATAAGCATGCTCCACAAAATTTGTCTTCACTGAATTATGGAAAGTGTTAAATATTGTGTCATTGGGAATTAAATTAGAAACAGGGAGCTACCTTCTTTTTTTTAATGGTACTTGTTAAGTGTTTATTATGTGCTAGGCATTGTACTAAGTGCTGAGGTAGATACAAGGTAATCAGTTTGGACACAGTCCATGTCCCACATGGAGTTCACAGTCTTAATCCCCATTTTACAGATGAGGAAACTGAGGCACAGAGAAATTAAGTGACTTGCCCCAGGTCACACAGCAGACAAGTAGCAGATCTGGAATTAGACCCAGGTCCTCTTTCATTAATTTCATCATATTTATTCATTCAATCGTATTTATTGAGCACTTACTGCATGCAGAGCACTGTACTGAGCGTTTACTGTGTGCAAAGCACTGTACTGAACACTTGGGAGAGTACAATGCAACAACAGTAAACAGACACATTCCCTGCCCACAATGAGCTCACAGTTCTTCTGTGCCCCTTGCAGAATGAGGCTGCTTCTCAGTGGTTTTCTAAAAGTTTAACATCAAATAATTCAGTACAGTCCATATAGAACAGCTGTTAGGGGTCTGTAAGCACTTATCTGTGGTCAGATTTTCACTTTCACAATTTATAAACATCGGCACCTTAAGATGCATGACCAGATTAACTTTCATTTTAAACCCAGCATTTCCTAGCTTTGTATTTCCTTAATGTAAGGGCTCCCCACCCACAGCGGTGACCCCAACACTCAGACTCGGTAGGGAGGTAGTCACAGGTGGGTGACAATCAGGTTTATTTTCTGGCTGGGGGTCTCGGGGCTACAGAAGCAGGTTGACCAAGTGCTGCCCCTCAGGATGGTCTGCCAGAAACAGGCAGCAGGCCAGAAGGCATGAAAAAGAGAAGAGCTCAGAGCCAAAGGAGCCAAGTCCACTTCAAGTTTAACCTTGCGTGCTTTAACTCTGCCCTCTCCTCTGCCCAGAAAAAATATTTATCCGTCCTTATTGACCCTCACGCCCATTGCCCTCGCCAGTTGTTCCAGATGTTTAACTCCCTCCTCAAACTGCCTGTCTCCCCACATCCCCCATCCCTTACCCCTAATGAACTGGCCACCTACTTTATTGAGAAAAATGAAATTATCAGGTATGATCTCCCTAAAATCTCTGAAACCCATCTCCAGTTATTCCCCCATCCTGCCCTCTCTTCAACTCTCCCATCTTTCCCAACTTTGTCAAGAGGAGATTCCCTACCTTCTCTCAAAATCTATCTCCTCCACAGTACATCCCACTCCAACTCTTTGCACCTTACCAAAACAGTTGCCCAGTTCCTTCTTCCCTCCCTTCATCTTCAACTGGTCACTTTCAAATGACTTTTTCCCCTACTGTTTTCAAACATGCCCATGTCTCCCCTGTCCATAAAAACAACCGAAACCCTTGACTCATGGCTCCCTCCAGTTATCGCCCCATCTTCTTCCTACCATTCCTCGCCAAACTCCTTGAACAAGTTGTCAACACCTACTGTCTCAGGTTCCTCTCCTCCAATTCTCTCCTTGATACCCTCCCATTTGTCATCACTCCATAGAAACTGCCTTCTCAAAGGTCACAAATGATTTTCTTCTTGTCCAATTCAGTGACCTCTACTTCATCCTAATCCCCCTTGACCTCTCAACTGCCTTCAACACCGTAGACCACCCCCCTTCTTCTGGAAACAATGTCCAACCGTGACTTCACTCACCCTGTCCTCTCCTGGTTCTCCACCTATCTTTCTGGCAGCACCTTCTCAGTCCCTTTAGTGGGTTCTTCCTGTGCCTCTCACCCCCTAACTGTGCGTGCCTTTTAAAGTTTCAGTTCTGGGTCCCCTTCTATTCCCCATCTACACCCATTCCTTTGGAAAACTCATTCTCTCATATGGCTTCAACTTCCACTTCTATGCGAGTGATTCCCAAAACTACATCTCCAGCCCAGATCTCTCTCCCTCCTTACAGTCTCGCATTTCCCCCTGCCTTCAAGACATCTCTAATTGGATGTCCCACCATCACCTCAAACTGAATATGTCCAAAACAGAACTCCTTACATTCCCACTCAAACCCTGTCCTCCCCATGACTTTCCCATAAGTGTAGACAGCACCATCATCCTTCCCATCCCACAAGCCCATTACCTTGGTGTTATTCTTTACTCCTCTCTCTCATTCAACCCACATATTCAATCCATCACTAAATCTTCTCAGTTCGACTTTCACAACATCACCAAAAATCGCCCTTTCCTCTCCTTCCAAACTGCAACCACAGTATTCCAATCGCTTATCCTATCCTGGCTTAATTACTGTGTCAGCCTTCTTGCTGACCTTCCTGTCTCTCCCCACTCTAGTCTATATTTCACTCTGCTGCCTGGATCATTTTTCTACAAAAACGTTCAGGCCATGTTTCCCCCCACTCCTCAAGAACCTCCAATGGTTGCCCATCCAACTTGGCATTGAACAGAAATTCCTTACCATCTGCTTTAAAGCACTCAATCACCTTGCCCTCTCCTACCTCAGCTTACTACTTTCCCACTACAACCCAGCCCACACACTTTGCCCCTCTAATGCCAACTTTCTCACTGTACCTCAATCTCTTCTATCTCACTGCTGACCCTCACCCACATCCTGCCTCTGACCTGGAATTCCCTCCTTCTTCATACACGTCAGACAATTACTCTCCCCACCTTCAAAGTTTTTTTAAAGGCACATCTCCTCCAAGAGTTCTGCCCTGACTACGGCCCTCTTTTCATTTTCTTCCACTACTTCTGTGTTCTATGACTTGCTCTCTTTATTCATCCCCACTCCCCACAGCACTTATGTATATATCCATAATTCTTTTTACTTATGTCAATGTCTGTCTTCCCCTTTAGACAGCAAGCTCATTGTGGGCAGGGAATGTGTCTGTTGCATTGTTGTATTGTACTTTCCCAAGCGCTTTGTACAGTGCCCTGCACACAGTAAGTGCTCAATAAATATGATTGACTGACTGACTAACTGACCAAGAACAAGCTCAGAGCCAGGCAGCTTACACCGGGGCTGCCTTTGTCATACACCCCCCCAATTCAAACCTTGGAACTCGGTCCATCCTGGGTCTTGGATCTTTTTCTGCAGGCTGGGTTTCAGGGCCTTCAGGTATTCAAACTTCTGTCTCTTCTTCCTCTCTTTAACGACTCTTATCCTGTCTCTCTGCTTCAGGAGATCAATAGCTCCTGGCCTTCTCTCAGGCCAGAGTTTGTGGAAACAGGCTGTTGCCCCCAGAAGAGGAGACTGAGTCACCAGTTCCCTGATGGCTCTCAGTTCTGAGGCTGGGTCTCTCCCAGCACTCAGAACTAGCTTGTGACCGCTTCCCCGGAGTTAGCAGGGGCTTTTCTGAGTGTATTATAATAATAATAATTATTATTATCAAGTGCCGTTGAATCGTTTCTGATTCATAGCGACTCTATGGATATATTTTCTCCAGAACGTCCTCTCTTCTGCCATAATCCATAACCTCGCTATGAGTTCTTCCATCATCATTGTTATGGTTTCTAACCATCTAGATGCTGGTCTGCCTCTTCCATGTTTTCCCTGGACTTTTCCTACTAGCATTAGTGTCTTCTTCAGAGAAACAGTCCTCCTGATTATGTGCCCAAAATATGCTCATCTAAGTCAAGTCATTTGGCCTTCCAGAGGCCTCTTTGGCTTAATTTGGTCCAAAACCTATTTGTTTGTTTTACAGGCAGTCCATGGTATTTGCAAAAGCCTTCTCAAACACCACATTTCAAAAGAATCGATGCTCTTTCTATTCTGTTTTTTCACTGTCCAGCTTTTGGATCCATACACTGACACTGGAAGCACCATAGAATTGACAGTTTGTGGCAATTGTTACATCAGTGCATTTCATGACTTTTTCTAGGCTCTTCATAGCAAAGCTTCCTAACATTAATCTTTGGCATATTTTTGAGTATTTCTGATCGTCCGTGACTATTATGGAGGTCTTCAGAGAGTACATCTTCTCCTTTCCTGGAGAGATGGAGAAAGGGGAGGTTGACGACCCTGGGGCCCAGGGCTGCTCTGCTGCTATTCTGGGGACTGAACAGGCAGGCATGTGGAGAGAGGGCAAGTCCGCTGTCCATTTACCAGGACTGTGGGTGTCCAGTTCAGAGGGCTTGTCTGAGGACTCCAATCCCTGCTGGGGGAGCAGGGCTGGGACACCCAGGTGGAAGGGGCACAGGAATGCTTCTATACATGACCACTCACCTACCCATCTTCCATGGGCACAGTCTACATTCTCCCCTGTTTTTCTTTCATTTAAAGAATACACTTTTGTGGTTACATCAAATGACAATACAGGTCAAATTTAACAAGATCACAGGTAGGCCAGAAAAAAAAGCCTTGTAGGAGTTTCAGAGAAGAAAGAAAAGCAGAATAAAAATGGAGAAAAAAATTAAACCCAAAATGTTGGAGCCAAATAGTGATAATAATAATGATAATAATAGCCAAAGGTGGAAATATAAAAAACCAAGAAAACAACAACAAAAAATAAAATATTTTGTTAAAAAATTAAAAAGAAAGTAAAAAGGGGAAAAAAGGAAAGAAATAAGAACAAACAAAACGAACAAAATACAAAATTTAAACCACCAGCAAAACAAATTAGTCACCAGATCTGGAATGGAAAACCAATAACACCATCTGGCAAAACAAATTTAGGTAAAGATTTAGAAGGATATTGTATATTTGGGGCAAACAGCAGAGCCAACTAAAGCAAAGTTTGGAAGAAATGCCAGTTATAAATTAGGGAACCACAAAGCAAATTTTAGTTAGGGCCAGATTCAAGTCCACACAGATCTCTTGGTCCCATGGACTGTCCATTGCCTGGATCTCCCTGCTAATATTACAGGGGGCCGGTAATATTACAGGCACCCATCACCATCCTGAGCTGACTCGGTGTCTGGGAGGGCTGGGAGAGCCTTGTGAGGCCCTAGGAATTCCTCCTGGCAGGTTCCAGAGCTGGATCTCTGAAAACCCTTAAAGGGTCTCACCTGCTTTTGTTGTTTCCATGTTCCTCTTGTCCTACGCCTGGTTCCTGCTCCCTCCCTGTCCCTTGCTTCTCTTTCACAGAAGGGAGGGTGTGAGAGCCAGGTCTGGGAGACAGAGGAAGGGGAAACTGAGGGCCCTGGCACCCAGGGGTGCCCTGCTTTGCTGGAGACTGGACAGGCAGGGCAGGGGGTGGAGAAGGCAAGTCCCCTGTCCATTTCCCAGGACTCTGGGTGTCCAGTTCGAAGGGCCTGTCCGAGGGCTCCACTCTTTCCTCGGGGGGGGCCAGGTCTGGGACACCAGGTTGCAAGGACACGGACCGTCCAGAGTACCTGCCTTCTTCCACCTCTGGGGTTGGGCTCTGCTCTCTTGAGGGCCAGAAAACCCCTGCTTGGCTCTCTGCTCCTGGATCTCTGTTTGCCCCTGGGGACTTCAATGATGTTAACTGGGCCCTCAAGGCATCCCCGGGAGCAGGATCCCAAGGGTCTTCCAACCACGAGGGTCGCCCTGTCCTCTGGTCTCCCCAATCACCCTGTTCCCCCAGAATCCTGGGGAGCCCATCGGGTTCCATGTGGGAACGGGCTTGGGAGTCAGAGGACGTGGGTTCTAATTCCAGCTCTGCCACTTGTCTGCTGTGTGACCTTGGGCAAGCCGCTTAACTTCTCTGGGCCTCAGTTACCTCATCTGTAAAATGGAGATTGAAACTGTGAGCCTCACGTGGGACAACCTGATTACCCTGTATCTACCCCAGGGCTGAGAACAGTGGTTGGCACATAGTAAGCGCTTAGCAAATAACATAATAATAACAATAATTATTATTATTACTAGAGGTTCCCGCAGATACTGGCCTTCTGTTTCAGGGCTTCTTCTTCCCACCTGGCTAAATTAGAGTCTTGCTGCCCTTCCTCTCTTTCCCGCTCCTCCTCGCTTGTCCCGATCGAATAGGAGGGGAAGAAGTGGGGGTGTGAGGGGCGGGAGCAGGGAGAGGGGTGGAGGAGGAGGAGGGGGTGGGATGGTCCCGTGGCGCCGGGACCTGAAGGGGTTTCTCTGTCTAGGCGGTGGGGGAAGGGGAGGAGAGGGCAGAGAAGTTATCTGACAGAGAAGCATTGTGGCTTAGTGGAAAGAGCACGGGCTTGGGAGTCAGAGGACGTGGGTTCTAATTCCGCCTCCTCCACTTATCAGATGTGTGACTTTTGGGCAAATCACTGAACTTCTGTGTGCCTCAGTTACCTCATTTGTAAAATGGGGATTAAGACTGTGAGCCCCACGTGGGACAACCTGACTACCTTGTATCTACCCCAGAGTTTAGAACAGTGCTTGGCACTTAGTAAGCGCTTAACAAATACCATCATCATCATCATCATCATCCTATAACCGATCTGCCGTTTGATCCCTCTCTCTGCGGACCTTCTGGCCCACCCACTCACTTGCCAGGCCTTTCTCGTTGGCCCTGTCCGCACGCGTCTCTTAGAGGGCTCCCCTTTCGTCCCCTTGGCCGCTAATGCCACCTGAGCATCACACAGCGCTTCTACTTCCCTCAGACAGAAACGGACATGGGCCACCTCGTTCCAGAAGGTACCGTCTCTGTGCCTCAGTTTCCTCGCTTGTAAAAAAAAGGATTCAACATCTGCTCTCCTACTTAGATTTTGAGCCCCAAGTGGGACAGGGACTTGTATATACCCCAGCGTTTTGAACAGTGCTTGACACACAGTAAGCGCCTAAGTGTCATAATAATAATATTATTACATTTATTAACTCTTCAGGAATTCGTCAGGCTCAGCCTGCATCTCTGCAGGTGCTATGCAGTTAGTAAAAGCCCTGGTTTCTGGTATTCCACTTGGAAAGGAAGGAAAACTAGGTAATATTGGGTAATACTAGGTCCATTAGGTAAAAAAAAAATAATAATAGTAATAATAATAATAATAATAATGGTATTTGTTAAACATTTCCTATGAGTCAGGTGGTGTACTAAGTTCTGGGATGGATACAGGCAAATTGGGTTGGATACAGTCTCCGTCTCACATGGGACTCAGTCTTAATCCCCATTTTATAGATGAGGTAACTGAGACAGGGAAGTGAAATGACTTGCTCAAGGTCACACAGCAGACAAGTGGTGGAGGTGGGATTAGAATCCAGGTCCTTTTAACTCCCAGGCCATCTGAGTTCCCTCTTTTAATGCTATGACTTATTCTGCAGCTGGCAGGCCTTGGCCAGTAGCTCACTGAACCACAGTAACAGCATATTATTTTTTAGCATGAGCATTTTGACACATCTGAATTATTTTCAAATGAGAAAGCAAGTCAAAAGGAAGTCCTTTTTTGATTCAGTTTTTTAACAAAACCAAATGGACTTCGTGGCTTAGTGGTAAGAGCACGGGCTTTGGAGTCAGAGGTCATGGGTTCTAATCCCGGCTCCACCACTTGTCTGCTGTGTGACCTTGGGCAAGCCACTTAACTTCTCTGGGCCTCAGTTACCTCATCTGTAAAATGGGGATTAAGACTGTGAGGCCCACATGGGACAAGCTGATTACCTTGTATCTACCCCAGTGCTTAGAACAGTGCTTGGCACATAGTAAGCACTTAACAAATGCTATTATTATTATTATTATTATTATTGTTATTATTATTATTCTCTAATCCCTATAGTCTGGGGGAGGGGATCAGGACTGGGAGATAGGATCCCCCCCAAAGTCATAGCACCAATCAATCTATCAATGACATTTATTGAGCACTTACTGTGTGCAGGACACTGTACTAAGCTCTTGGGGGATTACCATACTGTACAGTACAATACAACAGAATAAGCAGACACGGTCCCTGCCCCGAACAAGCACCCCACTTTGCTACTTGTTAGCTAAACATTGCTACTTTTAATTAGCAAGATTCTATAAAGGCCCCCTCGCCTTCAGCAGTGATTCTCCAACAGTCAGATTGGGAAGGCTGGGAAGTCCAAGCGGGCACTGTCAGGTTTATTTAGCAGCTAGCGGGCCTCAGAGTTAGAGAAAGGGATTTATTTAGCGGACTTGCCCCTCCCGCAGTTGCCTTTGATATGCACGCACAATGCACACTTTACACTAGTCTCTGGTCTTTCCTCTGCAGCTTATGGTCTCAATGTTTTCAGGCATTATTTCCTCCCCACCTTCCCCTACCCCACCAGTATCTCCAGTGTTGGGCCTTCCCTCAGGCCTGGGTTCGGTGGAGAGGGTCTCTAAACCTATTGAAGAGATGATTTAGTCACCT